>NC_092812.1:44149296-44511118 GCF_040954645.1 Diabrotica undecimpunctata
AATCAGATGGTATTGTCTCTACATCTTCACCTATATTATCCAGGTTTGCTTGTAATTCGTCCATGTCATGTCAATTATAGGGTAAAAGATATATAAATTTTTTTTCAATCTTGACATTTTACTAGATAAATATTAATTTTGTAAAATGCCATATGTGGAGCAGTGGTATGAATATTATACTTACCATGAGAAAGTTTGTGGATTTTTAATTTACACACAAATATTATCAATCAGGTTAATTATTACTTACCCAGCAACATCAACACAAGTCTTGAACATATTATTATTAATTACAAATTATTTTGTGAATACATTTTTATATGAACTGAACAAAAATTTATTACCAGCAACATTGATTGAAGAGTTTTATAAAAACTTATCTGAATCAGGAGGTATTTTTCTGTCAAGCATTAGCTTTCTTATGAGTTTCTATATTTGATGGTAACATTCAAAAAGACTGAAACATTTTGTGAATCTTTATTTACTGCTTTTAATTGTGGCATTTACTCATTAACTTAAACTTTATATTATATTATGCTTGTACTTTTACTAAATTTTATTTTGTTTAACAGGTTTGTTGCATTGATTGTACATATTGATGGTGGAAATATTTATATGGACAGTTATAAGTCAGTGCATTTTGGGGTGACTAAGCAATCCAAACCATTAGCATACCACAGGATTGGAGCAGATTTAATAAATAATGTGAAAATATGTAGAAGTAATGGATTTTAACAAGAGGTATGAGTTATGCCGATGAAGTACACAAGTTTACCTGTTATTTACAAGGTCATAGCGCTTGTCAAAATCCATTACCTATAACCTGTTAAGTAAACGGTTATATTAAGCATTATTTTATATTTATAATTTCTTTCAAAAATAATTTATTAATTTAATTACAATATAAAAGTTTCTTAACATAAATCACCAATATTTTGGTCTGATAAGCCGAGTTTACATTTATGAGTTCTCAGAACCTCTAACCAGTTGTATATGAAAATTGATTGCAAGAAACCTCATATTCAATCTAAACATTCACAGTTCTATACATATCTCAGATCTGAGTACTTGTAAATGTAAAGCTGGCATTACTTTCTAAAATAAGATAAATGCATACATATTATTTTTTGAGCAGCAGTGTTAAAGCTGGTTGTGGTGCTGAAGAGTCTGATGATATTTTCTAACAAAACCTATCAAATGAAAGGCATTTCTTATGAGTAAATGATTACATGTCTAGAAAATACAAGTATTATGAAAGCCAGAAATATTCATATATGAAAAAGGAAGCCACTTGTAAACAACAAATTTTATGAAATTAAAAAGATTATTAAAACCTATCAAAGTAGTTAACATTTAGGCCTTTTGGTTATTTTCACATTTACTGTTTCTGTAATCTGTTTTCTACTATATTTTGATTTTCTTCATTGATTGGGTTTATTGCCTTTTTAATTGTCCCATTTTTTATTTTGATCTTTATAGTACATCTATGAAGCCTTAAGTAAGGTTCAATATGAGTGAGGGCTTAACCACCCTTCCACTTAGCCTAAGAGGTCTACTTTTATAACAATGACCATTCTATTTTAGTAAGTTCTACTGCCTTACAATGTAGCAAAGTATTGCTCAAGAATAATTACAACGTAAATCGTCTTTTTCTAGTAATTGTTAATAATTTGAAATTCTAATTGTACAGGCTGAATTACTTTTTTCATTGCCTCACGTTTGATAGGTTTTTCTACAGTATTATCACGAGTCATCTGTAGTCAAATCAGTTTAATTTTTCTGCCAAATATGTAACTAGTGTATTTCTTTATTGTTTTAAATATTTTTTAACATAATGTCTACTTCAGTAATGTATTCTACATGTTTTCCTTTACATGTATGTGCCTCCTAGCGGCAGAATACGGGCAACGACGCACTTGCTTTAAGGGTAGTCCTTATAGTAGGGATCCTGGTCTTAAAGAATAATTTGAGCACATACACGGCATTAGTGTATTTTGGTTAAATTTGTGGTGTGTTGGCTAAAACATACAATAAAGGAATAGAAAAGCTGCCTGACTTTAGGTTGAGTAAAACTAGTTTATGGAGCTACTTGGAAATTGTTTCAGCAAAAAATACTTTCGAATGTGATATAGCTGTAAAGATTTCTCAGAAGAATGTCTTCTTACAAATATTTACAGTAAAACCCATATTTGAAAGGTTTTTATTCCAAAACAACTCGTTATCGTTTTAAGTTTGGTTTTGAAACCTGTCAATAATAGTGTACCTCATGGTTTATTTTAATTAGTTTTATGGGAAAACTGTATAAAACAACTTTCACATTTGTCTCTTTATTTAAACTTAGTTTCCGTTATATTAATATATGCGCTTGCACACTGAAGAAAAACGTTACAAATGTGAAAGTTGTTATAAGCAGTTCTTCCAAAATTAATTTAAAATACCCCATGAGAGAACACACTGCAGAAAAATCTTTAGAATGTGCGATTTGATCAAAACAGTTATCTCAAAAGAGCAATTTAAATAAATATGTGTTTGCACACTGAAAAAATACTTACAAATATAAAAATTTTTACCAGTTGTCCTAATTCATTTTGTCACGTTCATTTCATAAGTACTTTTCTTGTGAAAAGCATTTGTTTGATGAAATGCCACATGTTTTTGGAGAACTGTTCCAAATTTTCATATTTGTAAAGTGTCCCTCCAATGTGCAATCATATATTTATTTAAATTGCTCTTTTTAGAAAACTGCTTTGAACAAATTTCACATTCGAAAGGTTTTTCTCCAGTGTGTGTTCTCATATGGTTTTTCAATTACTTTAGGAAGAACTGCTTAAAACGAGTTTCACATTTGTAAGGTTTTTCTCCAGTGTGCAATCGCATATATTTATGTAAAATATCTATTTAAATAAATTGGCGATTGTGACACAGGTTTGAAACCCAGGAATGTTGAAAGAAGTTGGAAACTAAGTAATTTTTTATATGTATTAAGTGTTTAGTGCATTATTGATGAATTGATTCAGTGTGTTCTGGTTCATTACAATCTTGTTTATTTCAATGAAATATAAATATTCAAAATGTGGCTCCATAAAGTCAAATTTCAGTTAGAAAGAAAATATATGTTTTAATTAAATGTTGGTTGGGTAAATTTACAATAGATTTTAAAATTATTTATTTTGCTTATAAGGCCACTTTGCTACAATCTTCTGCAATTACATTTTTTTATATAACGAATTTTTGTATCTAAAAACATTTATAAATTTTTTTTATGGATAACGAAATGTTTCATTTTAATATCAAAATAAATTAGTCTACAATAAAGTGTTTTCTTTTTCTTTCAAACTCTCCTAAAATTAAAATTTTCATTTTATATCAAAATAAATTAGTCTATAACGTGTTTACTATTTCTTGTAAACTCTCCTAAATACAAGGTGAGTAAAACAGCTTAAGATCAGCAAACAGATGTCTTAATGAGCTGTATATTAACCTACAAAACATTTTGTACTTTGTGTCTCTTTACTCATCAACCAATTATTCTCATTCCTGCTGTAATTCTAGCATTCATTGGCTAAATATATAGTATGGGGCGTTTTAAGCCTTTAGTTCATCACCTCGATCATTCGGTCTCAAGAAATAAATCGTTTGATTTTACCAACCATAAACTCCTATGTCTATGAGGGATAATCTCAATGGGCTAAACGAGTATTTAGCAGTAACAGTTATACCTATTACTATTTTTTAATACCTAGTATACCTTTATATATTTTAATGCTAGTTACAATATACCTGTTACCTTGACAGGGCGAGAAAATATCTGACTGACAAGTTTTAGTATTGTTAAGGGTACTTATCGTACTTAAATAACATTTAATAATTATACTTAAGTATAATAAAATAAGTATTTATAATATATTTTTTGTTTAGTAACAAGGAAAATAACATAAACAAAACAGACAATAGCTAAAAAATGAGCTGGATTGGATAGCTTTTTTTACTTCTGGGCTGTGACAGAGGTTTGTCTGGGTTGATGTGATATAACATATCGTCGGTGACCTGGCAATTTCTCCTATCTACATTTTTTTTATGAAAATGACATCGATAAGTTCGGAATCTGCTTGCACACGATAACCTACATGCAGTATGTCCTATCTTGTCAGTTTGTTTGTTTCACAAGCTATCATGTACATGCTAGTAACATCTAAAATAATTTAGATTCTAAACTAAAACTATAAAAAAATACAGTTGTTATAATTTCTTTTAGATAGGCGAAATTGCAAGCAGCCAATAACAGATAGCGATTAAGTGATGCATTTATGTGTCTCATAGAAGTAACTAAATACACTCAACTAAAATCAGCGCTTAGATATAGAAAATTCGCCTACATTTATGGTATTGACAAACCTGTCCCTGAAGACAATTATACGAGTACTCTTACAGGAATGCAAAATTATACAAAACTGGAAGACTTTGACTTAAAAAATTGTTTAAAAGACTACATACTTACACAAAATAACTAGATTAGACTAATAAACTCAGTTCAATATATTACTGTTATATCATTATTAGAACTTTCTTTAATATCACTGGTATCTGTTTCAATAAGTATCATAGGTATTCATATAAGTTCATAGATTTTGCCCTCGTATTTGTACAATATAACTAATTTAATTCACACTAATAATTATATAATTTATTTACATTTATTACAATACGCGCGTTAGTTACATTTCAAAACTCGACGCGATATTATTTTTCATACTGCCTCACATAATAAAAGTTCCGCTATATATATATATATATATATATATATATATATATATATATATATATATATATATATATATATATATATATATATATATATATATATATATCAAACAGCCGTTGTTCGGGAATCCCTTCGCAGCCCACGGATGTTGACCTTTGAATTGTCTCGAATGAAAGGGAACGCCAGACCGGTTTCTAGCGGGTCGGAGAATACACTAGAACAAAAGTGAGAATGACAAAAAAAATAATATTTATCGTAACATTGCCCCCCTCTAAGATGGTTCCTCCTGGAACCTTGTCGGGACTGGAACTGGAACAGTATGCTGG
The DNA here is from genome assembly GCF_040954645.1 of Diabrotica undecimpunctata. Classification (NCBI taxonomy): domain Eukaryota; kingdom Metazoa; phylum Arthropoda; class Insecta; order Coleoptera; family Chrysomelidae; genus Diabrotica; species Diabrotica undecimpunctata. The sequence continues at coordinate 44,154,385 of NC_092812.1, forward strand.
TATCGGGAACTGGACCCTCTTCTACAACTTCCAGTTGTACAAAAATGACAAGGGGCGGTTTTCTCTCCGCACCAGTAACTATGCGGATTGCAACAGACTAACACCTGGACTTCGGTATCTTCAGATCTCCACCATAATTCGGATAACCCTCCAATCTAATCGGCGGCACTCTAACTTTTGCACGTCGGACTCTAGTACGTGCTCTGTCAATTGAAGTAAGGCTTCCCATACATCTCGGTAGGTAGGTAGGTTGGTCACGGGCAGTGTCTTTTGTTACCAGGTAGAAAAGGTAAGGTGATGCATCTTGGAGTTTCAAGGCTTTTCCGGGAGCTGGCACTTGGTATTGAAGTTCTGCAACTCGACCGAACTTCCTTCGAAAGAAGGATGCCCACCTTGGTGCGTCTTTGATACTGGCCGGGATGGTAAGGGTCAGTGAGTAGTCATCGGGAAGCGCGAGTAGATCTTGCTTTCCTTCAGTGGTAACACCATGTCGTACTTTACCGGTACCTCCATAGGCCCCCATAAATTCCTCAAACGTGAGGTCAGACACATCTTGGACTTTATTCTTGGTTTACTTCCACTTCTTCATGTACGTCGTGGTTACCTTCGAAAGACGCCAGCCGGTTATGGTGTACTATCATCGGCTTTCCCCTCGGTATCTTGCTTATTCGGTAGATGACATCGTTAATCCTCTCCATAATGAGGTATGGACCTTCCCAAAACTGCTGCAACTTGGGAGAACAACCTTTTCACTTCTTCGGATTATGGAGCCAGACTTTGTCGTTTTTCTTAAAGCACCCCTTTTCGGCTTGCGTATCGTACTGTTTCTTCATTCTGTTGCTAGCGATCTGAAGATGAGAACGGACCAACTCGTGTACATCGTCCATTCTTCTTCGTAATTCAATCACATAATCTTCACCATCTTTGTCAAATACTTGCCAACTGTCCTATTCATCCGTTCTACCATACCATCCGATTGCGGATGATACGCTGTAGTTCTTGTTTTCTTCATGCCTAGTCTATCACATATTCTTTGGAATAGATCGCTTTCGAAGTTCCTTCCTTGGTCACTATGGATCTCCAAAGGCACTCCAAGTCGGCTGATATATTCTCGGATCAACTTATCTGCAACGATGGCGGCCTTCTGATCTGGAAGTGCGTAAATCTCGACCCACTTAGTGGGTCTAACATTTACTTGCCTCCAATTTCACTTTCTGGAAATGGTCCAGCGATGTCAAAAGCTATTCTTTCAAACGGGCTTCCAACATTATATTGTCTCATAGGAGCTCTCCTTTTTCGGTGAGGCCCGTTACTCATAGCACAAATAGTACATTTCTTACACCAGTCTTTTACGTCGTCGGAACTATTCATCCAATAAAACCGTTCCCGAATTCGCTGAAGGATTTTCTTTACACAGAAATGCCCTCCTGATGGACTGTCGTGTAACTAACGAAGTACTTCGGCTATTCTGCTCTTTGGTCACTTTGATCACCAACTGTCTTCTCTTCTCTGAACCGTCATCATTTTCCAGTACTCGTTTGAGCAAGCTATCTTCCATGATAAATGAGTCCCACCGGGAACAATACGTCTTAACTACTGAGCATAGGTTTGATATTTCTTGCCAAGGTTGTCGACGGTTTTCCTCTTTCCATTTTCGAATTTTTTGTATAACTGGATCTCTCTTTTGTTCTTCTTTTATCTTAGGCGTCCAATCATCGTTTACCATCGTTGTTCTTAGCACTGCTGCTTCCTTGGATTCCGTTTTAGTGCAGTGGGAACACTCTGCTGGGCATGGCCTTCTGGAAAGAGAATCAGCGTTTCTGTGGCTAACTCCGGCCCGGTGCTCAATCTTGAAATCGTATTCTTGGAGTCGTTCGATCCATCTAGCTATCTGACCCTCTGGATTCTTAAATTGCATTAACCGCTTAAGGGCGGCATGGTCGGTTCGGATTAAAAACTTCCTTCCATAGAGGTATTGATAGAAGTGCTCTACTGATTTCACTACTGCTAGAAGTTTTCTCGTGACGCAATAATTCCGTTCAGGTTTTGAAAGAACTTTACTAAAATATCAAGGACTCGTTCCTGTTCTTTTTGAATCTGAGATAGCACTCCTCCAATTCCCACATTACTTGATCACAGATCCTGTGGTGAAGGCTATCTTCTCTTTATCTACTGGGTCTATTTCTACCTGCCAGTATCCAGACTTCAAATCCAAAGTAGAAAATAATTTACTTCCAGCCAATGTGTCATCGATCCGAGGCAGAGGATAACTATCTTTCTTGGTAACGTTGTTCAGCAAACGGTAATCCACACTATAATCTAACGCATCTCCGCGATGAGCGATAGTCAGGTTTACAGCCTTTTCTTTTTCAGACCATCCATTCGCTCTTGCAGCTGATTCGAACTGTTTCATGTAGTTGTTCCATGACGATTTTCCGTCGAAAGTTGGGACATTCACATGGACAGAACCTCCACTTCCTTCAAATTTCGGCCGTATTTCCAACTTACATTTCGTCTCGTCTTGTTTTGTCTCTATTGTAATCGAATTGTTACATCTCTCTGCTGTCCCTGTTTCCTCCATCTCTTTCATCTTTTCTTCTAATGCCAACATATCGGCAGCAACTTGATTTTTTAACGAAGACATTCTTTCGTCCAGGGCAGACATCTCAGAAGTGGCAAGAGATGTTAGCAGAAACTTTGCTTTCCAGAGAAGAAATCCCGTTAGAAACTTTATTCTCCAATGATGCGATGTCACCAGAAACTTTGTTCTCTAATGATGTGATGTCGCCGGAAACTTTGTGCTCTAATGATGCGATGTCACCAGAAACTTTCGAAATCGACGAGATAACAGCAACATGCTTGTCTTCAAATATATAAGTTTCCGGATCCAAACCTTCTTCTTTTAAAGCGTTCTTTAGTCGTTGGACTAAATCAACCTTTTTCCCGGTAGAAGCTAATTCCCTATCTTCAAGATGCATTCTTAAATCCGTAACTGTGAGCTCATAAATCGTAGCCATTTCCACTTATCCCACTTCTGACACCACTTGTAATGTTTATTCTATTTTATTCATTAATTCTTTACTAATTTATTATATTGTTCTTATTTTAATTTATTAAAACACACGGTAATTTATATCAGTTTATTAAACTACTGTACAATTTATTTGACGAACGATACAATTTACACGCGGCGCAAATCTTCAAAATTAACTGTTTTCTTCCCAACAAAATTTCTCTTTTTATATAAACCTCCGTTAGTTCCGGAATTCCTTATAGCATACTCGAACATTGTTGGTGGTGTTGACAAGAATAACGGGAACGTCATCGAATAAACTAGAAGGCGAAAACTAGTTTTTCAACTGCTTGGAACCCTCGAGATGGATGACTCATCATAATTCGGGTCTAGAGGCTTCTAGTAAACAAACGCCGAAATGACTACAACAAAAACAGAATTAGTCATAATATATTTACAGTTTTATAGGCCACGATATTTATTACATTATCGCAACATTATTGTACATAAACAGGTATGACAAAAAATATCTAAATTGATCAACAAACATAATATTTAGTTATTAGTTGAATCTTCTAACAAAAAATAATTAAAACTAGGGTTATGTACCAAATGGCAGAAAAGATAGTCATATTACTATTGGAGTGAAAGAAAACGTTGTGCACTTAAATGAACCTAATTTTTATTCTTAATTTTACTCATAATTTTAATATCGTTATCATTAACATCAGTATTTAATTCTCCTAACTAATGATTTCAATTTATTAAATGCTTTATGGTGTAATGGTGTGTTTGGTATGCGGAATATAGGGTCACTACTATCTCCACAAACTGAGTGTAAAGTCTGTAAATAAATCATTCATTCATACTTTTTGCACAGATGCCCATTAAATATGCCTCACATCGTTTGTTCAAAAATGATTTTCGTCTAGTTTAAAAGAGAGTCCATTCAAATAAAGTCAATATACAAGTAAAATGTTCTAGATCTTCCAGTTTCCATTCCTCTCTGTCGTCCCACAAGTTGACGTACGTATATTTCTCTTTCTCTGATATCTATCTATGCCTTCTCTTCAAATTAGTCTAGGTCTTCCTCTCATCCTTTTAGCTTGTGGTGTCTAATGTATCTGTTCTCATCTGAATGATATTCCCTTATTCTCTATACGTGACCATACCATCTTAGTTGGTTTCTTCTAATGTCTTCGGTTATTGTATGTCAGACATTCATAATTTCTTGAATTCTATTATCGTAACCCCATCTAAACTTGATTTACCAGCAGCACGTCTTCAAAAATTAATTTCGGTTACCTCCAAGGTTTTAAGAGTTCTTTCTTTCGACGGTCATACCACACCGCCTCAAAGAAGATTCTGTACCATCATCAGCCCGTTTTAAGTCCACTACAGGATATAAGCCTACCCTGTTTGTATCCAGAGTGCACGGTCTTGTGCAGTATGAGTCAAATTTTTTGTCATCTCACCTTCGTGTAGGTGGTCTTCCTCTGTTTATCTGTTCTTGGTCGCCATTCGGTTAACTTGCTTGTCCACCTTCCATCCTTCATCCCTGCCACGTAGTCAGCCCATCTCCATTTCAATCTGCGAGCACAACATCTGTAACTCTGGATCTGTTTCGTAGGTATTCGTTTGTGATATTGCGTTTTGTTGTTACTTGTTACTCCTATTATTGAACGCTCTATCCTTCTTTGTGCTACTCTTAATTTGGAAGCATTGTTTTTTGTTGGGGACAGTGTTTTCGCCATAGTACATAAAAAAATGGTTATACAGGTACTCTGCTTTCCGCACCGTAGGTCATTACTGGCCGGCAGAACATAATGATCGAAGACTTTCCGCTTCAGATTAATCGGTATGTTGCCGTCTTTAAATACGTTTTTAAGAGCTCCATATGCTGCCCATATATATGCTATTTTTCTTGATACCTCACAAGTTCTATTTCGTCTTCTCTATTTTTGAATTTTTACAGTATAAAAACTTAGAAATATATAGGTCCCCTTAATACCCGGTATTTTTTAACACAGATCTAATACACCAGAAATAAGTAAATTGGTAAGTTAGAAAATTAAATGACGGAATTAGACTATGTAACGACATTATTTCTGTTATATTAATCATAATCCAGCAAAAACTTAATTTTTTCCATTTTGTTAAAGTGGTTATCTACTTTCCTTCTTACTGATATAAGTTTGAAAGATAATGGATAACCAATAAAATAAATGACGTCCTGACAAAATTGAGGTTATTATTTATTATATTTATACGTCACTGTATATAAGCATATCATAGTATAATAATAATCTCTATTCTGCTGCAAAAATACTCACCTGCACCTGATTATTTAAATAAACATAGTTATAGTGAATATGGATAATTAATCTATAATTTAAAATGTAGAGAGAGATCTTTGTAAAACAGAATTTAAATTATTAACCTTGAAGTTTGAACCTAAAAGAATTTAAAGAATAGTGAGTTTTATTTGTAAGAATAGGAAAAAGTAAAGTAAGTCAAAAACCTAACTTTTTAATTATTTTTAATACATTTATCTATGAGTGTTATTATATCATTTTGTTCTAGTGTAATTTTGATTGGATTAGGTGATTTGCATTAGTAAAGAATAACTAGGAAATATATTTCTTTTATTATTATTATTCATCTTTTAAATATTATATCTATTTTATCTACTAGATAAGAATGAATTAAATAAAACCTGTAGAACCTGATGTGGGATCTGTAAAGTATTTAAATAAACGATCTGTAAAGTAAAATCAAGGAGTTGTTGGAGTTGCAATTAACTATCAATAATAATATTTCTACAGAAATAATATTAGTATTTAAGGCTTCAACTCTAATAAAAACTAATTTGAAGACGGAGTAGAACTAATAAATAAATATATAGTGGAAAATTATGCTCAGTAACAGTAGTTAATTGACCAGAAGATTTTGTTCACTTAACAGGTTTCTTTACTACTTTTATCTTGTAGAGTATATTTTTAACATACAGAAAACAAATTAAATTATAAGTGTAATACTGTTTTTTTTGTTTTTAGAAATGACTGCCAAAGCTGCTCAAGCAATAGTATTAACATTGGTTGGATGTATGCTAAACAATGTTTTTCTTGAATATATTATCAAGTGAGTAGAAAATGTAATATTTATTTGAAATACATTTAAACAATTTATTATTTGAGATTATCAGGAGTGGTATATCAATATTTATAATATTCGCCAAATCTCAAAAGTTATGCAACTCATCCACAGTCTTTCCCACTTTAAGTCCAAGAAAAACATGCTACCACACAATGTAAAAAATGGACAGTCAATATAATACTGCCAGTATTTTACTTCTCAAGAAGTGCTGTAATTTAACACTTCTTTGGGATTTTGGAGAAGAATGAACAAATATTTAGTTATCAGCAAACTTATTGTATAATAGTGGAGCTAAAAACAATCAATGAAACGATGTATTTATGGAAAGGTACACTTTACATGAATCATTAGCAGAACAATTGCAAATAGATGAAGACTATATCATGGATGTCAGATAAAAAGATGTTTACAAGTTTTCATATAAGCTCGCAGAGGGATAATATGAAGAGGATTAAACAAAGCAGAAACAGAAGCACTATAAGAGTAGATGTGAATTCTTTGTATTGTAACACAACAAATGAGGGACAATGTTTGAGGCACACAAAATGAACAAGACTGTGCTGCTCAGAATTGGAAGAGATGTGGGTGTGGTTCTTTGGACCATTCTTACTAAACAGCACATAAACAGAAGAAAAATTGAAAAGAAGAAAAATTAGGACATTATCGCTACTAGAGCTAAATCAGAAATATTGAATATACAATACAAACAAATATCATAAATAATAATTTGCCAAAAAGGGCACTACTTTGTCTTTTCTTTGAGAGACAAAGAAAACTTTTTAAAACCAAAATACATATATAACAAAATAACAGTCAATCACACCTATAGAATTTTTCATATAAAAATCAGTGCATGTCATTCAAGATTTACTATGTCAGAACCACACAGTGTTGCCAAAACATCAGAATAGTTAATAAGCCAGTCTAGTTTGAACCTTCGTGTTGGAAACAAGCATTGAAGAAGTACTTGTGTATAATTATCTTATCTTTTTGTAATTAGTACCTATAATTAGTATAAGCCATTTGTTATCAAGAAAGTTAAAAACAACCAAAAAAGTGATTGTGTTCAATGTTATTATAATTATCCAACAAGTAACTAATACAAATTTAATTACTACATTTATTAACATAAATATAAATAAAATAGTCCGGTATATTAACAAAATATGCCGGAATGTCTTAACAATTCCTAGTTGTAATTAGTGGAAAACTATGGATCACCAACTAGATAACCAAGAACCAACTAGTTATCAATGCATTGAGGACATAAATCCAGCCATTAGAAAATCCTGCCTAGCCCGCACTCCTCCACCTGGAAGAAATCGAAAAGACAGTTACAACTCTCTAGATGAACAGAAAAAATTTAAAATACGCAACAACGATCTACAAACAAAATTATCAAACTTTCAAATAGAGAAACCACAAAAAAATCTCACAGATGCAGAAGAGGTAAAAAGTGGTAGTGAATGGGTATCAGTCCACCACAAGAAACGTCAACGCAACGATGATAGTCCTGAATTGAAAAACACCAAACAAGCTACACTCAAAGATTATTGGCTAAGTAAAACTGTTCCTACATCTAACAGATACGAGGCACTTGAAAATGATAAACCTAATGAAGAGGATGAAATGCTGGAAGAAAAAAAAAGATGAACAGCCACCACCTATATTTATCCAAAATGTTGAGTGTATCAAACCATTACAGGAATTACTACAGCAGATAACTCCAGGTAAATATACTTTAAAATGTCTTGCTAACAACCAAATTAAAGTTCAAGCTGACTCACCCAAAAACTATTCATTAATTGTAAAATCTTTAGTAGAAAAAAATACTCAGTACCATACATACCAACTGAAACAAAACCGTGGATTCCGAGTTGTTATACGTAATTTACATCCTTCAACAGATCCAGATGACATTAAAAAAGCGTTGCTAGCGCACGGACATACAGCACTGAACATCTCCAACATTAAGCAAAGAGGCACAAAGAAAGATCTGCCACTATTTAATATAGAACTGGCTCTCCAAAGTAACAATAAAGATATATATAATATTACAAAATTACTAAACTCTATTGTCACAGTTGAGCCACCGCATGCGAAAAGGGAACTACCCCAATGCCAAAGATGTCAAAATTTTGGCCACACCCACAATTATTGCCACAGGAGTCCGCGCTGTGTAAAATGTGTGGGCGATCACCTATCATCTCAATGCCCAAAACCAAAAAATATATAAGATGTTCAATGTGTAAATTGTCTAGAAAATCATCCTGCCAGCTATAAGGGATGCTCAATATACAAAGAGCTACAGAAAAAAAAATTTCCAACGAAAAAAACGCAAGTCAACCACCTCGTGCAGAATTTCCTTCAAGTACTCAACCAACTACAAGCTATGCGAAAATTGTTGCAGGAAGAGATAATAGAAATACATCTACCATAGATGAGACTTCTCATATAATAGAAACAACAACTCCTCAACATATACAAAATAATCTAGAACTACTAGTTCATAAGTTAATGGAAAGAATGGATAAGATGTTTGATCTCATAATTTCTCTGATATCTAAGCTTAACCTTCAACACTAAACTAAAGATGTGCTGTTGGAATGCCAATGGATTAACCACTCATTTCCACGAAGTTAAAGCATTTATCTACAATCATAATCTAGATGTTATGTTTATTTCCGAAGCACACATGACTAATAAGAGCCATTTCCATATTCCCAAATATTCAACCTATGTAACTCAACATACATTAGGAAAAGCCCACGGAGGTACGGCAATTATTATAAGAAATAACATTAAGCATCATGAAACAAATAAAATTAGTAAAGTTAACATCCAAGCCACATCAGTGTCGGTCGAAGATTCACAAGGCTCGATTATTCTATCTGCTGTTTACTGTCCACCGAATAAAATAATTAAAACGCTGATCATTTTACTGAATACTTTAAGATGCTAGGACACCGTTTCATTTCTGCTGGAGATTATAATGCCAAACATCATAAATGGAGTTCCAGAATCGTAACCTCACGTGGACGAGAATTATTAAAAAGTATTAATGAGAATCATTTAATTCCTTTCTCTACTGGAGAGCCTACGTATTGGCCTACTGATAGACAAAAAATTCCTGATATTATTGATTTTGCTATAGTAAAAGGAATATCACATACTTACCTCCAAATTTCTCCTTCATTTGACCTCTCATCAGATCATTCCCCTTTCTTCATAGATCTACAAAGCCAAATTCATAACTGTTCTAAACATTTAACACTCTCTAATAAAAGAACAAACTGGAACAGATATAGAGAAGAACTAAAAACATCCATCAATCTAAACTTGCCTCTTAAAAGTGATAGTGACATAGAAAATGCAGTTGCTCGCTTAACTACAGTTATTCAGTAAGCTGCTTGGACGTCCACCTCAGAAATTTATTACAAAGACAACTCCGAGTCCTATCCCGCACACATAAATACACTCATATTGGAAAAAAGAAAACTGCGAAAGATATGGCAGCTTACTAGGCATCCAGAAGATAAAACAAATCTGAATAGAGCTTGCAGACTACTCAAAAGAAAACTGATCCAACATAAAGACAGTGGAATCAACAAATATTTAAAGAACCTCTCACCTGCAGATGATACAAACTATTCGCTGTGGAAACTAACAAAAAGACTTAAACACAACGAATAAATAAATATGCCAATCAGGAAACAAAATGGCACTTGGGCTAAAACTGACACAGATAAAGTATATACTTTTGCAAATCATCTATGCGAGGTATTTCAACCGCATCAGAGGGAAGTCTCAGTTGAAGAAGAACAAGCTATCCATGAAGTTGTAAATGCACCATATCAAATGGCTCCACCTATTAAACCTGTTAAGAAATTCGAAATCAAAGAAATAATTGATAATCTGGAAATTAAAAAGTCACCTGGATATGACTTAATATCTAGTTTAGTACTAAAAAATCTACCCAACGAAGGCGTAAGTTTAATTACTTATATATTTAATTCAATATTAAAATTATTTTCCACTCCAATGGAAAGTTGCTCAAATTGTTCTGATTCCAAAACCTAATAAGGATCACACGGAAGTATCTTCATACCGCCCTATTAGCTTGTTGCCTATTATATTCAAAGTATTTGAACGGCTTTTTCTGAGAAGACTGGAGCTTATTTTATATGACAGTAATATTTTACCGAATTATCAGTTTGGGTTTAGGAAAAACATAGTACTATCGAGCAAATTCATAGGGTGGTAAAGACTATCAGAAATTCGCTTGAACAAAAAAATTACTGTACTGCTGCATTTCTAGATGTAGGTCTTATCTCCAAAATTAAATCTATATTTCCTCATCCCATAAGTTCACTTTTAAGATCCTACCTGACAGATCGATTCTTTCAAGTCAAAAGAGGTGGGGAAATCACTAACCTGTTTCCAATTTGTTCCGGAGTTCCACAAGGAAGCATACTAGGACCCACCCTCTACTTAATATACACATCAGATCCCCCAACGACGACCAATACAACAATCGCTACATATGCCGATGACACAGTTATCATGGCTTCAAATTCTACAGCAGCTGAAGCAGCCCAGGTATTACAAAATCACCTACTTAAACTAGAGAGCTGGCTTAAGCTGTGGCGTGTCCAAGTTAACAGTTTAAAATCAACACAAATAACGTTTACTTTAAAAAAAAAGGTGTCGCGCCACCAGTTTCTATAAATAAAACTCCACTACCAGTTAATACCGTCGTTAAATACTTAGGAAACCATTTGCATAGCAAACTAAATTGGGGCATCCACATCTGGAAGAAACGCCTTCAACTCAGCTTAATCTACAGGAAAATGTATTGGTACATGAGTCGTAAATCAAATCTTAGCCTGGAGAATAAACTTCTGATATATAAATGAATTTTAAAACCGGTATGGCAATATGCAGCACAAATCTGGGGTACAGCAAGTAATACCAACATACAAAAACTTCAACGTTTTCAATCGAAAGTACTGCGCCAGATCTGTAATGCCCCTTGGTATATCACGAACCACAGATTACACCACGATTTACAGCTACCAACAGTTTGCGAAGCAATATCTGCTGTAAACTCTGTATACAAGAACAGACTATCCTGCCATTCAAATCCGCTAGCCACGGATCTGCTCAACATTTCACACGTAAGAAGATTAAAACGACCAGACCCTTTGGACCTCTAGTAAATCAGGAAAAATAGAGCATAGTGTCATGATGCGGTGAAAAGTGTTTTCTAAATATTTCCTTAATTTGTGTTTCTAGCCTTGTAATTCTCATATGAGTGTCAGTGATGTTTACCTGTACAAACTCTGTTTGTTAAGTGAAAGTTTAAACTAATTGATTATCATAGATTATATTTATATTATATTTTACCTGAGTGCTCGCCACTGGGCAGCTTCCCACTATGTTATTGTACATAAATCATACATATTGCTTATTGTTTATAATGAGACAGATTGCAATAAACATTGGATGTTAAAAAAAAAAAAAAAAAAAAAAAAAAAAAAAAAAAAAAAAAAAAAAAAAAAAAAAAAAATAGTTAATAAGTGAGGAATTTTTAAAATGTCAACTTTTTGAGAATACTTGTAGTCAGTTGGATTTTTAAAATGAAGAAAATAATCACATTTTCAAAATTCCTTTTTTTTTCACTTTTCAATAATGTGGAATACAAGATACATTTAATTCATAATATTATAAAAGATGACATAAAACTGTATAATTTTAAATACATTTTAAGACTCAACTAGTGAGGCACTAAATAAATCAATAATTGTTATTATGTAATATCGCATCTAAATTAGGGAGAATTCAGTGTGACATTCTGTTTTAGATTAGACCCAGGAGCAGGACATTTGATAACATTATGCCAGTTCTTATTTATTGCTGTACATGGACTCATTTTTACCTCAAAGTTTGGAACAGTTAAGCCCAAAATTCCATTAAGTGGTTATATGACGTTAGTGGTATTATTCTTCACTACAAGTGTGGTGAACAACTGGGCATTTGCTTTTAATATTCCTGTGCCATTGCATATGATCTTTAGAGCAGTAAGTCATGCAAAATTTCAAAAAGTATTTCAATATATAGGGTGTAAAATATTGGAAAGATTGAATTGCACTATTTAAACTTACAGTTTCCAAAACTATTTTTTCATTGTTTTTCAAATACTTTTGACTTTAAACACAAAAGCAGTTTATATTTGAAAACTAGAACTAGACAACCTACAATTTATAGAAAAACAAATGAAGCAAAAAAATTAAAATAAGAGATCCAGCATCAGGTCAAATACTACTGACTCAGACAACAAACAACTTCCTTATAGTACAAGATCCCACTGCAAGTTCACTTCGTTCATAATGTAGTTAATCAAACCCACATTTTTAAATATGTTTTAGAAGAGGAGAATATATTGAATATAGGTTGCCAAACAAAAAGTGGCCCCAAATAGTTTTAATTCAATTAATGGTAATTTGGTAAAAATGGTAAATTGGAGGTCAGGCCATGGAGTCTACATTGTAAAAAAAATGACGTGCACCCTATCGTTCATTCTATGGCATGCTGGACGAGTCATACAGTCTGTAGTCAACACCCCGAGATATGAGCGGCAACACAAAGTGTATTAATACTCATATGCTTATGAAACACACCTGGCACATTCTAAGGGCCTTCACATTTTACTGTATTAACTTGCCTTGAGTGAAATGTCATTAATCTTTCCTATCAGCCTCTCTTGGCTAACTCTTGTTTCTTTCGACCCCGAATGACTATTAGATTTCCGAGGGCAGACGGGTCACTATATTCCTTTCTACTATGTACTCTTCACATGAAGACCACAAAGGCTATGAAGGTAGATACGAAAAATCGAAACGAGTTCAGCGGAAGTGGCAGCCCGGCTTTTAGCCATAGTATAGAAGCAAAGAGACCGAATGACTGCCGGCATAAGTAGTTTCTTCCTACTAGCCAACATCTTGGGGTGAACGAGTTGGTAGGAGTAAGGGCAACACCTTGTCCTAGAGGAGAGAAATTATTTTAGCAGACATGAAATTCAAACTAAAGAAAATAAAAATAGCCACCAAAACAACTAGAATTAATCTATGAAGGATAAAAGAAGTTGATCTCTGCCAACAAATCAAACAACAAATGCAAGGAAGTCCGGAAAGTAGAAAAACAAGGACAAATTAACACTACAGAAAAATGGAGAGAGTTAGAGAAAATTCTGAGGAACATCATACAACAACAACCAGAGGGGGATACATCCTTTTAAAGCAAACAATGGATAACACAAGAAATAAAGTCATTGCTATCGGAAAGCAGGAAATACAAGAATAAAAACGAACAACAATACAAAAATTTTAAATCAAAGAAGCGAATTAATGAAGGCATATCAATTAACGGAACACTAGTGAATAATCTCAGATAAGCAGATGATACAATAGTCCTTGCGGACAGTGGAGAGGGACTGCAAATTTTGGTTGATCGTACTATGTAGTACTGTGAGAGGTATGGAATGGTTCTGAACACTAATCGAAACAATCTAAGTTCAAGGAAAAGCTTTAGAGAAAGTACCCAGATACAATTACTTGGGATGTGAGCGAAATGTGGCTATATAGGCGTATTCTAAAAATTCCTTGGACTGCAAATTCTCAAACGAAGAAGTGTTAAGGCGAGTTGGACATGGCAAAAAGCTTATGAACACAACAAACACAACATCGTATCTGAGCCACATATTTCGAAACGATAAATACTCGCTTCTGCACATCATCATGCAAGGAAGAGTAGAGGGAAGAAAAGGATTGGGAAGAAAGAATAAATCTTGGCTGAGGAATAACAGAGATTGAACTAACGTTTAAAGAAGTGATCGCCAACCTTCGTTAAAAGACGGCACAATAAGAGGAAGAAGAGCTAAATGAACAATGGGGCCGCACCCTCGAAATAAAACGACGCATTGAGATAGCCAGAAGGGCTTTCAATAAGATGAAAGCCGTATTATGCAATGGAAAACTGGAATTAGAAATTAGAACTAAAGTATTGAGATGCTACGTAATCTCTGCCCTTCTATATGGGGTTGAAGCCTGGTCAATTACGGACGCAACTGAAAAACGACTTGCCAGCTTTGAGATGTGGTGTTATCGAAGAATGTGGAAAGTATCATGGACAAAACACGTAACATACACGGAAACATTAAGAAAGATGAAAAAATAAAAAGATATACTCAACACTATAAAGGAAAAAAAAATGAGCTACTTTGGTAACATACTAAGAAATGAAAAATATGAGTTGATGCGATTGATTATACAAAGGAAAGTGAAAGGAAAAAGAGGACCGGGGAAAAGGCGCACGTCCGTGGTTGAAACATTTAAAGCAATGAAGTGAAAAACAATAATAGAACTCTTCAGAACTGCTGCAGACAGAGTAAAATGGACCGTGATAATCGCCAATGTCCTTAAAGGATAATTAGGACGAAGAAGAAGAAGAATGGTGATTAATTTTTGAACAAAAATTTTATTTCAATAATTTATTTTTTAAATAAAATACGCTGCTCATGAAGTATATGCATGTTTTTTTAATACGCTGCTTATGGCGTGTATGTATGTTTTTTTATATCAAATTAAAGCTATTATTTTAATATGATATAAGTTTGCCTGAGAAAAGATGATCGCAAATTAGAGGTTGACATGGCTAGTGTCTCACTCCGCTGGTTTGACAAGGCTAGTGTCAGTTTTTAAAGCATTTATCGATAGACAGTGTTAATAATATAAATATTATAAACATAATTAAAAATACACTTTTTCATTTTTCTAAAAAGCAAACTTTATTTGAATCAACGTAATAACGGTATAACGAGCTTTAAAACTTGTTCAGAATAATATGACATTCCCCATCCTTGTCAAACCAGTGTCGTTGCGCGCTAACTATATTTTACTTTATCTTCGATACCCCGCGTTTTTAACAGCTGACAACCCTAATTTGCGACCATTTTTTCTCAGGCAACCTTATATTATCATATTAAAAAATAGCTTTAATTTGTTATAAAAAAACATGCATATACGTCATGAGCAGCGTATTTTATTAAAAAAATAAATTAACGAAATAAAATTTTTGTTAAAAAATTAATGACCATTGCATTAAAACTATTTGCGGCCACTTTTTGACTGGCAACCTGTTATCAATGTATTCTCCTATTCTTAAATTTATGTAAACATGTGAGTTTGATTAACTACATTATGAATGTGGTGATCTATCAATTGGGATCATAGACTATTATGATATAAACTGATATCAAAATTAACTTTTTTTAATGACATAAAATATATATCTTGATCTATAAACTTTTTCCAAAGAAATTTTTTTATATTTTTAATAGGGATGTTCACAAATTTTTAAATATAGTTAAATTCAATTAAGTTCAATAGATTATAAAATATATAAAAATATAGTAAACATGAAATTGTTTAAAAATATATATTTTTTAAGATAAATCAATTTTTAATTTTAATTTTGATGGAGGCTAGAAAAACGGCTCCTCGCAGCGAGGCTACGGTGTGTGACGTCAGCTGTCGTATTGACAACTTGTTGTGTATACGTATTTACGAAGTGTAACCAGTTCTTTAAGTATTTATACAGTGATAATGAAGCCAAATAAGTGGTGTTTGCTACAAAGAGAGAGAAAAACTAGAAAAGGCAGTTATTATGCAAGTTAGAAAAAAAAAATAAATGCAAATATCTGTACCTCGAAAGGAATCAACACTGTGTTCACTTTTAAAACTTTACAGGAGAGCAGTTTTAAACTTTTTTTAACCAAAAAGTATTATTGCTGCAGCTCTTTATTAATATATTGAAACAATATTTTACTAGAACATTCTGTTTATTGTTATTTACATAATACATTTGTTATAATTAAAAACAAATTTGTTCCTGTGTTTTTTAACCCTTTTAACGGACATGGTGTTGTATTCATCTAATAAAGTTATTGTACTGTAAGAATTAGTATGGGGTATTCAATAACAACTACAATCCTATTTGACTTTTACTGACAAAATTTATTTAACCATACAATTTACCTTTACAAATACAAATATGTATGGAAAAATGGCATTTTAGGTACAAACCCCTCAGTCATCCTCAAGTAAGTCTCCTTCTGGATAGTCTTGCAAATCTTTTGGCAATGTAAGGTGTCGCCTTCGAAACCTAACAAGGTCAATTTCCTGGTTTTCGTCATGAAAAATACTTTTTAAAAACATAGTTCCAATGCTGTTTTGTTTAACTTGCAGTTAAACACAGTTTGACAGAAGAACTTGTTGTTTGTTAATGTCTCTTTTCTATTAATCAAAGGCGGATTTTAAGATGTTTTGACATCATACAAAGACCTTAAATTTTTAAATTCTTCTGGTTCCATAGTATGTACGGTATATTTCATTGAGGTTTATCTGACTAACGGCTGCCAGTCCCAGGGCGTGTAAATAGAAATGTTAAGTTTTTTCTCTTTCGCTCTATCAGCGCATGGATAGTGTCCGCCTCCATGTGGGTATTACTCTTTAGTAGAAACTTCTGGATGATAATTTTTTACTTTTTTAAACAAGTATTAATGCTAACATTTTTATTCTGGCCGTAACATTTGTAAGACCGTAGTATGATTTCTTCGATGTTACTGTCAGGAATGACGGTATCTGCCCATTTTAGTAATGCAGATCTTATTTCATTTCCACTACGAATAGTTTATCAGAACTTTTCTCTATATCAGACTGATCTTCGTTATCACAACTCAAGGCATCTCTAATAATTTGCTCTTCATTTAAAACATCATTGCTTGGTGTATTATTTGATTCTGAAATTAAACAAGGCGTATAATATTGGTTGTAAAATATTTAATAATATTGCTAGTCTAAGGTTGGTATTAAATCACTACATTATCCTTTTGAGGTTATGTTTTTTAATAATTTAAAAATAATGAGCAAAAAGGTAGCTTACCTGTAAATGCAGTAGAAGAATTCGCAGAACTTTTTAGTAGGTACTTCAAGAATCTTTCTCCTACGAGAATTATGGTTCATTGTTCTGATTATTAGTAACAAACCACTGTAAACACACCATAAATAGCAAAAGTATTATTATTAGATCACTAACAGTCTACCTCTCATCATAGAGATATGTGCGGCAGAAATTCACATGCGTAGATGGACAAAACATTAAGTCCACATGGTGTTTTATCCCTCTAAGTAAAAATGGACTTGGTGTTCTTTTAAAGGTCACTTTCTTTATCAGCAAATGGTTTAGGACCTAGTGCTCTATTCCTTTAAATAAAGTTATAAAAGTTAATTATTAGTCTGTAAAATTGTCAAAATTGAAAAAATGGACATATTGTTGTAGAATATCCCTCAGAGGTACAGATATAAAAACCTGTGGTTTGACAATTTTATGTGAATATGGTGTTAAATTGTTTGGAACTGTAATAATAATCTTCTCAGAATTGTTTTTAGATGTATTTAGACACCCAGGAACAAAACACCACTTAATTGGCTTCATTATCAGTGATTAAATATTTAAAGAACTGGTCACACTTCGTAAATACGTATACAAAACAAGTTGTCGATACGACTGCTGACGTCACACACCGTAGCCTCGCTGCGAGGAGCCGTTTTCTAGCCTCCATCAGAATTGAAATTAAAAATTGATTTATCTTAAGAAATATATATTTTTAAACAATTTTATGTTTGCTATGTTTTTATATATGTTATAACCTATTGAATTTAACAATATTTAAAAATTAGTGAACATCCCTATTGTTTTATAAGTAGACTACAAGATCTTGGTTTTATTTTACAGGGTTCACTAATTGCAAACATGATAATGGGTATTATTGTTTTGAAGAAGAAATACACACTAGAAAAATATGTATCAGTACTTTTAATTACCTTGGGTATTATCATTTGCACCATTTACTCAAGTACAGAGAAACCAAAGGTAAGTAAAAATTTTTTACATCATTTCTGCCAATTCATGTTTTCACTTATAAACACGGAATTGATAATAAATACTACATAACCTAACCTGTATATAGGATTATCTGATTTCTTTAATTTTAAAGAAAATAAATTGGTCCAACACATGTTTAAGTTCTTTTAGTTTTTTTTTTCTGAAGCTGTTTGATGTTAAATTCAGTCATACTGTAGCCAATCAGCTTATTGTACTTCTTCCATTTATGTATCCTTCTTGCCTAGGTTTTAATGTTAACGACTACTTACGTACCGACGACTTTATGTGCCCCCTGAAGCATGGTGGTAGCTCAGCTAAATTAGAAATTGAAAAATTTCTGGTGTCTCTGTCAGGAATCGAACTCGGGCCGACCCGCTTGGTAAACCAGTACTAGAGTTGTTTGTCAGTAATGTAATCAAATCTTATTTGGCTGTATGTGGTATTTTTAAAATTTCTGAAGCATTCTTAATAAAAAGTCCTGGTTAGTAACGCGGTCGGTATAGGATACCTTCAGTATTCGACGGTAAAGGCACATTTCGAATATATAGATGCCTTAGATGAAGAAAACTAATCCTTTTTAAATATAATTTTTTGGGAAAAACCCTTTATCCGTTTAAATTGACAAATTTAAACTGATTTAGACTGATTCAAGGATTAAATTTAATTCCTGTTGTCAAATGAGATTTAATGGATTTAATGGCATGGGATTAGAAAAAGAGTCGTCTATTCTTCGTTCACAAATTGTTGAGAGCACGAAATATGCCTCAAACTCATAAAACGGTCGTAAATCTTAGGCGTTCCTAAGGTGTTTATTCATTAAATAATAATATAATGTTTTAATACTGTTATATATAATATTGATAATATTTTAATACTAATATATTTAGCAAAAAAACAATTAAAACTTTCACGACTAATGTTGGTTATTATATTATATTAATAAAAATAAGAATTTAACCATTAACAATTTTGTAAATAAGAATACCTTATCTCTTTGGATATTTCAATACTAATCTTCGCGTTTAATCACTTTACTAGAAAACCTGGAATTCATATCCGAAGGTACTATTCGTTGCAAGATAATTAAGATGGAATTCCCCAGATTTTTAATAATATAATTATATTCGAAACTTAACTTGAAAGGGTGAAGTTATTACGAACGAAAACAATTTTTTTGTTTAGTACGTTTTTGATCGCATGTAATTTACGGCTCGTCGGTGTTTCCGCGTCTACGGCAGTATTTAGCGTCCCAAATATTTCTTTTGCGAATTATATGCAGTGCGTGAGTGATTTTTTATTCCATATACCTACGAACATATACGTACCTTTCGCTCGTGCTCGTTTTGTTGGATTGTTTGTGATGGCTTCATCATCAAGTTTTACACCGGTACTGTTGCGTACAGTCAGTAAGTCTGTCTATTCACCAAGAGAGAAGACTATTGTCCTGAATGTTCACGATGCTCTGGTTTCTCAGAATCCCACAAACACTGTTCGCAACATAGTCGAAAGTTGTGCCAACATGACTGGCGTAGGAGAGTCAACTTTATATAGGTTCCTATCAGAAAGAAAAAAACACGGTATAGCTAATCCAAACACAAACGAACACTTACAGAGAGGGAAAAAGCCTATTGAAATTGATGAATTTGCCAAAAATGGTATTCGAAGGAAAATTCATGGATTTTTTTTCAAAAAAGAAATACCAAACCTAAACAAAATTTTACAAGAAGTTAGAGACGACCCGGATTTGCCTCATATCGGACGAACTAAATTGTGGCAAGTTTTAAAAGAATTAAATTTCCGGTGGGAGAAATCAGACCGAAAATCACTTTTGATTGACCGGGAGGAGAAGATGATGTTGGAGAAGAAATTATCTAAGATTCATACGAAAATTCCGGGCTGAAGAAAGGCCCATCTTCTACCAGGATGAAACGTGGGTAAACTCAGGTCATACTCTAAAAAAAAATTGGTCAGATAAAAATATATTAAGCTCCGGGCAAGCCTTTATGGAAGGTTGGTCTACTGGTATCTCTCCACCTTCTGGTAAAGGCAGTAGATTAATAATTTCTCACATTGGCAGTGAAAAGGGATTTGTTAAGCATGGTTTGTTGGAATTTCATTCCAAAAGCACAAAAGACTATCACGATGAGATGACAGCTGATGTTTTCGAAGAGTATTTTGAGCAAATGATTGAACACATACCACCAAATTCAATTATAGTATTAGATAATGCACCTTATCATTCACGACTAGTACAAAGACTTCTAACGAATGCATGGAAGAAACAGGATATTCTTGACTGGCTGCGGAATAAGTATCTGCCTTACGAAGATGGAATAGTAAAAGCAGAACTTTTAAAAATTGAACGGCAGCACAAATCTAAGTTCAAGAAATACGTAGTTGACAAAATGGCGGAAAGGCGAAACATCACAGTCTTTAGACTTCCACCCTACCACTGCGAAATAAATCCAATTGAAATCATTTGGGCACAAATGAAAAGTTATGTGGCTAGAAAAAATACGTCATATAAAATACAAGTTGTACGTGAATTGTTATACGAGTCTTTATAACATATTACAAAACAAAACTGGAAAGGGGGTATTAAAGGGGAAAGGCGCAAAATGTCGCCTGTCAAAATGTTCAATGTGTTTTAAATATATCCATTTTTTTTTTCAAAT
This sequence comes from Diabrotica undecimpunctata, assembly GCF_040954645.1. Classification (NCBI taxonomy): domain Eukaryota; kingdom Metazoa; phylum Arthropoda; class Insecta; order Coleoptera; family Chrysomelidae; genus Diabrotica; species Diabrotica undecimpunctata. The sequence goes on from NC_092812.1 coordinate 44,175,232, forward strand.
CCTGAGAAAACTAAAAAGCATTTTTGAAAAATTTAAAAGCAGAATGAAATATTTTTTAGAATAAATAAAAAGTTTCTTTTGCATGCAATATTTTCAATTAAAAATTATACTACATTTTCTCTTTTATTTTCACCCCTGTTACATAACATATTAAAATAAACACTGTAGAAGTTTTCAGGGACTTTCTGCCCTGAGTAATAATGTAATCTTTCATTCTGCGTTTAAATTTTTCAAAAATATTTATTAGTTTTCTCCGGATTCGAAAATAATGGATACATTTAAAACACATTGGAAATTTTGCCAGGCGACATTTGGCGCCTTTTTCCTTAATTAAATAAATGTATCTTTTACAAATGGCAAGAAACTTTTTATTTTTGAATAAAATAAATAAGTTTTATTAAAAAATACAATTTATATAAGTACAATTTAAAAAATATATTTATTTAGTTCAAATAAATGTTTCAATCATATACTCTACGACACTGGTCGTTCATATCTAACCATTCAAAATACCCCCGTAATAGGATTATAAGGTATTGTATTCCTTCAGATATAAGGTGGGTTAGTCGAAAACGTCTTAAACCGTCAGTTTTAGGTTGGTTTTTACTATTATATCGTATTACCTATCCTCTCTGTATTTCAGTTTTCTAATTAGGGTTAAACTTGTAGTGAGCTATCAACAAATTGTGAACCGGGTATAGTAACTTTTAGCACAGGTAAAACAGAATTACTTAAACAATTCTTAGTACGAAACAGTACTAGTAATAAATTGTTAACCTTAACTGAATATTTATTTTTATAAAATATAGAAAAATGTTTACATAAAATCATATAAAAAAATGTTATAAAAATGTTTATAATTTTGATTTATGATGTTTTTCATTTGTAGTAAATAGTTGTGTGCGTTGTTAATTACATTTTTTTCATGCCTTTGAATGTTGACGTTTTTTTGTTAATTTGGTTGGGATCGGTTTATTGGGGTTTTAGAAGAATGTGGACCTACTATTATGTTTTGAATTTGTTGTTAGGATAGTTGTGTATCTTTTTGTTGGGGGTTTGCTAAATGCGATGCTTCGAGACTTTTTTCTTTTTACTTTTTTCCAGTCAGTTGTCCTCTATTTCCAGTTCTTCTTCCAAGATCGAGCTTACACTGATTTCGTAAGACATTTCAGCTTCATATTTGTATTTTTCCTTACTGTTTCTATCATTTTACTATCACTAAATAACTTTAAATCAATTTTTAACTATTAGCGTTAGCTAATTAGAGAGCGGTCCGATATACGTACTTTTTCTATGGATATCAACTGATTACTGCAAAATGAACTAAAATAAGAAAATTATTATGGCTATTATATTATGGCTCTATCTAAAATATCTCCAGAAAATTAAGCTACCTGAACATTTTAGGTATGTGCAGACTGTGAATTAGGTGTAGAGACTCATTCAGATGCAGTAGCAGATCATTTCTTCTGGTGGATCATTGGAATAATTCTGCTAACAGGAGCTTTACTACTATCAGCAGGAATGGGTATTTTCCAAGAGGGACTGTATCAGAAATATGACAAACATCCAGAAGAAGCTCTTTTCTACACGGTAAGTTAAATTCAAATATCATTTTTCTATTTAGAAACTTAATTTTAATAATTATATTGTAGCCATATGATTTATGTTTGTGGCTTTTTTTAGTTTTTAATACTGTGAGTCTCTTATCTTTTTTCTTTTGTTGCTCTTTTATTTGTCAATTTTTGTGTTGTTTTTCAGTCACATTCATTATTTGTTCATGGGTAATTCCACTTCAAATATTGAGTGTTGATTAGGTGACCCCTCTCGATGTGGCTTACATTTACAGGCGTATTCTATACTACAAGATGATTATTTACCAATATCTATCAATAATCTATGATTATTTCCCAAATTTCAGCCTTCTAGGTCCAAAATAGCGGTCTATGTATATAATTAATTCAATTTTTTCCAAGAAACATTTTTTTCCCACATTTCTCACTTTTTCTTGCATAGCCAGCTTTAGATGATCAAAAAAATATCCAGAAATACATTTTTGATGTAACGTCGTCCACTGAACACGATCCCCCGTGTTTTTTTTTATTATATAATGGCTTTGGCTTAGCCAATTAGCCAGACTATTTATGGTGAGTAAGTTAATTTATATTTTTTGTATACAATAAATTTACTGACATATTACATTATAAACAGTTATTATGTTAACAAACCTTTTTCTCCTAAATCCAAACATTAATAATTTTTTGTTTATTCTTTTTTTTTTTAGTTTTATTTTCTATTTTTACGGGATTTTTTTTTATTCTTCTTCTTTTCATATCATACATTTACAATTTTTGATTTTATTACCAAATCTATTTTAATCCAAATTTACAGAGAGTTATGTGTTAAGTTAATATAAATGTACAGGAAGTTTGGAAAATACTTGAAAACCTGAAGAACAAAAAAGCAGCAGGTAAAGACGGGATACCAAACGAGTTACTAAAATATTGTGGAGCAGCAATGACACAACAATTAAAAACATTAATTAATAACATTATAAAACACAATAAAATACCGGAAGAATGGAGAACGAGCGAACTAATTCTACTATTTAAAAAAGGAGATAAAAAACAGCCAGAAAACTACAGAGGTATAAAGTTGTTAAATACTACGCTAAAACTTACAACTAAAATTTTACAAGTGCTAATAAATCAGAGGATAAGTTTAAGATGTACAACAGTATTCGTTATAAAACAAATTACTGAGAAATCAGTAGAGTAATAGACGAGCATTTCTGTGTTCTGATTGACCTAAAAAAAGCGTTTGGCAGAGTAAGATTCAAAGATGTAATCCATCTTCTGTATAATAGAGAAGTTCCGCTAAGTATTATAAAAACTATCGATAACATCTACCAAAACAACAAAATGGAAGTCAGAATAGATGGACAACTTACAGAACCTATAGAAATAGGCAGCGGAATAAAACAAGGAGATTCATTGAGCCCCATGCTCTTCAATTTGATCATGGTTGAAATCATCATGAAACCGTTGTTGTTGAACGGTTGAAACCGTTAACATAGGAAGAGGATACAGAATGGGAAAGAAATCAAAATACTCTGTTACGCAGACGACGCAATATTGATAGCCCAAGATGAAGATAGTTTGTAAAGACTGGTCCACAGATTTAACATAAGAGCAAAAGAATTTAATGTGACAATCTCATCTCAGAAAACTAAAACAATAGTAGTCAGTAAAGAACCAACCAGTTGTAAAATAGAAATTGATGGCATCAGTATTGAACAAGTAATGGAAATAAAATACCTGGGAATTGCACTGTCTAGCTATGGAGACCTGGACAAAGAAGTGAGAGATCAAGTGCAAAAAGCAAATAGACTGGCAGGATGCCTTAATAACACTATATGGCGAAACAGACACATTAACACTGAGATGAAATCAAGAATTTATAAAGCCAGTGTAAGACCAATAATGACATAAGCCTTAGAAACAAGACCCGACACAGCCACAATGCAAAGGCTGCTGGAAACGGCAGAGATGAGAGTACTGAGAAGAATTACAGGAAACCCGCTGAGAGATCGAAAAAGAAGTGAAGACATTAGAAGAAAATGTAACGTACAGTGTATAAATGAATGGACACAAAATAGAAAAAAAGAATGGAATAACCACATAAGCAGAATGGAGGAGACCCGTATTGCCAAAATAGCAAGAGATAAGTCACCAATCGGCAGAAGTATCGGACGACCGCGCAAAAGATGGAGTAACAACCTTCCATAGAGGTATTAATCCGCCAATGAACAAGCAGAATTGCTTATAAATAGGAAGAAGAAGAATACTATTCTGTCTTCACCTGGAGCTTTTTTATTTTGCATAGTACTCATTACGTTTCTTATTTCACCCTCTGTTATATCTGGTACATCTTCAGATCCAACATATTTTTCAGTGTTTTTCGTCTTTACCTGGTGTTGGAGTTAAACGATTAATATGCATCTCTGTAAAATCTTCGCCATTGCGCTATTTTTGGCGATGTTACAATTTGGAAAAAATTAATTTATTTACTTTTTCGAGATTTTCCTATTTTTCCAGGAGGTGAACGTGGACCAGTTCTCATTATTTTCTCGAGCCATCCCAGTTTAAAAGAAAATGAATACTGTAGTTCCATTCTAAAAAAAAACGGAATTATCCCCCCCTCTCTATTTATCGTGGCGATATTTTACGGGTACGAGCACTTGAACGGGTTATCACTTTTTACACCTTCTCTATATCTGCCATCTATAAATTGGATTATAATACGGGAAAAAAATTATTTGGAAAAAATTTACCAACATAGAGCAATCTATTAGACCCAAAAGGTTGAAATTTGGTAAATTATCATATTTTATAGCATATAATATGTCTGTAAAATTTAAGTCAAATCGAGTTTTTTAGTCAAAAAGGTATTTTGTAAGTAGTATGTTTGAAAAAGAGTAACCCTTATATTTTTTAGCTTATAATTTAGTCAATATTTTTTAAATCTACTTGTTGTTCTTTTTTTTTAGCATTTGTATCCTCTGCCTGGATTCCTCATTTATTCTTCAAGCCTGATAGAGCACATTGACATAGCAAATAAAAGTGACGTGATAAATATTCCTGTAGTGAATTTTGCAGTACCAGTACTATGGGCATTGCTATTTTTAAATGTAGTCACTCAATTTGTCTGTATCAGCAATGTGTATGTCCTAACCTCAGAATGCGCCTCCCTGACTGTGACATTAGTAATTACTTTAAGAAAATTCTTTTCTTTAGTGTTTTCAATTATATACTTCCAAAATCCCTTCACCATTGTCCACTGGATCGGTACTATTATGGTATTTACGGGTACTTTAATGTTTTCGGAAACGCATTACAAAATTAAAAACCTGTTGGTTTCTCCTGACCAAGACAAAATAAAAAAGAAGAATTAAAAATGACATTGTAAGAAAATTTAATTTAATTTATTCTTTTTTTTTGTGTATAATACAACTTAGAAATGTTCCTCCTCCCTTCAAATTTCCTACTTCCCTTTTGTACTTATTTGTTAATAGAATATCTTTTAATATCTTAATTGTTGAAGTTGTCTTAACCCTGGATTGCTACACTTATTTTCTGAACTCAATCTACCACATGGGGTACAGTCGTACTCCAAATAAAATCGACCTAAAAGTATTTATACAGTAGTCCCTCGACATAGGAGTGTAATTCGTTCCGTAATCTTGCTCTTATGTCAAATTGCTCGTATGTCAAAGCAATTTTCCCCATTGAAATTAACTGAAATGTCATTAATCCGTTCCAGTCTCAAAAAAAAACGTTAGTTATTTTTGTTAAGTGTTTTTAAATAAGAAAAATGTATTTAAAAGAAGAAACATTTATTTATAAGTAACAAAAAATATATACGGATTCTGTAGTCATAAGAAAAGTGAAGTGCTTACGGAAGCGCTTAATATTCGTCAGTGGTCTTCGCTTTTTTCGTCACACTTTGCTCATTTTCATCTGCAGATCGTTTAAAAAAACTGTCCAAGGAGGTTGTTTCTTCCTCCCTTTCAGAATATTGCGGAAATGTGTTAAGCAAGTTTCGTTGAACAACACCGATGCACGACCAGTTGTAAATTTTTCGGGGTGATTTTTATCCACGAACTCTGCAACTTTCTCCCACATTTCCAGGATCTCCTTTATATCTCTTGTAGAGACAACGTCTTCCAATTCTGGCTCCTCAAAACTAATTTTTCGTTGAGCCACCGTATGCTGCTGCGAATGTAGTTTGCCTAATTCCTCGGTTGTCAGCTTCTGAGACTGTTCCTCGACAAGTTCGTTCACATCTCTTTCATCCACCTCCAGACCCATGGATTTTCCAAGAGAAACAATCTCATTTACCACTGACACTTCGGGTTCCAGTCCTTCGCCAGGCCCCTTCATCTACAGCCTTAGGCCACAGCTTCTTCCATGCAGAGGTTAAGGTCCTTGTTGTAACACCTAGCCAGGCCTGCTCAAAAATTTTTAGGCATATTACTATCTTAAAGTGGTCCTTCCAGAACTCTCGAAGGGTAAGGTTTGTGTTCTTAAAATTAGATATCACTTACTGATCCATGGGCTGCAAGATAGGAGTGGTGTTGGGTGGTAGGTAAAGAATCTTTATAAACTTGAACTCTTGGAGTAAATCATCTTCGAGATTTGGTGGGTGAGAAGAGGCATTATCGAGGACAAGAAGGATTTGCATGGGTAGGTTGTTTTGCTGTAGATATTTTTTAACAGAAGGGGCAAACACTATGTTTATCCACTCCACAAAGAATTTCCTGGTAGCCCGCGCCTTTGGATTTGAAATTTGTCACGCTATGTGACTTAAAGGCTCTGGGATTTTCTGAATGGGACACTAGAAGAGGTTTGATTTTACAGTCGCCACTCGCATTGGCGCAAAGTAGTAGAGTTAATCTATCTCTCATAGGTTTGTGACCTGGCATCGTTTCTCCTCTGCCGTTATGTAAGTCCTATTTGGCATCTTTTTCCAGAAAAGCCCTGTCTCGTCACAGTTGAAGACTTGCTGGGGGATGTATCCTTAACTGGGCTACAGGAATATCACGTGGTGTGGGCGTACCTCAGCGTCAAATTCAAAAGCTGTTTTAGCATCATAGCATATCACAAGATTAATTCAATATTTGTCGGGTTTGGAAGATATGTAAATTTTGAATAGACATCGACCGTGTAAACTAACCAACTGTTTAACAATTATTACTTCAAGTGTACTCTGAAGGCACATATAGGGTAGGACAAACTCTACAAGTTTGTCTGTATCTCTTCTTTGAGCTCTGATGTCTTTATCGTCGAATCGGAGGCAGTTTACTAAAAATCGAAATCGTGCTTCTGGCATTGTCGCCCGATATAATGATATGCCAGTGTCTTTATTAAAAAGTTCTTTGGTAAATACTTCATTCATCTTCATTACTCTAGCATAATAAAATATTCCAAAAAGAACCTGTATTTCTACATTGTTGGTGTCTTTGGTATAGGAAGCAAGTATATCAGCATTGATTGCTTAGTTATGTTTTTTCCCATATTTTAATCTTTGAATTTTGATTTCTTTGTTGGTATATTCGATGATTAGATTCAAATTTTCTTTAGTGAAACATAATTGCCGTGATTATATTCATGATTTCATTTGCCTTGACTCGTTTCTATTGCCAGATAAATGTAGAATTAGATTTGTTTAGGTGTACGACGAACTTTTGCACCAGACCATTTGAATTGATTTTTACCTTTTAGTGAGGTGGGGACTTTCAAAATTTTGAACTTATTTTGGTTTGCAAGCTGTCTGTGCCAATCATCTTCGGAATCATCATCTGATTCGTTAGAGACCAATTGTAGAGTATCTTGCGACTGAGCAGAAAATTGGTGTAGAAACTGAATCCGTTTGATTGTCGTCACATTTAGATATCTCTTTCTGCTCTTAGTCCATCCTAAAATCTGGTATAATAATATCTACCTATTCAGTCTCATCTTGAGAATCTTTTGAATCAGGATCATAAAATATATGATGTATTTCGTCAGCAATGTCGCCGGAATTTGTCAGGTCAAAACACTTGTTTGTGAGAAGCCAATACCAATATCACACATAACTGCCGTCACGAAGGATGAAACTACTTAGGCGCATATGACCGCAGCTCTAACTATTGTTGTTGTAACTTTCAAACAAAGTTGGGGTACAAGCGTACCCCAGGTAGCATTCCAGGGTTAATTTTTTTAATATTAAGCAAAATAAATTTTGCAGTTTTTGTTTCTGCACATTTTATTAATTTTCTATCTTTGTTCATGAAGTTTTTCTTTATTTTACCTTGGTTTATTCAGCATTTGCATTCTTTATAGAACCAATTTTAGTCTTAATAGTGTCTATTCATGATTTTATTGAATTTTTAACCGTTTTTATAGTTTGTTACTTTTTAATGATGTTATTTATTGCCTTTCAGTTTCGCCTATTTAGTACTCTTTCTAATAATATTCATATTCATTATATAATTTTTGCTTAGCTGAAGAAGCCATCAAATGTGTTTTTAAAGCACTTTCTTTCAATTACTAGCCACCTTATAAACTATTTGAACTGTAAAATTGAGGTTCATGTAATAATTTTTAAGTTGTATAACAAAGTTTTTAAATATATTACACTCTATTCCCTCCTGTAAACAAAGCAACTTGATAATCAAACCAAAAAAGGTTCCGTTCTGCACTAGTGGTATTTGTTGTTATAAAATATAACTTAGTATTGTATAACAAATAAGTTAATATGTTGTTTTTTCTACTGTTCCTCTATTTGTTATTTAAAATGTGTTAAATAAATTTGTTTTACAAAAAATATTTGTTACATTTTATATATACCAAAAAATATCCAAAGCTCAAGCTAGCCTAACCTATAGTTAGATTACGTGATATTGGTAGCAAATTTGAGATGATTTGTATATTTGCCAAAGAAGACGTTTAGGGGCGTTTACCAATGAACATAAAATCCATGAAAATTAGATGAGAAACAAATAGACTTTTAAAGGGATTTGTCCTTGCTGGAACTAAAACCGCCGTAATGATTTCAAGAATTCAATGTGCTGAATTTAAGAATTCTAATTAACACTGCACTTTTTTAACGTGTTGTTGTTAGCATCTTTTCATCATTATCAACAAAACAAAATGCAAGGAATGCTAAAAAAATAGTTTATTTTATTGCAAACTAAACATTTCCCGTTACTTACTGCAATATAAGGTAATTTTGTTAAGAGATACACTGTCAGATGGCACTGGAATGTTTTGGTGCGAATTTATAAGCAAATGTTAAGGCGGGTACACATATGCGAGCCGAACGGTATACGTACAGTACGCGTACAGATCCTTGAAAAATATTCTACATCGTACTAATCGCATACTTATCTCGATCCATGGAAAGCGACAAACCAACAACGAACACACATGTGCGAAATGATTCATTTTATTTATAATTTGGGTACTGATTTATGTTCCTGTTTTTGCTTGTTTAACAAAAATAAAATTATGTACAGTAATCATCGACGTATAAATAAAGATTTTATCTTTATTTATACGTCCATGACAATAATCAGTTTACTGTTTTCTCACGTCTCTCTAGAAAGAAACACGTCATTCACACAATGTCTATTTGATGACACAATAAAAATGTTCGCTGCGTCTAGTAAACGCCGTCCAAACTGAAAGCCGAGCTTCCTTTGAAGTCGTGAAATAAACCGCAACAATTTGGTTCGCGACGAGTCACGATGAAACAGTACGCAAGCGGTTTTTTCTGCCGTACACATTAACGAATATAGCGTTCACAAACGGTTCGCGAACAGTTCTGCTCGCAAATGTGTACCCGCCTTTAAGTACTTCTGGGACAAACTTCGTACATGAGTCATTAATACATTTTGTCTTTGAAAATGCAAAGTATACATTTTATTTCATCAAATATCTTGTTTCTATGTTTTTAGTTTAATGAAAGAATAATCAGCACATTTATCTCCAGCTGGTATGACCAGCTCACAGACGATAAAGACTTTATTAACGAATTAAGATACTGCTTCAGATTTTCTACTGCAACAATAGTAAACAGGTTATTGGAGCTGGATATTGGTGATATTGTGGCGAACAAGCTTGTTCCGTGTGGAGTAAGACATATTGATGACTATCTCTAAATTCAACAAATAGCTAAACTGAAAAATGTTAGATTCAATGAAGTTGTTATTGAGTATCTTTGGAAAAGGTTACATGCAGCTGCTACTAATAGAAAGAAGGAGAGAAGGAGAAATAATTATAGAATAATTAAGTGTTTTTGTATTTACAGTAATTTTTTTAAATTTTTAAACATAAAAATAGTTTTGATATATTAAAAAAGATGAGAGACTATGATAAATTTTATCAACATTATAACATATCTTCGTTGATACAACCTCGTTAAGTTTGTAAGTAGAAACAATTTTTAATTAATTATACCAACACCAACAATTTATTAATCACATTTGTAGCTCCCTGATGAAGGACATAACCAATGTCCGAAAGCTTGGAATAAAAATTTAAAAGAGTACACGTTTTATTTTTATTGCTGCAAACCCACTATTTAACGTTTACTATATATATATAATAAAAATTATTATTAACAATCTCTTACTAAACCTCTAAAGACTCGGCAGTATTTTCTGAACCAATTAGAACAATGGTCTCTGAATACCGAATTCAAATTTTCAGTAACGCCCCCCTACCTTAAAACTATCTAATACCGTCCACTCACTGAAATCAACTGCAAAGTTTTTAGGTATATGGTTTGATCAACATTTTACATGGCAGGAGCATAATAAGACAAACAGTTTTAACATGTCACAAAAGACTGATTGTAATGAAAACCTTGGCAAACCGAAACTGGGTATCAGATCAGGAAACTCTGTTGGGTATTTATAAAACATTAATTAAATCTAAATTAGATTATAGATCAATTGCATATGCATCTGCTTTTAAAATATTACTTAAAAAACTTGATAGCGTATACAACACTGCTGTTAAAATTCAACTTGGAGCCTTCCGGACAACTCCCACTGAAAGCATACTGAGAGAAGCCGCCGACCTACAATACCGAAGAATATACTTAGCTCTAGGGCATGCCACATCTCCAACGTCAAATATAAACAAACCTTTCTTTTAACTATTAATATTAGTAATACTTTTAACAACAAGTATATCAATTATTAAAATAATAAGCCATGTGCCCCCAAACGTTACTACGAGAAAAGTGCCCCGATTATATAGTTCTAGATTGAACATTCGGTTCCCAACAATATTTCAAACTAATTCCAGTCACTATCTATCTTGGACTGTCGAACAGCTTAAAGTTATTACAGCGTTAAGCACATGCAATAAATATGAAACTAATCCCATTGTTTTTAAAGTCAAACTAAATTCAATCCTAGACCAACAAGACAATGACTGTATTAAAATATATACAGATGCGTCCAAAACTAAACTTTATGAGCAGAAGTCGTAACCCCAAATGTCTTTTCACTTTAAACTTCCTCAAAATTCTATCATCTATAATGCAGAACTATTTGGTTTATTTAAAACCATCAAACACGTAACTATTAAAAATATTCCTTGTCTTCCAAATCGCTCAGTGCACTCAAAGCTATACAAAGCATATACCCTAAACATCCCATTGATCAATGCCGAACTATGCAAGCTCAAGAAAATTTCAGAAGAATCCACTTCTTGTGAATACCACGTCATAAAGGCATCGAAGGGAATGAACAAGTAGATACTAGTACGCGTAGTGACATCTTTCCACTGGAAGCCAGAAGTAGAAGATTACAAGTTAGTATTACACGTCGACGACTTTGACACTGTAGATATACTCATGCCTCTCTCTTCTCAAATAGCGAGCCTGTATTGGTACCATATATATTTTTTTCTAGCTATCCATATTTTTTGTTATTTTTTTATATGCGTTTAAAATCATCAAACGCTCATATCAATTTGAATTTCCCTCCTAATCTCATTTTTGTTCAAATATTTTTGGCGTTTTATGGAATTTTGAGGTTGTGTCAATATTTTTTGTGCTAAAATTTGGTGAATCTTCATCTTTTGTGATGCCGAACAATACCCCAAAATTTGGGATCAAGTTTCCCCTGAAACAATTTTGACATTTTTATCCGGCTGTGCCCTAAGGTAAAAATACTTTTTTTAGTACATACATTTTTAAAATTCACTTAACAACGTAAACAATACGCTACTGAGTGTCAGATGAACGCCCAGACTGATTGATCTTTCTAACTTGCGACTTCGATTATCAACTGTTCTTTTCTACTGGTTAGCGTTGTTGATACCTTACCTATAATCACAACCTGGCAACAGTGTTCAAACTCAATTATCATTTCTCAGAAATTAGTATATATATTTTTGATACTCAACTATAGTGTTTTTTTATAGTACTTAAAGTAAAAAAAAATGATATGTTTCGTTAGAGACGTTTATTCAAATTGATATAAAACATTCAGTTATATACATATATATATATATATATATATATATATATATATATATATATATATATATATATATATATATATATATATATATATATATATATATAACATTGATTTTTTTATTGAATCTCTTAAGTAGTAAATATAAACAATATCAAAATGTTTTGTTTTAGGTCGAAAATAAGTTATACAGTTCCATTTAACATCTTCGGTTATAATCACAATATATAAAATCAGAATAAAATTTAAAGATATCACAAATCAAGTATATAAATAAATAAGTATTCAAGTACATTAAGGAGTATTTACATACATATATTAAAGACATGGTTTTCTTTTGTTACGGCTAAGTATGGAGTATATAAAAAATGTTTATTACAAAAGTTATGTGTACTAAAGAGGTCTATATTTTAAAATTATTTTCGATTATACAGGGTCAGTCAGAATCACGGAATGAACTAAAGTTGTTTTTTTTAATACTACACCCTGTAGGTTAAAGCATTTTGAATATATTTTTTTAAAAATATGAAGTATTTGTATAAGATTTTATAGATCTAGTCAATAATTTTTGAAATAATTACACTTAGATATTAAGAAAAATGGTAATATTTAAAGGGCTGTGGATTAGGTTTCCAAGGTAATAAAAATATACATGGCACGTCAAAGTGTTTCTAGTGTAGTGTCATTTTTAAATAATTTAATATATTTGACATATATGACTAGCAATAAAATATAAGGTAAGTGTAGCAATAATGGATACCTTAAGAAAACAAACTTGATTTTCTCGCCTCTAGGTAATGTTGAGGTTGTGATTTTTTTTTATTTATTATGTTATCTTTACTTTCAAATATTATACTGTAGTGGTAGAATATTTTCTAATATATTTTAGAAAATCAATTATATTATGTTGCTCTCATTGCTTCAATAATGGACACCCAATTTTTTATGCTACCCTATGTTGGGCACCTATCAAATGTAATTTAAGGTGGAAATTATATATTTTGACAATATCAACGGAAATAAACTATTAAAACAGAATTATGTGTAGATTAATCATAAAATAATAATTTATTTTTAACTACTTTTTAAGTATTTAAGTAATATTTTTAATAAATAATAATAACTCATTAACCAATTACAAAGTCTCCTTCCTTAATTCTAGTCTGGCTGACTAATTCAGCATTTTCGTCCGCACTACTTTCTGAAGCAATCGAAGACATCCCCGACTATTCATACATAATTGATGCAGAAGAACTAGAGGAGGATGAAGGTACTACAATCTTTTGTTTAAATCTTTTCTTTTCTTCTGCGTCTTTCTTTTTAGTTTCTCGTACTACTTTTCTCCTTTGCTTCTCATACTCTGATATCTGTTTAGCAAAATATGCAAGCTTCCGAGGGGAAGTAACTACCTTTCTTTTTTTGCTCGTTTTTTTTAATTTCAGAAGTCTCGCCAGGCCAAAACAGAAATCTTTTGCATGGCGAAGGTAATAATGGGTCTACTTTGGATCCAGATGAGTGACCAATGGGCGAAGGAGTGGAAGGAATCATATTAGCATTTCAAAGTATCTGATGCTGTAAAAGGGCCCGCTAATTGATCATTCTGAGCTGAGGATAAACTAGGACTATTTAGTCCCTATTATTGTTCGGGATTTTAAACTATTATACATTTCCTAGTTTTCTGAATGCTAGATATTTTTGCGGTAAGCCACAAATAGTACAAAGAATAATCTCTTCTATCCCCTCGCCAGTCTCCTACATTTTTTTCAAATTCGAGGAATTGGGTTCCATGGTACTAGACCGCATGCCTTAAACGTCGACCTTCATGTGCCATGTGCCACACAGCCCTTTAAATATTAGCATTTTTCTCAATGAAGGTGTAAATATTACGAAAATGATTAACTTTAGATCTATAAAATCCTATACAAATACTTCATATATATATGTATATGTATATATGTATATATATATATATATATATATATATATATATATATATATATATATATATATATATATATATAAAAAATGCTTTAATATACAGGGTGTTGCATTAAGAAAAACAACGTTGACGCATTCCGTTGTTCCGACTGACCCTATATACTCGAAAATAATTTTAAATTATAGTTCTATTTAAAACACATCATTTTTGTTATAAACATTTTTTATATTCCATAGTTTAGCCGTAACAATAGAAAACCAGAGGTTTGGCGCACCCTGTATATATAAATAAATATAAATAAAATAGAGAGATCACACATATATGTAAACAAATTGGTACTTGAAGAGATACCATAGTTTAGTCTTTAGATTAGAACGTTATTTGTATAACAGACTTTCCTAAAAAGAGACTCTATAACAGAAATGGTTGGTTCAGGTCAATGTTAACATACAGGGGGACCGTTATTATATTACCCATTTACAATAAAACACAATATAATACGAAAATTTACAATAAAGCAGTTGAAGAAGATATGTCAGTCCTTTTCTTCTATTTTTTGTCACTTTTAGAGATTTTAAAGTTTAAATTCTACGTTTAAGTGAATTGCACATGCAAATTTCTCTGAAATATACACGCAAAGGGCCAAATTGTTGTTACGTAAGTGTATATCAGAGCTAAGTATATGTGACAAATAGCTGTAATAACACATTAAAACATATCAAATGTGATGTCAATAAATGTATATATACACTAGTGGTAGCACCTTTCAAAAAATTTAGTTTTGTTAGCAACATTCTTACATGTTTGTTAGCATCTTTTTTAGATGACACTTATGTTATTGAAAACATTATAATTTTATTGCATCGTTTTACGCTTTTACTTAATCATTTAACGTCTATTTTTAAAGCAAAAATCTAAAATTTTTAAAATAAATCAAACAACAGCCGTTAGCTATTAGTAGATATATTTAAAAAAATGACACAATGGATATTATGAAAAAATTTGTATTTGGTAGGCTAACCTTTGTTTTTTAGCACTGACTCGATTCTGCGAGGCACGCAGCTTACGAGTTGAGCCAAATCCTCTCGTATAATAACTACACCAGTTTTGAATAATTTCTTCTACCAGTTCTGTCTTGTTAATTGGGTTTCGGCGTGACACTACACTTTCAGCATTGATCATAGATTTTCTATTGTGTGTGTGGTGGGGATGTTGACTGAAAACCAATGGTTTCATTCGCCTAATCATATTTGACTTTGATTTTTAAGACAAAAATTAAAACTAAAGTCTATTAATTTTTGAAATAGATTTTCCATTGTTTTAGATCAATATTATTTTCAGGTCAAGGCAGGACAATATTTCATTAAATCCTTGGTCGTATGACAGGGCGCTCCATCCTGCTAGAAGGTCCACTATTGATTATCCCATTTAAACAAATCTCTGCTAGTCGGAAGCAGTTTGATTCGCAAACTTTCTTTCTGATATTTTTTTTGCATTAATATTCCCCTATATTACTGTGAAAAGTTTAACTCAGTTAAGCTGTCATGACACCCACAGGTGCTTCGTTAACGTAGTACATTGAGACAAAATGTCTTCCCCTGGTCGGCAGCGAATAAGATCACTTGACTCCATCACTCCCAAAGATCGAGATTCTGGTCTCATCACTTCAACTTACCTTACTCTACTGTTTTTCTGTCCACTCTCTCTCTCTGTGTTAAAACCCAAACGGCATCTTCTATGGCTTCTGGCCAGGGGCGGTTACACAGGGAGGAAATAGGTAAATTCCCTCCCCCCAAGAAGGTCCAACATTAAAAAAAAAACCTATTATTTATGTCTTTGGTGTAGTTTCGGTTTATCTTTTGGTTGGTGTTTCATTGAAAGTTCACCTCCCCTCAAGTTGGAAGTTCCCCTCCCAAGGCAAGTGTCTAGATCCGCCACTGGTTCTGGCTCACAATCCATTTTCACGCAACAGTCTTCTGATAGTGGGGTCCGATATTTGTAAGCTAGTTGACTTGACAATACCATTAGCATTCTAAAGACAGGCGACATATTCTGCGTTCATTTTATTGACCAACTTTCGGTTTTCTGCTGTTCTTTTTGCTGATTTTGTCGTTCTAGTATTACGATAACGGTTACAAACTTTCACTATATCTGATTTTGTGACGCCACCTACCAATTTGCTTGCTATTTCTTGATCTGCGCAACTTTCTCCACGAAAGGTAATTTCTTTGCGACAGGGGGAAATGCAAGTTTCCGAGGGGAAATAACTACTGCTGGCAGCTTTTCTTTTTTTGCTCGTTTTTTTTTTAATTTCAGAAGTCTCACCAGGCCAAAACAGAGATCTTTTGCATGGCGAAGGTAATAATGGGTCTACTTTGGATCCAGATGAGTGACCAATGGGCGAAGGCGTGGACGGAATCATATTAGCATTTCAAAGTATCTGATGCTGTGAAAGGGCCCGCTAATTGATCATTCTGAGCTGAGGATAAACTAGGACCACTTAGTTCTTAGTTTTCTGAATGAAAAACAGCCACGTCCATAGGTTGGAGTATATGAGTGAAATTTGTTAAAAGTGATATCATTTCAATCTTATTGGCTGCACAAAAGGTAGCCAATGGCATTGAAATATGGAAATATCCATGAAAAATAAAACTGGTCTTTCTATATTGTTATTCGTCAGCCAAGGATGAAAAAATTTACTTTATATTCGTAGAATGTCTCATGCGTCATCCATCCGTTATCTGACCTACCAATGGGCCATTCGGAGGGCATGGCTGAAACAATCAATTGTGGTAATCTTGTATACCTATATGCAACCATCGGTGGAGCAAGTTCTTCAATTTTAAGAACTTCAGTAGCGAGTATTCGCTCCTCAGACAGTGATAACAGCTTGCAAAGGACGGTCAGATTTTGGATTACATTCTGAAGATTGTTCCATTATCATCATCATCATCATCTTGGTGCTACAGCCTATAGAGGGCCTCGACTTTCTCAAGCTTTCTACGCCATTCTATTCTGTCCCTCGCTTGCATTTTCCAGTTGCCGACTCCGATCTTCTCGGCATCTTGTGTTACCCCGTCCATCCACCTCAGCTTTGGTCTACCCCATCTTCTCATTCCCACGGGTTGCGCTGTTAGAATCTTTTTTATCATGTTTGACTCAGGGGCTCGGGCTACATGTCCTGCCCACTGCAGGCGGTTTCGCTTAATTATAGTGGTAATATCTTTACCACCAAACGTATGCTTGTAGATATTCTGCAGTTCAAAGTTATATCTACGCCTCCATATTCCGTTCTCACAGACCGCTCCGAATATCTTGCGTAGCACCTTTTTTTCAAAAATGGATAGAGCGGATTCATCTGTTTTCGTTAGCGTCTATGCCCCTGATCCATATGTGAGAACGGGGACTATCAGTGTTCTATACAGCCTTATACGAGTTTTTTGAGACAGACGTTTGTTAGCTAAGTACTTTGATAGACCATGATAACACCTGTTTGCAATTATTATTCGCCTTTTTATTTCCTCAGATGTGTTATTATTGAGGTTAACCGATGTCCCTAGATATATGAACTCTTTGACTGCTTCGAAGTTTTGGTCATTGATGATTAAATTTGTGTCAACATTTCCAGCTCTTGTGTTTGTGTTAGTCGCCATGAATTTGGTTTTATTTTGATTTATCTGTAACCCCATTCGTTCTGCTGCTGCTACTAGCTCGGTTAGGATTTCCGCAGTTCTCGCCCTAGTTCTTGTTATAATGTCCACGTCGTCTGCATATGCTAGAATTTGGACTGATCTATTAAATATTGTTCCCCTGCTATCTAAATTAGCGTCTCGTGCAACTTTTTCTAATGCGACATTAAAAAGCTGACACGCCAGCGCATCTCCCTGCCTTAATCCCCTATATATTTCAAATGGGGTTGACGAGTCGTTTTGAATTTTTACTGCTGATAGCATCTTCGCCATTGTCACTTTTATCAAACATATGAGTTTTTTGTGAATTTACAAGAAATGCGAAGAAAATGTCGGTGAAATGCAATTCGGATTCCGCAATTCTATGGGTACACGTGAAGCACTTTTCACCTTACAAGTCCTACTTCAGAGATGCCGCGATGTCAGTTGTGATGTCTATATTTGTTTTATTGACTACGCCAAGGCATTTGACCGTTGTCAGCACCAGAAGATGGTCACCGCACTACAAAGAGTTGGATTGGATGAGAAGGACATTCGGATCATCATGAATTTATACTGGAATCAGCGTGCTCAAGTCAAGGTCGAAGACCAGCTGACCGACCAAGTGAAGATCATGCGAGGAGTAAGACAAGGATGTGTGCTATCGCCGACTCTTTTCAATATATACTCTGAGGAGATTTTTAATGAAGCCCTCACACATCTAGACATGGGAATCCGAGTGAACGGTGAATACATCAATAATATCCGCTACGCCGATGACACTGTGTTACTAGCAACCAGCCTAAACGATCTGCAGGCCTTACTAGACCGAGTGCGAACTGTGAGCGTAACATACGGACTGAACCTTAATATTAAGAAAACTAAATTCATGGTGGTCAGCCGTACAAATTTAGATCCCGGGGCACTAATGGCAGGTAGCGAAGAGATCCAGAGAGTCGACAGATTCACTTACCTCGGAACTACCCTCAACGTACAATGGGACTACGCTCAAGAGATTAGATCCAGAATTGAAATGGCACGGTCTACATTTATTAAGTTGAGATCCTTGCTGTGCTGCAGTGATCTCAGTTTGGGAACCAAGATGCGAATAGTGAGGTGCTACGTTCTTCCAGTGTTACTGTATGGAGTTGAAGCCTGGACACTGACGCAAGCCACTGAAAAACGAATCGAAGCCTTCGAGATGTGGATATACAGAAGGATACTAAAAATATCTTATGTGGACCATGTCACCAACGTTGAGGTCCTACAGCGCATGACAAAAGAAAAAGAAGTGCTTAATTTAATTAAACAACGCAAGCTTGAGTACCTCGGCCACGTGATGCGGAACGAAGAAAAATATCGAATTCTTCAACTTGTTATGCAGGGTAAAGTATTTGGCAGAAGAGGACCGGGACGCCGTCGTATCTCGTGGTTGAAAAATCTCCGACAATGGTTTGGGATGACCTCAGCGGAGCTGTTTCGCAGAGCAGTCAACAAAACCATGATAGCCTTGATGATCGCCAACATCCGGACCGGATAAGGCACTGAAGAAGAAGAAGATGAGTTTTTTTGGAATTCCTAACTCATTCATAGCGTTGTAAAGACTTGGTCTTAAGACACTGTCGTATGCCGCTTTAAAATCGACAAAAATATGATAAATATCTATGTTAAACTCTTGCGCTTTTTCGAGGATCTGTCGTAGTGTAAAGATCTGGTTAATGGTTGAACGTCCACGCCTGAATCCTGCCTGATATTCTCCTAGAAACATTTCAGTAAAGAGATTGTTCCATTCCTGCACCAATATGTTGCGATTAAGTTCTGGGGGTCCGCACATGATTCCGTAAACTTCTCTTCATCTTATTCAAAACATGTTCTACGGAATTGATATCTGGAGTGATTTGAATCTCTTTAAGATACACAGTAACTATCCGAGAAATGTGGGGCCGTGTATTATCATGCATAAATGTTGCGTCGTCTTCAAAAATAACCATAAACGGTAAAACATGGTCTTCTAGAACCTCTATCAGGTACTTACGCACAGTCATTATCCCATTCTCGACAAACGATAACGATGTTGATGGACTATGTCCATCTTCTAACGCTGCCACAATTCTGGTCGTCACAACGAAACTTATGCTCGTTGCAATACACTGACAGTGACAGCACTACACAAACAATTTACAACTGACGTTAAAACCACAGAAACAAAAGCGATGCTGATAATGGTTTTGAGGAATTAGGATAAGGGACCCTTTTATCTTAAACGCTTATCGAAACAGCAACAACAATTTTTTTCAAACAATCCATTAGTAAACTAAGTTACAACAGAAAATAGTCAAAACAGAATAATAATTTCTTAAATAAATTCAAATTACGGGGTGACCCTAATTTTATGCTCGGCAGTGTATATAAATCACGATCATGACGCGGTGTTGCTGGAAAAACAATAATTTTTGTAAAGTTTCCAGAATTTTGGCCACTAGTGTATGTATATATCTGTATCACTTGTGAAAAGTGTGTTAAGTGCTAAAATCGTATTTTCGATCGCATTTTTCAGCTTCAAAATTTTGGCAGTACTTTTTCTTTATTATCGAAATGTTTTCGTTTTTTTTATTATTAATTATAACCTCTATTTTTACAAATTGTTTTAAATTATCTGTACTTAGTGCGTTTTACACTAATTTCATTAGTGTTTAACAGTACCTCAAAATGTTGGCAAGTATATGCTATATTTGCCCTGTTCGTGTTAGAGCTTAATAAATTATATCCAAACAATAAATTATTTTTTCATAAATCTCTTTATTGGAACAAAATACCTAGGTAAAAAATAATATATCGTCTGTAAAATAATTTTTTTATGCAATTTTATATAAAATGCATAAGTAGAAAAGAATAAAATGAAATGAAATTAAGAACAAATAAAATTAATACTAAATTAATACAAAATGTGTTTCTACGAAAAAAAAATAAAGGATTACTATATACATAGTAAAAAAGATAAAAATTATTTCTTTCCTAACATAAAATGCCTATCTCGAGTTCTTCATCTTGGGCATCGGCGTACAAGTCTGATACATTGCCCCAATTAAGGTCTTCATAAAATCTCCTGTATGTTGGACCTATATAAGGAAGTAAATCGAATAGATTCTTTTTTTTTTTCATTTGGTATCATTCGTGATCGCTGGTATCTAAGAGGTGGCAAAAGTTTTACAGCCTCCCCTTGTTTCTGGAAAGAAACAGTTTTAAGCCCGAGTGTTAATTTATAAAAAAGAATTCCAGATTTATCGTTGCGGTAAGTTGTAATCTCATCTGACCCCAATGCATCACGTCATTATCGTTATCTTTTTTTATGTTAATTAATGATGATTTTAGTAGTGTATAAAAATTATAAAAGTGGATTCTCTCTAACTCTGTATGAAATTTATTTTTTTTTCTTATAATATTCTATTGTTCTTAAGAGCAATATGACTCTTCTTGTTTTGGCGAGGGCATTAATCGGAGTACATTGTTACAGATGTTACCGTAGGTTCATGAATGTTGATGAAATAGTGGTACAAACGTGATCCAATTTCGTTTGCTCCATGTTCGGCGATGGCTTCGTGCCACGCATAACAATAGGTTTGGCTTTTATTACAATTGAAAATTGTTAAATTAAAGGTCCATAGTGTCCTTTTATAAAAGGAAATTGAATTTTTTAATAATGGAGTTGCAAGGCATTGTTGCAAATGTTAAGGTTTTACTAACTCTTTTATTGTTTCTTCGTCTGTGGGAGCCATCATCGGATTATTAATAATGCCCTCAAGACGGATTGAAGTGTTGAGTGTATCACGGACTTGTTGAACAGTTTGGTTTTTAAAGTTCACGCAGCAATTAGGGTTGTCTGGAGAACGGTACGTGTCTTGGAGAACATTTTTACATGTTTCCGTTTTTTTCTACTGGAGTGGAAATTATTTGATTTCCAACTTTTATATGGGAAGTGGTGTTTGATTTTTGTTTCGTTAGTACTTTAAACAAATTCCAGAATTTCGAGACCTGTCTGTAGTCGAGACTCGCGGTTATGCGCCTCCATTCCTCGTGTTTTTATCGCATTAACCTCGCATTAACCACACTCGCAGACAGCCTGTTATATTCTGTCTTTGTTGCGGGATCTCTGTACTTTTTATATTCCCTCATGAGTCGGCGTTTTTGCCTTATTTTTGCCACGATATGGGCGGGCAGTGCCGGGGAATATATGTTGTACGTTGATAGTGGGATTGCTATTTCGATAGTCCCTGTTATGAGACTATCGACTTGAACTATAGCCGTGTCGATTTGATTTGTATTCATGATGTTACCTAACTCGGGGAAGTTATTGTCTATAGATTCTCTGAATAGGTCCCAATTGGCCCCAATTGGGATAATGTGAGGAGAGCTGGGTATGTTATTTCTGATTAGGATGTCGTTCCCTCGAGATACTAAACTCTTGGGGCGGTGAAAAACGTTATATTGTGTGAATGAAGGAGTGTATTTTAAAAGGGTGTCAGTTAAGGAGAGGATTTGTATATTGTATTGATGTATGATATTTTTTATTAGGTGATGTTTTCTATTGGCACCCTGGCAGTAAACAGGCCCTATAATACAATTCATAAACTAATAAAAATTTTTAGTAAACTGGAACAATCTAAATGCAACATTATTTCCGTGCTGCATAGGGTCAACAACATGCCCGAACAGCGCCTGTATGATACTATTTGAGGCTTGCATTATGTTGCCCCTTTGCGTCGGAAATAAGTTCATTAATAGTAGGTTATTATAGCAGATGATGTACTGTATATCTTGGGTTAATGGCTAGGGTGGGTTTTGTCTATATGGAAAGACCGGTTGGATTTGTTCCGGCCTTTCAGGGATTGCCCGTCTGACCGGACAGCGGGGTGAATGTGCCGGATAATCGCCTCCGCAATTAGGGCACTTAGGATGTTGGGCGTTTGGACATGCGCTAGAACTATGTTCTTGTCCACAATTGGGGCATCGTGGGGCTCTTGCTTGACATGAAGCGGCGAGATGACCACTAGAGTAGCATTTACTGCAATACTTAGGCCTAATTGGGGCTATTGATGCTGAGAGTGGCATTTCGCATGTGAAATCATGCATGTTGATACGAATTTTGTCTCTTAGCGCCTTAGCGTAGTGAGTTTGAAAGTCAGTGAATACTCTCACTAGGGCAGTAGGAGTGAGTGTTTGTTTGTCTCGAAATAATCCTCGCTACTTTCGTGAAAGGAAATTGAGAGATTGAGAGTTGCTCCTCAATTTCTTCGTTAGAGTTTTTTATCCACCCCTCGTATAACTAAATGGAAATTAGTTTGGGTGGAGGGCCGTGGCTGTTTTTTGGAATTTTTGTTACGTCTTACAGACGATGCTACCGTAAGGTCTCTGCCTGTGACGTTTCAGAGTTTATTCTGAAATTCGAGAGTGTTTATAGCAGCGTGACTATTTAGAAAGGCTATTTTGAGGTGAGGCTTTACTGCGAATGAGTCGTAGTTTTTGAGGAGGCCATTAGAATGTAAAATGCGGAATAGAATTGCCTGAGAATTCAGGTCTGGAGTTATGTTTTCGATTCTATAAGTGAATATTTTCTTCACTGTTGGGGCTGCGGAGGGCGATTCTGCTGCTTTTTTTGCAGGAATGTCCGGTCTCGGAGGGCTATTTATGGTTTTATTGGTTGAGGAATTTATTGTTGATGGTCCAGGAGTAGGAGAGACGCTTCTACTGCGCCTAGTAAGTCTACTGTTCGCTGGATTTGAGGATTGAGTGTCCATATTAGGTGTGGATGGACGGGAATGGGATTTTTGTGCGGTTTTTTGGTGTTTTGGAAGTTTTTTTTTGTGGTTTCGGGATGTTTTTCTGCTTGTTGTTGAGCAGATTGATTCTTTTCTGGAGTTTTGAGACAAAGTATTATAATTGTGTGACATTTTCACAGCGATTATCGATAAGATGATTCTTCTCATCAAAATCACTGTGGAATTAGGTGGCAGCCTCTGAGACAATGGAGGATATGGTGGGTACACTGGCCATTGAATTGGCAGGGCTAAGGGGGGAAATTCTATTTCATAAGCCTGACGGCTGTGTGATCGCTATGTGCGATCGGATGAAATTTTGGAAATACTACTTTAACGACTCTGTTTTTTTTTTTCGGTTTATTGGCCGGTGCCAATAAACTTTTGGGTGTCTCCCCAGGCCCACTCGGTTGTTCACTCCCTTATGCGCTATGTGGGAGGTTTCCTCTTGCGTTCTCAACTTACTGGCTCAGTATCTATGTCTGGTTGCCCTTTTTACGGGGCAGAGCAGTGTCTCCCTGATGCACCAGCAAGTTTCCCGAGGGCTTTCGCCTTGTTGAGCGTGTAATCAATGCACAATGAAAAACAAGCTTGGTTAAGCTGTTTATTGTATTACACGCGGTAGATTTCGCGCGAAATTCTTCTCAGCGTCGACTGACTGGCGCCAATGCTACCAGCTATTATGTAGGATGGGCCCAGAAAAATAACGTCGTAAAGTGAAACGATAACATTCTGACAAAGGACCGCACCCTCATCACCGTATCGAATTTAGTGGAAAACTACGTAATGGGTTTTAGTAACAAGAGAGTTAAAAGCAAATGAATATTAAGCGGAAACATGGATTAACCGCTTGTGAAACACGTGTTAAGTACAAAAATATGTACATAACTTACAGTCCACAAATATTTAGGTAACCTAAAATTTACGCAAAGTGGGCTAACACTTGACTGGCTTTTCACATGTAAAAGTTGTATTTTGAAGTTTCAACCCACGATTCAGTGGAATATTGACCTCAGTAATAGCGACATCACTTTAGCCCATTAGACACAAAGAAAAGGAAAAAAATAGCTTTCTGGTGATGCCCTTAGCTCAAAACACAAATTTGCACTTAACCACTTTTCACAGGTGACACCAATATATAAAAATGTTTCTTCTTAATAATGCAACTCTATCTAAACAGTACATGATGGCACAAATAAACAACAATTTAAGCCAGTTAAATTAATTAATGAAAACACTGGAGAGCAAAGAACAAAAAACAATTTGAAAGTATAAATTATAAAATTACATAATTGATTGATAATAAAATAAAAGTTACATAATGACAGAATAAAGTATTAGTACTAAGTTTGTACAAAAACAAAGCATTAAGCACGTGTTTTGTTCACCAGTGTATGTAGGAAAAATGAAAGATCTATGTAAGTTAGTTTTTACATCACGATCTTAAGTACACTCTACACATGAATATTCGAATATTTACCACTTTCAGCTAATTTCAACTGTGCACTTAATTCTATGCACAATTCTTTTTGCTCGATGATTTTCCGAACAAGATTGATCTTCTTTATTTGTAAAATTTTGTTTTCGTTTTGCAGAAGTACCATTATTTGATCTAAGCTGTCTTGTTTTGGTATAACTATTTTAGAAGCATTGCTCTTATTTGCACCAGCCTCAAGTTTTGATTTTGAAGATTCAATTTCATTTTTTTCTTGTTGTATGTCTTTTATCAATTGTTCCTTTAACTGAATGAGACCATTTCGCTTATATGTAAGCAATACAATATCATCATCAAACAAAAAATCATTTTTTTCAATAGCTGTATCTTCCCCTCCAGTCTCACTTTCTTCTGGTTGTTTTTGCTCAGTTTTAGATAACTCCACACTTACTTCTGATTCAACCAGGGATAAAGCAGCTTGTGATTTTACTGAAGAAGTATCTGAGTGAGCTACTGTTGATTCAGTCTGTTCATTTACAGGCACCACATCCAGTTCCTTCTCAGTTTTTTTATCTTCCAAACCATTATCTTCATCACATTTTTCTGTACTGCTTTTTATTCTCCTCACTGTCTTCATCTTTCTCTGTAACAATACAAATTATTTAAAATCATATTTATATATACCAGTTATTGATCTTATAAGGGGTCATTCAAGTTTTACGTAACGCAATTAGGGGGGAGGGAGTAGTGTAAAACGTTACAATGCGTTACAGGGTGGGAGGTGGGTTCAAACAACACGTTACGTAATATTTTTTTTACTTAAATGAAAAAACTATGGAATTAACATCTCCCAAGTTGGCAATCCTTTCTGGCTCAAGAACTTTCGCGATTCAATAGGAATAAGCAGTGCTGCACAACTATTTCGATTAGCTGAAGACCATGAAAAATTACGTTAGAGAGTCATAATATGGCACCGAAAGAAGAAGATACCTACCTCGTGATTTTATTTTAAATTTTTGTTAAGAATAAGATTTTAATTTGAATAAAATGTTTTACTTTAGTTACGTTCCCGTTTCTAATTGTATTGCCAAATGTAGAAATAAATATGTTACTTCATGAGTTTATTATTAAAAAAAGTTAAAATAGGATAATGCACGAGAAGAACCGTAAGGATGAAACCAAAAATGTAAATAAGGATAGGGTAAGGAAAACGTAAACAATTATAAGATTAGCAGTAAAAGTTTATTATTGTGAGTTAGAAATATCTGGTTTTATTTATTATCAACGCAAATGCGATTAAAACAATAACAAAGTTATTTTACCAACTTTTCTATACTTTTCGCAACATAATTGTTACTTTTAGGTAGACATTGTCACTTGCGTGTTACGTAACGTTTAAGTAGATATTCTCTATGGGATTTAAATATACCCATGCCTGACAGAGACCCAAATGCAGCGAAATGGACATAGACAAATATGGGTACCGTCAATTCAGATGCATTTGCAGATTTGCATACCGATTTGCATATTATTGCACTTGCGCAGAAATCGAAATTTGAAGTTACTTCGAAAGCCACGCGTTAGCATTTAATAACTTCAATATTAAGTAGCGGTTCAATTAGAACAAGTTTCTTAACGAATTTTGCTGATAATTATTTTAAAAATACGAAAAGTGAAATGGATACTATGGTAAAAAATAAAACTACTGAAGCAACAGGTAAGAAGCTTTTTTTCTGGAAGCCGTCTATTATGAACCGGTCGTACTGCAGCCAATTGGCTTATTGTACATATTCCATTCCTTTATGATACCTATCCCAGAATTCTGGAACCCTGTACTAGCTTATACAGATCTAGTGGATGGGTATATCAATATATATTTGAAGTCTCCAAAAAGTGTTTGCCGCCTGCGAGTTAATGCCTTACAGTCATGCAAGATATGGTTGACTGTTTCAAGTTCTCTGCTACAGATTCTGCAGCTTAAGTCTCCATGAAACAGTCCCATTATATGCAGGTGCCCCTTAACTGCCGCATGTTTGGTAAGGAAGCCTGTTATGACTCTGAACTGATTCCTGCTTATTTTCCACAGCCCTATTAGAACATGTCCGTCCAATATACATTTTGCCATGTGTTTGACCAGATATATTATCACAGTGTGAGTTGTGTTGACTTGATCTGGACCGAAGTATTTTGTAGTTGATGCTCTTTTGGAAAGTGCATCAGTTTTTTCATTGCCATATATGCCCCGATGACCTGGAACTCATACCTCTGTGTTCGTGTCGACATTCTCACAATAGCCTAAGGTCCACTTTAGGGCTTATGAGAACCCCAATGGCTACTTGGCTATCTATTCATATACTGATCCACTTTTGTTTGAAAGCCGTCAAGTTAATTTCTCTAGAACACTCCAAGATTGCAAAAATCTCTGTCTGAAATACAGAGGTATATTCTCCTAGTGGAACAGAAATCTTAAAATTTCCATCTATCTATCTAATTAGCCTTCTTCGGTCCATCTTTGGACATAGGCCTCCCTAATCCTTTTCTATTCTTCTCTGTCTGTCGCTACAGTCATCCACCTAGAGCCCACGTGCTTCTTGATATCATCTGCCAATCTCATTTGGGGCCTTCCTCTGCTTAGTTTATATTCCCACGGTCTTCTTTTTGTCTTATATTGTGTCCGGCAAATCTCAATTTCAATTTTGCAACTTCTTGTCTAACATCCCTCAATTTTGTTTTCTCTCTTATCCACTCGTTTCTCTTTTTATCCATTAGTCTTATGTGCAGCATTTGTCTTTCCATTGCTCTTTGGGTTTTTATGATTTTGTCCATGTTTGCTTTTGTAAATGTCCACGTTTGGGAACCATAAGTGAGAATAGAATAGTATCGATTGTATACTTTGGTCTTAAGATACTGTGGATATCTTTTGTTTTTAAGAATGTAGCTTAGTTTGCCAAATGCCCCATTGCCAGTCTAACTAGGCTTTTTATCTCTGCTGTTTGGTTTTCTTTGTTAAGTTTTACAGTTTGACCCATATATATATATATATATATATATATATATATATATATATATATATATATATATATATATATATATATATATAATCCTGAACTTGTTCTATTTCATCTTGTCCGATCCTCATCATTGTGATGTCTTCATCTGTATTTGTTATGATTTTGGTCTTGCTGTAATTCATATTAAGACCTATCTTTCCAGCTTCTATGTCCAGTCCTTTCATCATTTCAAATAATTCTTCTTTTTTATCGGTTATCAATGCGATGTTATCAGCGTACCTTAGATGGTTCAGGCGTTGTCCACAAATTTTTATACCTTTTTCTTCCCATTCTAATCTTTTAAAAATATCTTCCAGAGGCTTATTGAAAAGTTTCGGTGATATTGTGTCACCCTGTCTCACGCCTATATTTATTTGTATTGATTTTGTTCCTTCATATACTTTAATTGTTGTTTTGGCTTCCTTATATATATTCGCTATTAGTTCCGTATATATGTGGTCAATTCTGATGTTAATCAAAGAACTTTTCACTGCCCAATGTTCGACACTGTTGAAAGCCTTTTCGAAATCTATGAACGCTATGGATAGAGGAATGTGGTACTCAGTTGCTCGTTCTATAAGTATTTTCATACTTAGTAAATGCTCACTTGTGCTGAATACCTTTCTAAAACCAGCTTGTTCTTTTGACTGGTATCCGTCGAATTTTGTCGTCAATCTATTGGTTAAAATTTTTGTTAGGAGTTTATACATTACATTGAGGAGTGTTATAGGTCGGTAGTTTTTTATATCTGCTTTATCCCCTTTCTTGTGTAGGATAATGGTTACGGATTCCTTCCAGTTGTTTGGGATTCTTTTTTCTTTTAATATCTTGTTAAAAAGGGAATGTAGAGTATTAATTACCACTTTTCCACCATATTTCAGCATCTCTGCAGTTATTCCATCTTTTCCAGGCGATTTGTTGTTTTTCATTTCTTTCAATGCCGTCTTTTTTTCTGATTTGCTTATTTCTGGCTGTAGCTCTGAGTTGACATTTTTTATTTTAGCCTTAAGTTGGTTTTTAATTTTTTCTGGTGGTATCTAAAATGACTCATATTAGGAGTTATAATTAGGAGAAATAAATATTCCTTTTTTGTTTTATATAATTCTGAATAGAAATGGTGGATTATATTTATGATGTCATCTTTAATGTTTGTTTCTACTCCGTTTACATATTTTATTTTGTTTATTTCACACTTACCTAATTTCGGTCTTAAGCATTTCATATTTTTGTTGTTCTGTATCACTTCTATTTTTATTTCTTGTTCTTTTCTCTTATTTTCTTTTATCATTCTGCTTATTGTCTTATTGATTTCTACATATTCTATAGATTTCCTTTTGCCTTCTTCGTTCAGCTTCCTTCTTTTATCCATAAGCTTCTCTGTTTCTGTTGATATATAGTTGTTCTTTTTTAGATCCTTTTTTGCTATTTCTTTTCCTGATGTAATCATCGTTGCTGTAAGTATGTTGTCTATTTCAATAGCAAAAATCTGTCGCGGATTCAACGCTTTTTCCCCATCCAAAAAGTGCACAACGTCACTAAAGAAGTTTTCACTTCAAAAACTGTTTTAAAATTACTTTTGGTAGATCAAGTGAGTTTGTAAATTATTATTATATAAACAATGTACATTTACAAGCATGTAATAATATTAAACATTTGGATATAAATTATGATTATACATTAACTTTTAAATATCATATTAATGAAACTTCAACTAAAGCTTTAAGGATGTTGGGATTTATTCTTAGAACTTGTAATCAGTTTTCAATACAAACATTAAAAATGTTATACTCTAGTTTAGTTCGATCAATTTTGGAGTATGGTTCTCTCAATTGCTCTCCTTCATATAATATTGACATCTACAATATCAAGAGAGTTATTATGTGCTTACAAAATTGGTTTTATTAGACAGCAATACGCATATGAAGATATACTTTCAATAGTTAATATCTCGTCACTACATCATAGATGGTTTGATGCAGATTTATGTTTCAAAAATAGAACAGTAGTAATGTATTACATAAACAAAGTCCCGTAGAGTAAACACGGCTTTGTCACTTTGCATAAACTTTGTACACTAGTAACCTTGTAGAATCACGATTAGTCATTAAATAAGTCTATTTAAAGTCGGACAGACAAGAGAATGAGACATGAGGTTAATCTTAAGCATAGTTAATACGAGTTAGTATGGGTTAATATGAAATAATTAGGTCGATGTTATTCTTTTGTAAAAATGGTATATCCGTAAATAAATAAATAGAATATACACACTAATATGGTATACACATAACATACTAAGCTTCAAAAGGAATATATCTAAAATGACTCATAAACATTACAAAAGTACTATGTATACAATAGATGGTAGGTCATAGTTTATCACTTACTACTCACCTTTAATTGTGTAATTATTCTTTGTACTTCCCACAGCTTTTCCTCTCTTTCTTTGGATATACAGCCAACATTCATCTCTTTATGTATTTGAGATAACAGAGATTCTTGTTTTTTTAGTTCTATTTCTAACTGCTGAGCTCTTTCAGGTATCTGCACAATATTACTTACAGGAGGAATATATTTAAAAATAACAACATTTGGAAACAACGCTTGAGAATGATGAAGTAAGGCTTGAAGCAATCTCGATGATACATGAAAGGTATGATTGAGTGCAGATGCAATATTTTGCTTACTCATTTTGTTTTGTTTTTCCTAAAACCAAATAGATATTATAATTAATATATTGGATATTATATATATATATATATATATATATATATATATATATATATATATATATATATATATATATATATATATATAATGACCAATCACGATACAAATTGTCACTTTGTCCGGCCAATCACAAAGCTCGTTATTAACTGCTTTGTCATTGGTCTTCAGGAGGAAGATTGCTGCGAATTCTCAAATACTAAGTGTATAAAAGAGCAGCACATCTTCCGATCGGGATCCAGTCGTCATATACTAGAGCTTGTTGGCCTGGTGATGCTACCACGCTACTTTAATTTTATTATTAATCCAATAACCTAATATCGTCGAATAAAAGAAGATTTCATCTATTTAGAAGATAAACTTCGAAGCACAAGAACCGGCGTGTTGACTACGAACGCTCCCTGTCAGTAAGACAAGGCTTTTTGAAATAGAAAAGACATTGGTCTTAGAACTATTTTAAACGGTGTCGAACTGACCAAAGCGTTCCTCGGGACCTGTAATGGTAAAGAGCGAATAAAAGCCCCGACGGGGACTTGTAATTACTTTTCCGATCAGGGTCGAGCTGCGATAACGCTTCGTCACCGGAAATCTGATGCAAATAGTAACTATCAGAAATACTGTTTACGAAAGGTAGTGACATGAAGCGATGGGCAGTAGGAAGAGGCGACACTGTCGGCATTCTTGTGCCTCTCGATGAGAGGGAACGCGGCTACACGAAGTGAGAAGGCCGGCATCTCTGTGGAACTCGAGGCATACACCACGCAACAAAATACTAACATATACATTTGAGGTTGATTGATATTACGCACCACAATGAGAACTGATTTTACTTTTAATTGTAAATTTTTAGGTGTGAGTTCATTTAATTCCAGTAACTTCAAAAACTCTGTTACGCCATCCTGATTCATAATTGATTGAATTGAATGAAAACAACTATCCTAGAAGAAAATTCAGAATGATCACATTTAGATCATCAACATTTGTATTTTTTGATGGCAACATCAATTCATCAACATCTATGAATATGGCAACTAACTCTGTGACACTTATATGGCTATTAAAAAATAGGGGTTGGTGATAACAGGGTGAAAATTAAGAGTTGTATGTATTTTTTGTTGCCTCATCATAAAAAACTAAAATTAAAAAAAAAGTTTGAGTTGGACAGACCTGATCACTTGAAATATGAAAAATATATTATAAACGCTTCTTAGACCTACCGATTATACATGTAAAATTTCAGTAAAATCGCTTAAGTCAATTTAGAGGAGTATGGCAACTAACTCTGTGACACTAATATGGCTATTAAAAAGTAGAGGTTGATGATAGAAGGGTGAAAATTAGGAGTTGTGTCTTTTTTAATGCCACATCATAAAAAAATATAAAATTTTGTTCAAAAATAAAAAAAATGTTTGGGACAGACCCCCCTTATCACTTAGGGCTATACAAATAGATTACAACCTATTCTTGGACCTACTGAATACAAATATAACATTTCATAAAAATCGTTACAGCCGTTTTAGAGGAGTATGGCGACTAATACTGCGACATAAGAATTTTATATATAGATATATATACCTACATTTAAAGAAACATTGTGTAAATGAACTATCAACCATGACAATAACAGCTTGTTCTGTGGAGGCAAATTCTCTACTAATATTTTCAAATGTTTTTCCCTAGTATTTAAATTCAATATGGCACCAGCTTCCTCAAAGCGTATTAGTAAATCATTTGTGAATATGGGTTCTGGAAGATCCCTGCAATTAAAAATTTATGTAATAGTAATAATGATACTTCTAAGTTAAAAAACTTTTAAGTAACAATAAATAGACAAAGTATGAAAACAGGAATTTAAAAAAATAATGAAACATCTCAAGATATCCTTTATAGTTAAATATTCATAATTATCAAGCATTTCTGCATTTTCATGCTCTTATTCCTCTAAAGTTGCATACCTTAAAAACATTTTTAATAGACTAGTAGCAGTTGGCACATCATAATCACTTAATCTAACATTTTCTCTTTGATTGTACATTTTCTTAATTTGTGTAACTTTTGCTTTTGTTCCACTAATCTTATAAACACCTTCAAAAAGTACTCCTATTGATTCTACAAAATCAATACAGTCTCTGATTGGTAATGGCAAATCTACTCCATCATGGCACCTACTTCTTTCAATGGCAATGTCTAAACTCACTCCAAATATTGGCAAAGCATCTAAAATGTAGATATAATTGTATTAGTTGATATGTGTTGGTATGGTAAAATAATATTGATGTATTAGCATGATATACTAATTTTATTAGAAATACAACCAATTTTTCCTCGTTATAGGTCAGTAATTGCATATTTTGGTATATTATTTTACTACAATTGCAAACCAGTATGTTTCGATCCAGTTCAGTCTTCTCACAAGTGTTCCTGATGAAATATAAATCTTGACACACGTGTAGAAGAATGATGACAGACTCAAATTGAATTAAAATGCAACCATCTATATTTATTTTAACAAGCCATTTACTTACCAGCTATGACAATTGTTTCTTCAACAGAACTTTTTGTTTTCTTCCCTTTGTCCTTTTCACATTTTTTATCTGCTTTCTTGTCCTTGTCTTTTTTATCAGAACCCTCTTTATCTCTTGATTTTTCCCTTTTCTCTTTTGACTTCGAAGTAAATTTAAATGACTTGGTCTTTTTTGATTTTGATGGACTCCTGCAAAAGGTAAATTATTATCAATAGTAAGCTAACAGAGTCGACCCTGACATAGTTAACAAATTATCACATTTACTTTAGTTTAAAGGCAACAATAAACATCACATACACTAGTTACACCTAAGAGTGCGTGAAATTCTTAAGATTTTAAAAATTAAGTAACAAACTTACCGGGACTTGCTTCCTTCATCTGAACTCTCCCCTAGAGCTGCATAACCTCTCTCTTTATCTTTTTTGTCCTTTTTATCTTTACGTTTACCTATCAAAATATCTTTCTTCGCTCCTTTCTCGACATCATCACTATCTACAAGATATTGTATAAATAATAAGTATAGGGTACTTTACAAAATCAACTTACAATCACTCTCATTGCTGCATTTTTTATTGTGCTCAGATGCGTATAACCCTGGAAAATCTTTCATAACGTCTGGACTATCAAAGTCCATTTTAATCTTTATTTTATAGTAAGTCTCCTTAAAAATAAATTTTGAGTATTTCTTACATTTCTGGAAAGTTCTTAGAAAAATAAAGTAAAAACTTGCGCATATGATCAAAATGGAAAATGGAGTGTCAATACAGTGTTGCTCAATGTTACAATATTTACTTTATTTTAAGATCATTTTGAAAATCCCCAGATCTAAAAATTAATAAAAGAATCTTTCTATTGTTTAATTTGGTCACTAATTGCCATAAAATATCTTAATACCTTGATTTAAATATTATAAAAAGTATCATCTGTTTGTTTTATTTTGTATTTGTTGATACTATAAAATATTATAATAAAATATTTGACTAGCAAAGTTTGGCACTTGCGCCTCTCACCAACTGTGGATTCGGAAACGCTGTTGCCAAGATTTATTTAAATACATACTTTTAGTCTTGTGAATTAATTTTTGTTGGATATGTTTAATTTTTTAAATACATTTATTTTGCTTCGTGGTAAATTACAGACATATTCTATTAAACAAATGATTAATAATGTCATTTGAATATTAAATTTATTTGTTTTGGGTTATTTTTAATTGTACAGTTAAATATAATAATGAAAATTGTGGAAAACTGACAACGTCATCTGAACTGTATTTGAATGTTACATCTTCTATATGCTCTTTTAGCTTTATCTAGTACGTCAAAACTTAGTTAGTTTCTCTTTTTGATTATTTGTCTAAACTTAAATTTTGACAGGAACGGGTATACCTGAAGGCGGCTTTTTTAAGGTTGTTTAAAAAATGTAATTTTTTGTTGTTCTCAAACTAATTAAAGTTAGAAGGTCTCCTTGGTTATCGTATCTATTAAGTGTATTGAATAATCGTGGTGATGACACCTGCTGCATTATTGAACCCAAAACCATTCCTCAGTGAACTTGTAGGAAAATCCATCACAGTAAAGCTAAAATGGGGCTCTGAATATAAAGGTTACCTTGTAGCCTATGATGGATATATGAATATACAGTTGTCCAAATGCGAAGAATATGTTAATAAACGTTATACAGGTAAATTTGTGTTAGAAGTGGATGCGAATATGGATATGTATCTACAAGTTAAAAATTTTCAAAGATAATTTATTTTTTTTTAATGTATATAAATGGAGCACCATATTTTTATATCCCACAGCCTCTTTAGTGGATATCTCTTTTGTTATATTTGTTTATTAACGTACATGTTCTGTGCCTACCAATCGCGATTGTCCTATATGATTTTTTTTTTCAAATTATACTCAATTTATTCTGAGATTTCTGCCTGAGGGTATTTACTTCTAGCTTTTTTTCATTCTTCCCTTTAAAACTGTGAATGTTTTATCTAATTCATGCTTTTTTCAATTTCCCGCTTAGTTTTGTAGCAATGTGACTATGCTTATAACACAAGTTAATTTTGTTTCTAGGTGTATTGGGCGACGTACTAATAAGATGTAACAACGTTTTGTTTGTGGGATTTACTGAGTGTGAAGATAACGAAGAAAAAGATGATCACTAGTTTATATGATTGGGAAAGTGAAAAACATAATATATTAAAATGACAAGTTTATTTTTATACCTACTGTTTATAAAATAAATAGATATTTTTTTTGTTTAAGTTAAATCTTTTTATTTAGTTCATATATTACAAATGTGAATAAGAACCAGGAATTGACTGAAGAAATATGGAAACAAAGGAATAAGGCGGACACTTTTAAGAGGCAAAATCAAAACCTTAAGATGGAAGAAGTTTGTTCAGTTCAGACCATCGATACATCTGTTTTGAAATAACAGGCAATGAGTCTATCAAGGAAACTTATCGTAATCCTCGTAAAACAAACTGGGAATCATATAAATCAGACCTGGAATATTGTTTAGGCAGAGTCAAAAGGAGGATAAGGCATACATGGATCTAGACAGGACCGCCGAACAATTTCAATAGTTTGGCATGTCAGCGGTCGAAGACAGCTGTCCGGAGATAGTGAGGAATTTAAACAGGAAAGCAACCTTATATAATGACAACCTAGCAAATCAAAGGACGGTAATCAGACGAAAATTTAATTTCGCCTAAAGATCAGGTGAGTGGGGTGATTATCTCAAAGTTCTGACTGACTATAATAAGGAACTGAGAAGGACAAAAAGAATCATGGAGAAGGCATTACGAGAAAATAGAACAGACTTCGGAAATGTTAAGGCTCCATAAAGTTCTTTCAAAAGATCCAGGCTACAGGCTACCGTAGGAATAGGGTACATCCCAAAAGTGACTTTTATACCCAAACCTGTCAAAATCGGACACGAAAAAGATAAGCCTCTGGGGCCGATTCGTACTGAAGACTCTTGAAAAATTGCTCGATAATCATATTAAGGTTGGTGAACTATTTGGAAGTCCGATACAACATGAACAGTTTGCGTATCGAGCAGAAGTCTACAGAAAGGTCACTGCACCATCTCGTATAAGTTGGAGTAGATTCTGGAAAACCAAGGGGTGATGTTGAGTGCATTTATCGATATATAGGGAGCATTTGACAACACTTCCTAGAAAGCAATCACAAACACGATCCACCTAAAAGGAGTAACAGATAAAACAAGCTTCAGATGGATAGACTGCATGCTGAGCAACACGCAACGTTACTTGGGGATGTACTGTCAGTAAAAGTAGCTAGAGGCAGTCAACAGGGGGAGTTTTGTCTCCTCTCCTGTGAAATCTGGTCATGGATGGGCTGATAGCTAGACCCAGCAACAACAGGCATTGATCATGACCTGAGTTATGCGGATGACCTGGTCATCTTAGCCCATAGCAAATTTAATGGCGCCGCCAGATATATAATGCAACAGGCTCTGACTGTAGTTGAGCATTCGTCAATACCTAGTGCGAAGCAATCACAAAGGCGATTCGTCTAATAGGAATAAACGAAGCAACGTAACGTTACTGAGGGATACAGTGTCAGCAAAAGTAGCCAGAGGCTGTCCTGGGCGAGTTTATCTGCTTTCTTGTGGTGTCTGGTCATGGATGCGCTGACAACTAGACTCGGCAACGAAAGATATCGATCATGACCTAAGTTATATGGATGACCTGGTCATCTTAGCCCATGGCAAATTTAATGACGCTGTCAGAGATAAAATGCAACGGACGCTGACTGTAGTTACAGAATGGACTTCAAATGTAGGACTTAACATAAGCCCCCAGAAGTCCAAAATCATGAAACTTACTAGAAGGAGGATTGGGCCCTCTAAACCTAAATGGTACACATTTAAATCTTGTGATTGAAGTAAAGTATCTTGGGGTAATATTAGACCCGAGGCTTATTTGGAAACATCAGATAGAAAGAATAACCAAGAGAGCAGTAACTACGTTAATGTTAGCCAGACGCACTCATGGAAAAATATTGGGTTTAAAACCAGACATGTTATATTGGATTTATAACATGGGGTAAAACCAAAAATTACATAGTCTTATGGTTGCTAAAAGTGCCATCCTCAAACTAAACAATGTGCAAAGACTTGCATGCCTCGGAATCACGAATAAAGTAGTCAACATATAAACATTATAATGACTAACATCATTTGTCAAGGAAAGAATAAAAATAAGTGATAGAAAACAATTCCACAAAATTGTAGAAGGCATTCAATTAGGTCAAACTTAACAAAAAGTCTTACAAACCACCACTATATAGAAAGGGAATTGAAGATTGAATTATGAGAAGGATAAGAAAAAGAAAATCTGGTTTCCAAATTGATTTAGCATTCTTGAATTTCTTTGAGTTAGTTGCTGGGCAACATTTGAACAGGATCATATCTATTTTAATCAGGTTAGAGTAAAGTGTTAATTTTGATAGACAAATTATAGACAAAATATTTTAACACTACACTTCTAATTTTTTATAGAATAAAACAATATATTTTTAACAAAGAATGTATTAAAGAAGTATATAAAGAAATTGTTAATTTGATGGGATGAAAATGCTATGATAATACAATGAGTTAAATGGAAACACAATGATTGTCTATTATAAAGTTGATATTTTATAAAGTAATACAAGTATTTGTATAATAAGTATTAATCCAACTTATAAATACTGAAGAACATGCACCCCTTAAGAATATATACAAAAAAAACAGAACAGTTAAACAAGTACCAAAATTTACATACTATGATGTTTGACTGCACTTTTCGTCAATATATTACATATTTCACATATACTATCACTGATTATGTAAAAAACATATCTTAATTATCGTTCAAATTTATACAAAATATATTAAAGAGCCTGTAAGTCACCCTTTATTTACAGGCCTGGCCACTTCCTTGCGATTCATCATCTTGTTTTTTCTTCTGCTTTTCCCTCATGAGCTCAGCATCCCTAAAAATAAAAGAAAAAACATTAATATACTTCAGATATATCTTTTCTATGTGAACTGAGGACATCTAAAAAAGACTGTATCTGTTGAGGATGTCCATTTGTCTGAGTTCTTCCATTAAACCTACTTCTTCAATCAGTGTAAAAGTTATTTTCTCTTGTTGTTTTAATGTATTAGGCTCCCTATTGAACCAACAATTTCAAATGAGTAGGGTGTAATACATATCATCTCAGGCAGGCAAAGAAAAATCTTACCTTCATAGTGTCAGACGTTATTGAATTTAACATAATGTTGTGAACTTCGTAAGTCCTAGGTTTTCACCCAATGTGACAGGTAGTAGATATTTGAACTCTTCATGTAACTTTGTGTTAATTGATATAACATTTCACCAATTTTGAGTCATTTTTGCCAAACTTCCGGTCATAACTTTTTAGCCAGGAGGGATATAAAAACCGGAAGCATATATTTGTTCTTAGCTTGCTAGGACACATCGAATAATATATTGCTAGTACTATTTTGGTGACTTTAAAACAGTACTTCCGGCTGCAACTCTGGAACCGGAAGTCCGAGGTGAAATTTCTCACCTTTAATATCATCTTTGGGTTATAAGCCTTCCTTTTGCCAGCTCATTTGTATTATATTTTTTCTAATTAATGGAGGAATTGTGTTCATGGATAGACAGACACTAATAATTCAAATTTTCACCATTTTTTCAATGTAAAATGGGTGAAAACAATTGAGGGCAAAGTAAGATCCCCATATTTTTTTGTTTTGCCCTAAAAAATTTTTGTCACAAGATACAATTTGCTGAAGATGGTGCCTTAGGCTCAATTTTCTGATTGTGATTTTCAGCAAAATATGAAAAATGCTCTATATCTGGAATGGTTCAAGATATTTTGTCACTTTTTAAATACAAGAGATATTATTAACATTTAAGATAAAATGATATTCTTAGTTTGTCAATATCTGTCAAAGTTATACAGCCTTTGATACAAAACATACAGGTTTCTCAGCTTTTACCTTCTGTATACAGTGCTTACAGAAATTAATAATTGAATGAACTAAAGATGTGTTCAACTGCATCAGTATTTTCTTTAAATATTGAGTGATGTCTTCTTCTTCAACCAATAGGAACTGGGCTAGCCACAATCTTTAAGAGAGCATGAAATGGAATTGAGTACTGGTGGTGATGTGTAGGAAATCTATAACCAAAGCTCGTATGATGTGGTACAATACAGGTCACAATATTTCATTTAACTCATAGCTGATATCTATAATCTCTGCAATCTACCAGTCCCAGTCATACACGCAGGTCACAAATATTCCTGTTTGATCAAATGATATTGAATATCCTCTTTTTTTTGAAATCTTATTGGATAAATGAAGTTTATTCTTTGCTCTTTACAGCTCATAAAGTTTACACATCACTATGAGTCCAGAATTCCTTTCACAGGGATTGTTCAGACTGTATAGATCCCTTTACCTGTTGCAAGGTATTGATGGGAATTTCAAGGTATTGATGAAGTTAAATTAAGATAATTTAATAAGTTTGACAATGAAAGTATCAATAGCAACACAGTTTTTTTAATGAGTTTATTTTCCTTTGGCATTGAATAGGTAACTGCAGAATAATCATCCATTATATTTTAAAAGTTACTATGCAAGGTTCAGAATTTGCACAATATACATATAAACAGACATCTCTAGATTGATGTGGAACAACCCTCTTCGGCTATAGTGCATAAAATTTTGATCTTCCAGTGTGATATGTCGAATGTTCCTTCTTATATATGGTGACAGTTTCTTTAATACTGTGGGTCAGATATCTTTTCACTTTCACAACTTTTTCTCCTTTAACAGTTACAGTGAAAATGCTTAATAGAAATACCTGGCAAGTTTCACCAGCTTCTTTGGGTTTATTTTTTTTCTGAGAATAACCTCACAACTTTTTTTCTTTCTACTTTAAAGAGTTTTGATTGTGTGCTCATTCACTCCACAACTTAATTTCTCTGTAAATTCTCTGCATTTTCTTGATGCATACAGCTGAACTTGACTTCACTAACCATGGTCTCTTAACAGGACTAAAACTTCATAGCTGACTGATTC
Source organism: Diabrotica undecimpunctata (assembly GCF_040954645.1). Lineage (NCBI taxonomy): Eukaryota > Metazoa > Arthropoda > Insecta > Coleoptera > Chrysomelidae > Diabrotica > Diabrotica undecimpunctata. The sequence goes on from NC_092812.1 coordinate 44,215,530, forward strand.
AGGAACAGTTATATGGTACCAATTAACAGTAAAAGAATTAAAATTTTTGGGATCATCATTTTTTAAAACAAAATTTTTATGGAATTTAAAAAAATTCAGAAAGCTGTACCAAAATAACTTGAATAATAATATCATTTTATCCTAAAAATTATTATCTTTTGAATAAATAAAAAAGTGGAAAAATAACTTGAACTTTTCCAAAGATACTTAGTGGATTTTTCATATTTTGCAAAAAAAAATAGCACTGCAGAAATGGCACCCTGGCAGCTTTTATCTCATGCCAAAAATTTTTGGGACAAAATAAAAAAATATGAGGTACTTATTTTGTCCTAAATATATAATTAAACATGTCAAATTCAATAACATCTGAGACTATAAAGATATCCCCTGCAATTTAAAGACAAAAAGACAGTCTATAAAGTTTCAAAGTGCCTCATTAAAGTAAATGCAATTCTTTGTAAAATCAGAAATCACTCTGAGCTTTGAGGGTAGTTCAAGTTCAGAAACAGGAATAGGCAGTGAAAAAAATATAGAATGTAGACCAAAACAAGAGTATATTATAAAGTAAAAATATCTAAATGTATTGTTACAAAATTACAACCATATTTGAAAAATCTAAGCTGTGGCAGTGTACCCAAAAGTTTCTGATGTAGACCAAAGGAAGATGCAGAGAAGAAAAGCTACATAATTATGTATTACTCAAAAAAAGTTATTATACAGTGAATCTGAATTTCTTCATCATAGTATGGGAACCTTATCTTTAAGAATAATTACAACACAAATATGACTTTTGTTATGATTTTAACACAATCATAAATGTTGACAGATAAAGATGTTTTTTAATTGTTTAAAAATACGAAAATCAATGTGTTTTGAAAAATTAGAAATAGATTATATAAAACAAATACTGTAGTTAATTTAAATAGGAATTTTTCAGTTATCAGAAGAATTTTTTTAAGTACACTCGATACGAGGGAAATTAAATATTTGTAGCATCTAACAATGTACTTTTATTGCACCTATTATCATGTACTTACTAGAATTTTAGGACAGATTTCCAAAACTGGAGAAATCGTGATTATATTTAGAATTCAAATTTTTGATCAATGAAATAACATTGCCTACACAATTTCCCCAAAATAATATGAATTTCATACAAAAAAAGGACGCAGTTTTTACCTGAATTTACGTTGCTCAAGAGTCAATCCATCACTTCTTTTATTTTTAGCCATTTCCTGTTGTTTCTTTTGGTTTTTTGCCCTAGCTAATTCACGTTGATTTCCACCTTCAAATTAAGTAGTGGTTAACTTCGATAAAATGTAAGATTTATGTACTTACGAGTCATTTTCAATAGTTGCAATAACTATATAAAGTCAAGTAGGCTTCCCCTCTGGACTGCAAGTCCTGTTTCGTTTTTCTAGAACAAATAATTCAGACAGTTGCTATTTAGGTATGGATAATCTGTGTTTTAGTTTTAATTTTACTACACAGGAGGCTCTTCACATCAATTGACTGAGAGTGCTGCCAATCCGACGCATTACTGAGATAAATACGTTGATAAAAGCAGTCTAAAAAGTAGAGATAAAAACTATCAAATGGAATTAGGTTATTTAAGGACACTTAAGTGTAATATTTAATTGCTCTTAAGAATATTTCAGTAAAATAACTAACCTTAAAGATAGTCAACACATGTAACAGTAAAGGAGTCCTATGCCATTATTAAGTAAAAAGAAAATTAAATTTTTCTTGTGATCCAAGTTAATACTTTTTTACTATAAGAATATCTCCATGTTACCAAATTTACCCTTTATACTCGCTTAACTATAAAATTCAGTTAATTCATTTAATGTCATAACAATATCAGTTTTTTAGGCAGCTAACATTACATATCGCAACTTTATTCAAACAAAAGAAATAACTCCAAATTTCAATGTTGTGCGAAAACGCATTTAAAGTTTGACATTATTTTATAAACAACTTAATTTTTTTATAAAAAAAAAAATATAAAAATGGTTCAGATAAATTCCAACAGTATGAGTGACTAGTGTAAACAATGCAATAGATATTATATTGTCGATACACATTACATTTTTAAAATGCAATATGTTTAAATTAATTTTATAAAAAAGTTCGTATTTATTTCACTCTGATGAAAAATATATCATAATTAAAAAACAGCCGGAACAATTTTAAATATTGCAGTTTTATATTAAAGTCACATAGTATGTAAGTACATACGTGAAATATTTAGACTCATCGCGATATTGACTTAAAAAAAATAAACGATTGAAATAATCTTTGTTCACAAATAAAATATGATTTTTTTTTTAAACAAAAAGACGCGTTTTTTGTGTTATCTGTAATTATTCTAGAAACATTGTTACATTGGATTATATAAAATTAAACAGATTGGTTTTGCTAATATGTACTAAATTATTAGTCTATTTAAAAAAAAAACTTAAAATTTACCTAGAGTTATAAATCCTGCATAAAAAGAAGGAATCAATTCTTTTGAAATTAGGTCTTTTAAGTCTTTTTTCTTATTTTCACTTTATATATTTTTTTTATTGCAATGGGCTGCTTGAAATTCTATTTCTGTAATTGGTTTAATTTTTTTCCGTTAATTTTTAACATTCACTTCCCACTTCCCGGTAATTTTCATCTTTGTAGTTACCTATGATGTTTTAAAGGATTTTCTTTGGTGATTTTCAAAACTTTAATTTCGTTCTAATTAACATTAAGGTGGACAAGTTACCAGGGGACATCTCCCTTATGTGGGCAGGTGTGGGCCAGGATTCGCCGAACGCGTACTCTCGTATTAACGATAACTCCGGCATTCACATAGAACATACTCTACAGTTTCGTCTTTTCTTTCACACTTCCTGCGTAGAGGTGTGTCTACTAGCCCCAGTGTGTGGAGGTGTTTTCTTAGTTGACAATGACCAGTTAAAAAACCTACTGTCAAGCGTAGGTTTTTCCTGGTCATTTCCAAGTACCTACTTCTTTGATGCTGACTTTTTAAGGTCACTTAGTGTTACCCTGGCAAGTCTACACCCTTGCCCTTTTCCCCATCTTTTTATGGTTTGATTATGGGAGTGATTGTTTTATTCCTATTGTGTCCATTAACCCATCTCAGGATGATGGTATTACCATCCGAAGCTTGAGTTAGTGACTCGCGACACTCCATTACTAACCCTGATGTGACACGTGGTCTATTCAAGGTTAGTAGCGCTTGTCTGCTATCTGTGAAGAATATTATAATTTTCCAGGCTATACCTTTTTGGGTTATCTCTTTTGCAGTTATAGAGATACCAGCCAGTTCTATCTGAACTACGCTGGTAATTTTGCCCATGTCCCACTTTACTATTAGGTTCAGTGATCTGGAGTATATATCACATCCTGAGCCTTCTTCCATTTTGGAGCCATCGTTGTATATGCAATACGCATTTTCCACGTTTGTCTCCCTATTATATAGAGGTACGTTTATTGGGAATGCGTCACGGTACGTCTTTGTGGGTAGTGGTCCTCTTAAAGCGACAAAACCGCTTATTTGGACGTCCGTCGGAGGAGTCCCTAGTTAGTTCGCGAAGGTTCGTAAGTGCCTAGCGAGCACTGAAGCGCTTCTTGCGAAGAACAGGACTACTTATTCTAACGAGGTTCTCTCGTTGTCAACGGTGAGTCCGAAAAGTGGAAAAAAAGATTCGAGATTTAATAATGTGTCATGTAAATGTAAGTACTATTTGTATTGTTTAATTTATTTTTTAAGTTATAATAAATATATCCTTCGTTAGTTTCTTACAATATAATAACCAATATGTTTTTTGTGTACTAGTTTATTTGAAACTACTGATAAACAATCAACTAGTTACAGTTTACGAAAAACGGTTCCGATAAAAATGTCAACGACCCACCTCTAGTTTCTTAGGATCGGAACCAGAGATCTCAGATCGGAACTAATCGGACCTAATCGAAACTAATCGGAACTAATCGTCTTACTACTGGGCAATGGGCAGCAATAAGAAATATGGAGGGGAGACCAAGGGGAAATATGATTGTTATCTTTGTCTGTTCGCTGAAAATATGATTTTATATCTGCGTTAGATATCCTGTTAAATTTTACCATACCGACCATAAAGATTTACCTACACTGTATATATATATATATATATATATATATATATATATATATATATATATATGTATATTTATATACAATTAAACCTAGAGCTAATATTAATACTATTACAGGAATTAATATTAAACTCGCCTTCCAGGTTGAACCGAGTCGATTATCATTGCGCCGAGCTTTCGACATCGTCATCTATGTCTTCTTCAGGGTTTCCGAGGTCCCAGTCTTCCGAGCTTCCAGACGCTACTACACTGATCACTAATCAATGCATTACTGGTGCTGGGAAGCCCATTGGGGCACCACTATCTCCAGTAATTCCCAATATATTTATGGAAGATTTCGAAACCCGAGCACTATCCACGTCAATGCTCAAACCCACATGTTGGCTATGATATGTTGACGATAAAATCGTCATTTGGTCCGATGGCAGGGATGCCTTGGTGTCTTTTCAAACCCATCTGAATGGTATACATCCTAGTATCCAGTTCACGATGGAAACTGATTCATCCCTTCCGTTTCTCGATGTTATCATCCATCCATACCGATCGTTACTTGCATATCCCCAATACGCTTGTCTCCAGATCAATACGCCTTTGCGATGATACAAGTAGACCCGATGATCACTGTAGTTTAAAACAAGCTTTCATCCAAAACGTTTACCGCGAAAATCATATCAATAGGAGCATCCACAAACATCAATCTCCCACTTAATCTCAACCCAAAGTCTAATACCCTCATCATACGAAAGCTTTTCTTCCTTTCATCAAAGATGTCACTGACAAAATCAACAAAAATCTAAAATCAAGAGGAATAAAGACAATATTTACCCCCCAAACAAAAACTTTCATCCTTTGTCCAATCAATCAAGGACAGCATTCCAAATGAACAACACGGAGTTTATGAAACAGGATCTTCGGGGTCGTCCTCTTTTCCTCCTTCCTATGGAGCTCCATTCGGTTATTCACTTTACCCATCTGCTGTCGCTAGTTCTTCTTACATGTCCATGCCACTTTAGTCTTGTTTGTTCTATATATTTTAGTATGTCTGTTTCTATTGGTGTTCTTTGCTTTATTTCGTCATTACTTCTCCTATCCATTCTTGTTACTCTGCAGCATCTCTGTTGCTAGTATCTTACTCCTGTTTTTCTTGTTTATAATCCAATTTTCAGCACCATATGTCATAATACTTCGCACTAATGTTTTATAAATCTGTGTTTTTGAATTCATATTTAGGTGTCTATCCCACCATACTGAGTTAAGTTGTCGGATTGCTGTTCTCGTTTGTCCTAATCTTTGTTTAATTTCTTCCTCTGTTGTTGCCTTTTTCGTGACTATAAACCCCAAGTATTTGAATTTATCCTTTCCTTTGATTGTTACGTTGTCGTTAATCTGTAGATCTTCTATGTCTTCTTCACTTGTAGATAGGTAATCTATTTTCGAAAGGTTCATATTCATTCCAGTCTTGGTATAGTCTTCTTGTAGTTTCTTCATCATGTAACTGAGGTCTTCTTAGTCTTATGCAATCACTACTTGATCGTCTATAAAGCTTAACGTATATAGGTATTCGTTTCGTATCGGTACTGCCATGCCTTCGCATTTTCTTTTCCATGTAGTCAAGGCTAGCTTCTCCAAGTATATTTTGTCTCAATAAAAGAGATGACAGAATATGGTTACCTTAGACTTGGAGACCTCTCATAAAGAAAATACAGTCAAAATCCTACTGTCAGAAAAGTTCGCGCCAATTCCCGCGTTAAATCACTACGCTGAGGCGTGGTGATCCCCCACACCAACCTCTACCCAAGCCATGCCGCCATACCGTATAAATGATCCGTCCTCTATTCCCAGCACCAGTAATGCATTGATTAGTGATTAGTGTAGTAGTGCCTGGGATGAGTTTAATATTAATTCCTGTAATAGTATTAATTTTAGCTCTATGTTTAATTATACTAACCACGGAAATCTAGCGTAACAATGGCTGCGTAACATATACATGACATGGATAAGTTCAGGCCAGTAAACATAAGTTGAACAACTTATCATGGATTTGATACATGCCTGATTTTCTGAGAGATTTGTAAAAGTATTATAAAATATAAGTTTACTTATACATTATGATTGATTGACTTGTAAACCTATATAATATAAAAAAGAGATCGGTTACTTCTAGAAACAACTAATCTGTGAAAATTATGAGTAATATTAAATAAACGAGATATTAAACTAAAAAGTAAATAGAAAGTAGGTAAATATAATTTTTATAAATGATTTTTATAATAATTATATTTTATTATTTATTATGTATACGAATTTCGCTTTTAATTTTGCGCCACCTATATGATATTTACTAAAAAGGCGAAACCGCCAAAAAAGGAAACTGTAACAGGGCCGGTAAGTAAGGGAGGAATCTGTAAGCTCTGACAAACTCACACAACGATTGGAAGATCGGACGATCCTCTTTCATTTCTGTTATCCGGATACACCATGTTGTACAAAGAGCTAGTAAAAGCGAAACCGCCAAAAAAGGAAACTGTAACAGGGCGGGTAAGTAAAGGAGGAATCTGTAAGCTCTGACAAACTCACACAATTATTGGAAGATCCGACGATCTTCTTTTATTTCTGTTATCCTGGTAGAACATTTTGTACAGAGAGCTAGTAAAAGCATTTAAATAAATTAATTAAGTTTTAACAATATTTGATTGAATTTTAATGGTGATATTTGTATTTCTGCACAATATGTATTTTTAGCTTCTAAGTGTTTAATAGAAATTAATAATTAATTCATATAATTTGATTAATTATCTCTACTGGTTGAGTTAAATTAAGAAATGAATGTTTGAATAAAATAGTTTGCTTTGCCAATTTGAACAGGTAAAACGAGGTTTATTGATTTCTTTGATTTATAGCATTTGGTATCCTTGTAGATAGAGGAATATCATCATCTCTTCAGCTTCATGTTGGTTATTGGTATCTGTAACAAAGCGTTGTGGTTTTATACTTCTTAAATGTATATTTTATTTTCAGATAGATTTTTATTAAGTACCTCCGACTATTTTAGCATCAGCTAATTTTTTTATATGGTTGATTTGGTTTTGCTACTCTCTGTTTTGAACCTTTTAATTGATATAAAGGGCGATTTGTATATAATTTTATTTCTCTTTATTGGGTCTATTGGCTCTTTCTAAATTTTGTTTTTGAGTTTTTATTAATTTATTTTGAATAAAATCAATGAGTATATTTAAGTTATTTGAATGTTCATGGATATATTGAGACATCCTTTAGTTTTCATCGTGTTCAAAAGAGTTTTTATAATCTAGTTTCTTATAAACTCATTAGAATATTAATGGGAATGTTTTCTTTCCCTTCTCTTAACATTCTCTTGACATATACTATGTAAAGACATAGATCTTAGAAGGTTTTATTCTTGAATTCTATACCATTATCGCATGATATTTTATTTGGTATTCAATAATAGCTAATAAAGAATATTAAAAATATAACAGCATTTATTGAATTAATAGATTAATAATTGATTACTAAATTTAAAGGTGAATATATATATATATATATATATATATATATATATATATATATATATATATATATATATATATATATATATATATATATATATATATATATATCCTGGCTCCGAAATCTCCGAGAATGGTATCAAGCATTTTGATTTTTGGAACGAAATTTGATTCAGGTGCTTGTTCAGGTGCTAATGTTTTATTTTCACTAATTTCTGAGACATCATTTGGTGCCGGTATTTCTCTTTGAATTATTTCGTTTATAAATTCTTGTGTTTTGCCTTGATAAGGATTAATATCTATATTATTTAATAAAATATTGTCATAATTAAAAGGAGATCTAGATACAATTTCTTGTGAGTCTAAATTTCTAAAAAGTTGTGTTTCATTTTCATATCCGAAAAAGTCGCTGGCTAGATAGTCGCATACATTCATTAAGAGTGAAAGATTTGTCATCTTCAATTTCAAGAGGATGAATTTCTACTCGAGAAAGAGCATCTGCATTCGTATTTATTTTACCTTCTTTATAAATCATATTATAATCATACTCTTCTAAGTTTAGTTTCCATCGTATTGGTTCTTTTAGAGAGAAAAACCATTGTAAAGGTTTATGGTCACTGACAATATTAAATTTGGTACCGTATAAATAGGGTCTGAAACATTTGACAGCATACACTATAGCTAAAAGTTCCTTTTCAATAGTACTATAGTGACATTCAGCGGGGTTTAAGGTTCTGGATGCGAAAGCAACAGGTAAATCGTTACCTATGGGGCCCTTGGGATGCATCAGTTGTTACGTTGAAAGGTGTTTAGAAGTCAGGATATTGCAAAATGGGATCATTCATCAGAATATTTTTACAAAGTTTAAAACTTTCAATAAATTCGGTAGTATGATTATTTTGGACTCCTTTTTAAGACATAAAGTTAAAGGTTTGGTTTGTTTAGCGAAATTTTTTATAAACCCTCGATAATTACCGATAAGTCCTAAGAATGATTTAATTTGTTTTACTCTTTTAGGAATTGAGAAGTTTTTTATTGCGTACACTTTCTTTGGATTTGGTTTAATACCTTGTGGAGTTATGACGTGTCCTAAGAATTCTACATCTTTACAAAATAATTCATATTTGTCGAGTTGTACTTTCAACCGTTCTCAGTCTTTTGAATACTTGTATTATGTTTGTTTTATTTAATTAACATGTTCTTGAGGACAAGTTGAAATATAATTATATCATCTATATATGTATATATATAGATATAGATTATATATATATATATATATATATATATATATATATATATATATATATATTTATATATATTATATACTTATATTTTATTTAGAACATCTTGGAATGTGGCAGGTGCGTTTTTAAGACCAAATGGCATGCGAAGATATTCGTAGTAGCCATTTTCTTCATTAAAGGCTGTTTTAGAAATTAAATATTCATTAATTTTGATTTGTGTAAAACTGGAGACTAAATCCAATGTTGTAAAATATTGGCATCGTCCAAGTTTGTCTAAAATATCTTGGATTGAAAGTAAACGATAGCGGTGGTTAATTGTTTTTTTTTGTTGAGTTTTTTTAGTTAACGTCAATTCTCTATTTTTGTTCTCCAGGAGCATCTAGTTTTTTTTTGGAATAATCCAAATCGGGTAACTCCATGGACTTTGAGATGGCCGTATTATTTTATCTTCTAACATCTTACTTATTTGCTTTCTTATTTCTTCCGTATTTATAAAAAGGTATCTATAGGTTTGTCAAAACATATCCGGGGGTAGACACAAATTCTGATCATGTATCAGTTGTAAGTAATTTTAAAGTCAGAATGAAGAAGGTTACAAGTAAGTCGATAAAGAAGTATGTATGATGTTAAAAAACTGAAAGATCCCAATGTTCGACTGAAGGTAAGTGAAAACCTCAATACAAAGGTGCTAAAATGCAGAAATGCAGGAACTATAGAGGACAGTCTGGCCATCATACACGAAACAGTGAGAGAAATAAAAGAACGACACCTGAAGAAAGATACACAGAAACGAAAATCGTAGATGACCGATGAAATACTTGAACTTCATGAAAAATAGAGAAGTATCAGAGTCAATATGATAACTTCAATGTTCATCAAAAGGTGAGGGAAATAGCTGGAAAGTTCCGAAAATGCAACAGCGGAAAAATAACAGATGATGAAGGCAATCATGCCATAACCAAAGAAGATAAAAAGAAAGTACGGGAAGAATACTTGGATAAACTTTTTCATGACCTTAGAACAATACAAGAGCCCGCCATTGAAGAAAATTCAGGTTACGAAATCCTACCAGAAGAAATAACGGCAGCCGTCAGACAAATGAAGGATGGAAAGGCACCGGGACTTGATGAAATTCCTGCAGAACTGCTGAAGATATTAGATGCAGAACAAATAAAAATAATAACTGAAATATTTAATGAAATATACAAGGCAAGAAAAATACCAGTAGAGTGGCTCAAATCGGAGTTCGTACCATTGCCCAAAAAACCAGGAGCAAAAGTTTGTGAAGACTATAGGACCATAAGCCTAATGAGCCATCTGCTGAAGCTGTTTTTAAAAGTCATCCACAGTTGCTAGAAGGGAAGCTTTATTTAGCGTGCAGGTATTGTTTCAGAAATGTAGAGATGTCAGCTGTAATGTTTTTGCATGCCTCATTGACTACAAGAAGGCTTTCGATAAAGTCAAACATGAACAAATGATGAAAGTGCTGAAGAGGACAGGGATTGACGGAAGAGACTTAAAAATAATAGCTAACTTGTATTGGAATCAATCAGCGGTGCTCCGAATAGATGGAAAATATACAGATCAGGTCAAAGTCTTAAGGGGAGTGAGACAGGGGTATATAATTTCACCACTGATATTCAAACTGTACTCGGAGCACATTTTTGAAGAGGCTCTAAAAGATATTGATGAAGGCATCTCAATAAATGGAGTCAAGCTCAATAACCTGCGGTATGCAGATGATAATATAGTGTATACTGTTTTGTGTACTGTGGTATAGTGTTTTCCAATACCATAGAAGGGCTGCAGAACTTAATGAACAAAATAACGGAAACAAGTAGAACATATGGACTGGATATAAACACCAGCAAAAGCAAGCTAATAATCATCAGCAAGGAAAACATAACTAGAGCAAATCTGTATGTGAACCAAATGAGAATTGAACGTGTCTCACAGTACAACTACTTGGGAACTATAATCAATGAATCGTGGGACAATACCCAAGATATTAAATGTCACATCGGAAAGGCAAAAAGTGCATTCTTGACTATGAGCTCTGTGTTGAAGAGCGATGACCCTAGAAACAAAAATAAGGGTTTTTAAATGTTACGTGTATTCTGTGCTTCTGTACGGAGTAGAAACTTAAACATTGAAATCGGAAACTCTATCAAAACTTCAGGATTTTGAGCTATGTCATACAGAAGGATGTTGAAGATAACATGGACAGACAAAGTCACCAATGAAGAAGTACTGCGGAGGATAAACACAACTGCGGATTTGGTCAACATCGTGAAGGGCCGTAAGCTGCAGTACTTGGGACATATAATGAGAAATCAAGGCAGATATGAGCTAATCCAATGCATTTTGCAAGGTAAAATTGAAGGAAAAAGGGCCCCAGGACGAAGAAGAATATCCTGGCTTGCTAACCTGAGAGCATGGTATAGAAAGACCTCAACACAGCTATTCCGTATAGCAACCAACAAAGTCGTCATAGCCAGAATGATCACCAACGTTAGGAACGGACCGGCACCCTAAGAAGAAGAAGAATCTATAGGTTTTACAGTAAACAGGAATTTTATTATTAGTTTTCATTTTATGTTTTACTCCATTCGTAAACGTTAATTTATTATTAGGTTGATGAAATATATCGCGGTATTCCCTTATCAATAACTGAAGAACTTTCTTTTTTTTTTGAGATTTAAATGTTTCGTTCTAAAATTTTGGTCAATATTGTCGCAAAGTTCTTCTGTATTAAAACAAACAATATTGATATTGTTTGTAGAAATATTCATAACTTCATCCATGGAAAAGTAATTGTAATTGTTTATCTTAAAATTATTATATATAAAATTATTCAAAAAATGATCATCAATGGTGACTAATTATGTGTGAAAATATTAATTAACTCAATTTTGGCATTTCCGTTGTTTATGTTCATTAAACTATAAGGAATTTTTATTGCTTTGTTTTGATTTTCCATTTCCTCTAAAAACATATCGCCGTCTTGTAACAAAGTTTGTATTTCCTTTATAATTGTAGATAAAGCAGGTATTTCTATCTTTTGAGTATTAAAATTTTTTCTATAGTTAAGTTTAATAATTGCAGTTTTGTTAAAAATAATTCTAATATTTATATCTAAATTTAAATGTTGTTTTCTTAAATCTCATATTTTGATAGCACCATCGAAATAATTGTGAAAATCGAATAAATCGAAAAAATCGAAAATCCAAAAAATCTAGGCAATCTAGTAATTTATGTTCTTTTAAAAGGGAAATTTTTGCTTTAAATCGTGCTTCTCGCGATCCTGCGTAAGTAATTATAGGAGTATTATGACGCGTAATTTTTTCAGGAAAGTCTTTTCTGCTATATACGGTCTTAAAAGGGATGGTGACATCCTGTGTCTATTAATAATTTTATAGGAGTTGGAGAATTTATTTAAATATAGAGCAGTAAATTAGGGATCATATTATTAAGATCTAACTGTTTTCCCAATCGTTTGTTTTTGTTGAATCGGCTAGGGAAAATTTGACTGATCTGGATCTTGGGATTCGTATTTGTAATTTTCCGAAAATCGATAATCTTGGGAATAGGAATATGGATTATTCTTCTGATAGATTATAAAATTCTTCTACGAATCTAAAACGAGTCATTAGAAAAGTGTCGATAAATTTCAGCTCCGAATAAAACGTATTTTTTGTTGATTTATATCAAAAATTTAAATAATTATTTAAAAACTGACACAGTAATCACCAAACCATTATTAACATCTTCAGCACCAATCTCTTCTTCAACATTAACCTACTCTAATACCGTAAGTAACTTTAATTTTCGATCCAAAGAACAAGCAATTGTTTTATCATCAGTACCGGATATAAAAATACATAAATACATAACAGCAATAGGAACTTTGGTACAATCAAAAAATATCATCTTCGCGCCCAGAATGTCAAATAACAGACTATGCATTTATCTCAGTAACACTACAATCTTAGAAAAATTACTATATAAACACAAATCCGTTTCAATACAAGGAAACGACATAGAAATTACAAGATTGAGAACTCCTGCGAGCCACCTAGTGATATCAAATGTCTGCCCCAGTATTCCAAACACTCTTATCGGAGAAGAGCTCAAACAATAGGAGCTTATTGCAGTGTCTAAAATAACATTTTTAAAAGTTAGCATGCCTGAATCTGAATATAATCAATCATATTGTTGTGAATTTATTAATTGTTATGTCTTTAATTTATAATGTCTTTATCAAAAGGTTCTTATCTAAATTTATTAAAAAGCACAATAACTGATATTAATTTATTTATCACTAAATATACATAATTTATTAAAAAGCGAACGTAACATTTATATCGCGGGCGCGAATCTCCTTTATTAACTGTCCCTTCCAAATAAAATGTCCTGTTAATATATGCCAGTGCCGTTATCTCGAAAAGTCTAAAACCTTCTTGAGTAGACGACGGCGAAACGGTAAAGGCAAACTGGATTTCCCTTGCATCGGTTCGACCTTTTTTTTCTGGAAGGTCGTTCAGGTAAATAGAAGCCTCTCGTAAAATCTAAAACATATTAGAATTACTCATCATATATTTACAGTTATTTTTAGGCCAGGATATTTATCGTAACATTGCCCCCCTCTTAAAAGATGGTTCCTCCTGGAACCTTGTCGCGACTGGAACCGGAACTGTATGCTGGTATCGGCAACTCGACCCTCTTTTACAACTTCCAGTTGTATAAAAATGACAAGGGACGATTTTCTCTCCGCACCAGTAACTATGCGGATTGCAACAGACTAACACCTGGACTTCGGTGTCTTTGAAGATCTCCTCCACCATATTTCGGATAACCCTCCAATCTAATTGGCGGCACTCCAACTTTGGCATGGCTAACTTTTGCACGTCGGACTCTAGTACGTGCTCTCTCAATTGAAGTAAGGCTTCCCATACATCTCGGTAGGTAGGTTGGTCATGGGCAGTGTCTTTTGTCACCAGGTAGAAAAGGTAACGTGATGCATCTTGGAGCTTCAAGGTTTTACCGGGAGCTGGCACTTGGCATTGAAGTTCTGCAACTCGACCAAACTTCCTTCGAAAGACGGATGCCAAAAGTAAAATCAGCTGTACGTCTTCACAGTTTTTTTATTATCTACCGCTCATATACCTTTTAGAACCTTCAAATATCTGCATCATATTTTTTCAGCTTTTTTTCTTCCTTGGCTGGGGTAAAGGTATTTGTTTAAAAAGCAGACTTCAAAGTTTCATACTATTGTTGTAAATGCCGGTCAACTTTGATCGATCATAACTTCGTAACTAATTGAGTAATCCTAATGTTTTTTTTACATGTCTTTCACTGAAATTTCGATATAAGTTATGAAAAAATTGACAAAGTTATTCTATTTGTTTATTAGCTTAAAAATTGTACAGTAGTTTAAAAAATTTCCTAGGCCCTCCTATTTAATGGAGTTCTATGATTTGAATTTTATTTCAAAGCCTATATATGTATTTATAAGTAAAACACTTTCAAGTATTTGAAACTTTTTTTTGGCTCTGTATAATCTTGAAATTTAATAATTTTTTTCAAATATTTAGATTGCAAAATTATTTTTCGATAACTACTTGATCGACTGTGTTGAAATTTTATGTAGTGTTTTTTATAATAAAACAACTTGCTGGGTAAATTTTGAAGGTTCCATATGACTTTTAAATGCCTGAAAAAGATTATTAAAAAATATTGATTTTTGAGCCTTTTTTATGGGTTTTCCTAATTTTACAATAATAATAAATCTTATCATCCACCACATCCATATCACTATCATATGGATTCCCTCCTACATCTGGATTATGGGTAACGACAACGCCGATCGCTTTACCAAAGAAGCTGCTGTATCCAATTGTACACCACATAATATACAAATTGCCAGTGACCTAAAAACTAGTATAAAGAAACTCGTACGAAATTACTGACAGAATCATTGGAAACAATCCACTACATTTTTACACCAAATAGATCAGACGATTGAGCCGTTCGTTATCCCTGGTATAACTAGAAATGAGATGGTTGTTGCTAGAAGATTGCGTATCGGTCACACCAGATTTACACATGGTCACCTAATGAATTCTACACCTAAGCCAATCTGTCACTATTGCCAATCTTCACTAAGCGTTCTACACATGCTTGTGGACTGCTCTCATTACAATAAACGACGCCAAGAACTGGGCATGAAGGGCGACATCACAGCTATATTATCGAACCAGAGCCAAGTCATCACAGCTATCCAGTTCCTGAAGCTAGAAAACTTACTAAATAATATATAACTATAGTATATTATACTATGTAATTGTATATATATATATATATATATATATATATATATATATATATATATATATATATATATATATATATATATATATATATATATATATATATATATAATAAAGGATTTATTACGGCTGTCGCCGCTTCTCCGCCCCCAATTTCCATCTTTTTCTGTCATAGCAGTTGCCTCTTCTAAGTCTCTTGCCGCCATTGCTTCATCAATATCGTTGCGCCAACTTCTCCGTGGTCGTCCTCTCTTTCTTCTTTCAGGAGGGATCCATTCCAGTACTCTTCTAGGCCATCTGTACTCTGGCATTCTTTTAACATGTCCGAACCAGATTAATTATTTTCTTTCTATGTCATCATTGATATTTCGCTCCATTTTCAATTCGTTTCTTATTTGTTCGTTTCTAACTCTCTCCAGTTTCGATCTACCGCAGCTTCGGCTCAAATAATCCATTTCTGTCATCATAAGTTTGTTTCTATTAGCTTTGGTGACGTCCCATACTTCCGAACCGTAAAGTGTAATACTTTGGACTATACTACCGTAAATGTGTTTTTTGGTTTCTCGTCGAATTGTTTTTTGCCAGAGAAAAGAGTTTAAGGCACGGGTCGCTGCTCTGCCCTTGTTTATTCTTTCCCTGATTTCATCTGTGCTATTTCCCTTCTTGTTGAAAATGACCCCCAAATATTTGCAGGATTGCACGCCTTTGATTTTGTCGTCTTCCAAGACTAGGTCACATATTTCATCTGTTCCCACTGACAGATATTCACATTTTGTCATATTCATGTTTAGACCTGTCACCTCATATTCTTCTTGCAGTTTTCTTACCATATAGCTAAGATCGTAGCTGTCTTCGGCAATTACTACCTGGTCATCCGCAAAGAAAAGTGTATATAGCTTGTTTTCTTCCACCGTTATTCCCATGTTTCTACATTTTTTTACCCATTTCACTAAGGATCTGTCCAAATAGATTTTAATAAGGTGGGTGACAGACAGCAGCCTTGTCTTAGTCCCTTTGTTGTTTGAAAAGGAGAAGTGATTTCTTGTCCCATTTTAATTCTTGCAAAGTTTTGTTCGTAATATTTTTGAGTGGCGTTAATAAGAATTGGGTTTATTTTCAAGTTACCCATTTCTATCTATAGTTGGGAGATTGGTACACTGTCATATGCTTTTTCCAAATCTATTAAAGCTATATGAGTTTCTCTATTTCTCTGCACTCGTTTTTCCATTGCAATTTGTAATGTGAAAATATTATCCATAGTGGAGCGTCCGGCCCTAAATCCTGCTTGTTCTTCGGGTTGTTTGTCTTTAATATTATTTTCTATCAGGTTTCGTAGTACTTTCGAGTATAGTCGGCCTATAGTAGCAATCACTGCGATCCCTCTATAGTTTTTAGGATCCATCTTTGGATACATCTTTTAATATGTAATTGTACCTTCTATATAATTGTATCCACGGTGCCTCGTGCTAATGGCCGAAGCTGTCACAAGCACGTTAAATTAAATAAAATAAAAAAAAAACAATAATAATAATAATTTTTTAATTTGCAATTAATTATCTTGTACTAAATTTATATGTAAAATTTTGTCCTCACAAATTTTTTCTAAAATACATAGCTGCTGAGATAAAGCAATGAAAAAGAGAAAAAAAATTGAATTTTTCTAATTTTTTTCATAAATTGTTTAATAAAAATTTTCACAATTTTGAAGTGTCCGCATAGTGAAATTATCATTTCTAATAATATTTCGAAGCAATTTAAGAAAAAAATGTATTTACCCAACCCAAAAAACAGACACAGCCTGGTCTATATTTTAGATTCTAACCAATATTGATTTATCAGATGTGGTAAGACGTCAATACTGAGAAGCTTCCTGTTTATTTGGCCTTCTCCGGTTGTTTTTCTATTTCTTATTTCGGTGATATGCAGATACTGACTATAGATTGAAAGGGTAAGGAAGTGTATCTATTTACGAGTAAAAAAAGAAGAGAACGGACGCCAAGAAAACGAAATGAACACCACTGATACAAATGGAAACAAAAAATTTGCAGAGTTCTTATAAAGTCCAAGTATGTGTCATGGTAGATCGGTGCACGGTCTATTTATGAGCCCCTCGGAGACTTAGATATCCATAAGTCGGTCCATTGTATCACCCCTATCATCCGGACCAGGCCTATAGGATCTGGCCTTCGGCGTTTTTGGGGTCCATGGTAATCCGGGCTCCCACATCTGCTAGAATCAGCAGGGGTTCCAGATAAGAGCTTTCCTGCCATTTCGAACGTCTAATCTTTTAGTAACGTTGTGGTCTCACAGAACAACAAAAGTTTCTTTAAGGGTAACTTCAGCATTTGACTCGGTTGCATAAAGCCCCATTTATGTTTTAAGAACAAAGTTACAGACTACAGATTTGAAAAGATGAAGGAATTTATCTCTAAACGAAGGACAATAGATAATCAGACAATACAATAAACCAAAAAAATAACTATTTAATGTCACCATCATCCTTCTCTAACTAAAAAGTTAATATTGTATAAAATATTATGAAAAAAATATTCTAAATATTCTAATGTTTTCATTTCTTGTTGTTGTCAGCTTATTAGTAGGACCTCACTTAAAGCCAAGATAACCTGAGCGTGGCATAATGCTAAAAGAATTTAATCAATATTTTGTTGATAGAAATTCATCGTTAACAATAATAATATCTGAAGCAAAACTCATTCTGTCTGTCGATAAGGTGTCGCCAAATAGAATAAACATTTATGGTATGAGGACAGGAAATATGTAATACATAATTAAATCGATTTAACTATTAGTTCGCAGAAACATTCCTGAACGTTCTACTAACACTAAATTCATGATTAAATAATTGACATTAAACTATTTATCATACGCAATTTATTATTTAAAAAAAATAATATCAGAATTCACATTTTTCTTCTCCTTAAAATTCTTTTGCTTGGTAGTTTATTTTGTAACTTTTTAAAACTGAATTATTTCATATTCCAGCGCAGTTTACTTCTTGCTTTATGTTATTAATTATCCAAAGATATTAGTTATTTATTGGAGTTTTTTTGTAAAAGCTCAAGATAAAAGTTCGTCTCAGTTAAATAAAAATAAATATTTAAATACAAAAATATATGCCCTTACAGAACGTATAAAGTATACAAAACTTATACTTTCCGTAAATCGATGAACTGGCCATCATGGCTCAAAGAGGAATCTTTGAGGAAGTAGAAGATAAACTAAAACTAGAAGAGGGCCTCAATATGATGCTGAATAACTGAAATAATTTACTTAAATCAAATCCAGCCAAGATCCAAGTAAGCTCCTTCTATCTCCGCACAAGCCAAGCAAACAGAAGACGCCAAGTCCGATGGAATTGTGTCACTCTCTGGGGCTGCGAAAATCCACGTACATAACTTATTGTAGCCATAAAACTAATTCTCTAAAACTAATTCTCTCTCCTTTTGCCGACCATAATGTAGCTTCGCCTATTGTAAATAATTTTAACCTGTTTGTCCTTGTGTAGTGTAGTGTTATATACAATTTTATGTTTATAACATTCTGTGATTGTTGGATAGGCCAAAATTGACGAAATGCCCTTGAAGATACTCTAGGAAGCGAAAGTACTTGGGCAAGATTTAAATAATAAAACTGTGCTCGATATCTGCTTTTCATTTGATCAAAGTTCATTTATCCGAGTAGTATTCAATCTTATATCAGTAAAACTAACTATATATGTAGGTATTTATGGTCATAAAACTAGGTACTTTAGGCACATCGAGTTTGATTTAGAAAAACCCATTTTCAAATTTATTCATCCTTTGTACACATTTCTAATTTAGTAACGATATTCTGATCTAAGGGAAATAATGTACTCGACTAAAAGAAAGTTTTTAAGTTTGGAAGAAAAAATATCGGTGATAGAAGCATCCGAAAAAAATATTTATAGTGTTTGAGTTTTGGCCGAAAAGTTTTAAATAGGAAAAACTCAAGTTAGTGACATTTTAAAGAAAAAGGCCGACCTAAAAAAGATGTATAGTGGAAATGTTCAACAAAAAAAGAAGATTAAAACTGAAGGTGTTGCCATTGATACTATAGTGTACGATGCACTGGGGGTAAATCTGCTAAGGAAAGGCTGACCGTATTTTTGCATTCAAATTTAAATGGGGAAAAAGAAAAACCTTTGGTGATTGGTAAAAGTAAAAATCCTCGATGTTTTTAAAATTTTCATGTTGATAAACTCCAAGTCGACTGGTACTACAACAAGGAAGCCTGAATGACCAGAGATATTATGACAAATTGGCTGCATAAATTTCACAGAAAAATACAACGCCAAAAAGAAAAATTCTCTTATTCCTAGACAACGCAACATCCCATCCGGATATTCAGTTATCTAAAATATCGATAATATTTTTGCCACCTAATTATACAATACTTTTTCAATCGTTAGACCAAGAAATAATTAAAAACTTTAAATCCCTGTATAGAAAGTTTTTGATGAGAATAATGTTATCATCTATAGAATGTTCTTTATCAACGGCTGAACTGGAGACGTCCATAACCATTGCTAACGCCTTAATTTAGATTGTGGCATCATGGAGAGACGTTTCAACCAAAACCTATTGAAAAGTGTTTCATTAGGTGCGGTTTTTCAAAAAAACGATAGTAGTGGAGAAGCTAATGGAGAGCTACAAGACCTGGAAGATGATTTGCCATTGTCAACCTTTTGCGAAAGTCATGGAGTTGAAAATTTTTTTCCTGAAAAAATCCTGAAGTAAACTTAGCTAGTTGTGATAGTGATTTAAACAAAACGAACAGATGTCCAATGTTTCCGACAATAAGAATGACGATGAACTAGAACTTACTACAGCTGCAAGTAATTTAAATGATGCTTACCTAAAATTAAGATAATTATTTTTATATATAAAAGTGTTGCGAGAGTAAGTCAAAAAATATCTGATGTAATTCTAATGTTGAATCAGAAATTGTGAAAAATAATGTTCAAAACAAAAAACAAATCAAAATTGATGATTTTTTTTTTTTAAAGTAATACCTACCTTTTACATTAGTATTTCATTTGAAATATTTGTGTATATGCTTATGCAAATATGTCCAAAATGTATAAAGATCAAGCAAATTTAAACCTCTTTTTTATTTCAATTGATTAAGCGATAACTCTACACAGCGGACAATTATTTTCCCTCGTTGGTGTCCGTTATGGAGAAGTTTTACTGTAACATTTTTAAAGTTTGTACTGAAAACTGAATAAAATTTCCAAAATTAAAGTATCATTAATATGATATTTAAAAATTGATTTAGAATCAAAGTTTATACCCAAATCTTTGATATTATTATGTGCCTCTAAAGGTACATTATTTATACAATAACAACATTAATTTACCAACTCCCTTGATCTACCAAAAGTAATTTTACATTTTTTTATATTTAAGTAAGTATAGCATATTTATCTCACACTAACTAGCTTAGCTTTTAAGATCATTTTGAAACAAAGAAGCATTAACTAGGTTATTAACTATTCGAAATATTATAAGGACGTCAGCAAGCATTGGGAAGTTACTACTTTTAATGACTGATAATATATCATTAACAAATATATTAATTAATATATTAAATAAGAGAGGCCCAATGTAAGACCACTGAGGAACTCCTGAGGTCACAGATTCTCGCTAAGATAAACAATTTCCATATTTTATATACTGACACCTATCAGGCACATAACTACTTATCTTATGTTCAACTGAATCGGCAATACAATTAGTGTACAATATACAGTATAATATTATATTATGCAATATTATATTATATTATATTACTATGGAGTAGAAAGCTGGAGCCTTACAGAAGATGCCATAAAACGATTAGAGACATTTGAAATGTGGTGCTACAGACGTATGTTGAGGGTCTCATATATACACCACACAAGTAATATAACTATTCTTTAGAGGCTAAGAGGCTAAAACACAAAGAAATTATCGACACCATAAAAAACAGAAAATTGGCTTAATTAAACTTCGCACAGCCGCTTCACCTGGTTTAGATGGATTAACACCAAAACTATTAAAAAAGTGCGCAGACACGCTTGCAATACACTTAACGTTGATTATGCAAACTTCTTTCATCCAGAACTCCTTACCCCCTAGTTGGAAATTAGCATCCGTCACCCCTATTTTTAAAAAAGGCAACAAATTCGACCCCAACAATTATCGTCCGATTAGCTTGCTGCTAGTAGTTGCCAAAGTTATGGAAGCCATTATTTTCGAGGAGATGACTAAATTCCTTCTCCAGGAATATGTTATACCAACACAACAACATGGGTTTGTCTCTGGTCGCTCTACTCTAACCAATCTACTACATTGTGTTAACGACTGGACGTCATCTCTTAACAGTTCGCAGCCAGTCGACGTTGTTTATCTAGATTTCTCTAAAACCTTTGACCGTGTACCTAAGCGCAGACTTCTACATAAGCTAGAACATTTCGGAGTTCGCGGTACTTTACTTCGTTGGATAGATGATTTCCTGAGAGATCGACTTTACAAAGTTAGAGTTAGCGAATCTTTCTCACAGGACATATTAGTTTAAACTAAAGACAAAAAACTTTTCTACAAGATTAAGACAGAACTTTCTACCAAATAGAGTTTTTGAGTGCTGGAATAACCTTAATGATAACATTGTCTCAGCTCCCTCTACTAACTCGTTCAAAAACAGACTTGACCGTTTTATAATATAGTTAAATTATTGTTTTTCCTTTAAACCAAAAATTGTAATTTTGTTATTTTTTTTGTAATTTTGTTATTTACTAGTAGGTTATTAACGAAATTTCCTTGTTTTTGGGCATAATAGGGACTTGTTCCTCTCCCCTCGCTTATGCATAATAATAAAATAATAATAACTTATTGGAGGGCTTAGGTACATTACAGTAAAATAAAAAAGCCCATATAGTTAAAAAAAGAAAATTATTATACTGTAACTTGAATTTTATTTTATTCATAGATTCTTTTGTGCCACATAGTCTGCCAGAGGATTCAAAAATGGAAAAAGATCACACCGAAAATCCAAATAAGAGTGAAGAATTTCTTTACATATCTACGTTAGACCTAGAAAATTTTGATAGCAGCCTCACTTAATACGAGCAAAAAATAATTTTTAAATTAGGTCCATTTAAACCACAAGAGCCGTTTCCGAAGGATCCACAAACAAAGCTTTTTCAATCACGAGCCACGATATTTTTCCTTTTTTGTATTATTCCTACTTAAAAAAGCTGGTAAAAAAATTTTAAGGCCATAGCTTTGTTACTCTAATATTTTGAACCAACCAAATTATACTGTTCAGCATGGGTTAACGGAGTTTCTGTTAGAAGCAATTTCACACAATGTATATCTGATCATGAAAACTCACAGCAACATATTAACGCAGCTTTATCTTTCAATAATTGGTTATTGATACTTTACTACAGAGTGAAATCAGCAGTAAAATTACTCTCTGGCGAAATGTACTGCATCGTATAATTAATGTTATAATTACTTTAGCATCATACAATTTATGTTTGAGAGGCTATGATTCTGAATTTGGAAATTTTATATCAACTTTACGTTTTATATCAAATTATAATTATACATATTTTAAAAGAACTTATTTTAAAGCCGAAAGGTGAGATATATTATTTAGGCCTCACAATTCAAAATAAAATTATTATGGTTTCTGACGTTTCTGTAGTTTCTGTGTAAAACTTTCTGTAGTTTTTCGATACGTGTCAATAGTAGAAAATAATGAGTATGTACCCAAAGAAATCAAAATCTGTGAGTCTTTTTTGGGGTTCATATCAGTAGCTGATTGCAGTGCAGAAGGGCTTAAAAGTCTTGTTTTCAATACTGTGGTAGAATATGGAATTGATTTATCTAAATGTAGAGGGCAGGGTTACGATGGAACAAACGTTATGTCAGGTGCTTATGGAGGATTACAAGCATAAAAACATGCGCCAAACGGAGATTACATTCATTGTTTGGCACATGCATTAAATTTAATTTTAAACGATGCTGTGAAACGCATTTCTGAAGTGTTAATTTTCTTTTTGACAATTTGGAAAAGTATATACTTTTTTTTTGCTTATAGTATAAAATCTGGTCAGTCTTAAGTAAATATAAATTGGAAAAATATAAAATTACTCTTAAGAAAGTATGTCCTACTAGATGGTCTTCAAGGTATGATATTTTATCGGCTATAAAAAAATTATTTACTCATAATAAAAACTTTGTATCAAATAAATTTAATTTCTACTAAAAAAGATGAAATTGTGAATGTAAAAATATAATTACTATTTTCGAAAATTACTATGTTATAAGTGCTTGTCGTCTTTTTTTTTTGATCATTGTTTGAAATAATCAACCCTCTTTCTAAAGCTCTACAGTAATGTAAACAATGATTTACAGAAAGCTGGTATTCTACTAAGTAATTTTTTAAATAGGCTGAAAGATTCAAAAAATCAAAATTCATTTTATGATTTGATAAAACTGTCTAAAAATCTAGCAAAAAAGTTTGAGTAACAACTATTTCTAAAAATAAAAAAGAAAAGTAACAAAGCGATTTTTTTATGAGTTATTAGAAGATGATAGGATTTTAGAGCCAGAATCGTACTTAAGGGTTAATATATATATATATATATATATATATATAATATATATATAATATATATATATATATATATATATATATATATATATATATATATATATATATATAATATATATATAATATATATATATATATATATATATATATATATATATATATATATATATATATATATATATATATATTATTGCTGTTAGATATATTGCTTTCTCAAACCAAACAAAGGTTTCAAAGTCTCTGTGACTTGAGTAATACATTTGAAGACAATCCAAGAAACTTTTATTATTTCCAAATGAAATTATAATAAAGCAAGTCAGTCGAAAGATAGACTCCTAAAGAAAGACATTAAGACATTTAATTTAATCTTTATGAAGAGTTACTTGCTTTAAAAATCTGCCTTCAAACTGAAATTCAGAAAATTCAATCTGTTAAACAACTTTAAAATATAGTTACTAATGATAAAATATAATATCATTGCATCCAGTTTTCCGGAGGTAATAAACAGCATGTTTTCTGTTTTTAACCCTTCCGGTAACTACAGCCGTAGCTGAGAGAAGTATTTTAAAATTAAAATCGAATAAAAACTATCTCAGGACTTCTATGGGACAGGAATGACTATCAGACTTGTCGTTACTGTCTATAGGAACCGAAAATTCAGAGAAATTTAAATTTTCTTCAGCTATGGATGCTTTAATAAATAAGTGTTTCCGGTGTCGAACAAAAGACATGAAAAGTTCGTTTTTAAATTGCTCGGGTAACATATTATTGGCTGACAGGAGCTTTTGTATTTGTAATTATATTTGTATACTTTATAACTATTTTTAATAAATATTTTGTTTATTACAAGATCTTTGCGAGGTTTGTAATATAATCGGTGATCTAGACCAGGGCTTCTTAAACTTTTTTATATAGCGACCCCCTTCAAGCTTAGGAAATTTTAAACGACCCCCTCCTCCATATAATGAAATATATATTAACCGTAGATGTAGATGTAATATTGCACTATTTTACAATGTAAATAAAATAAGGATTAAAGAATACGTACCCATTCATTTCATATATATATATATATATATATATATATATATATATATATATATATATATATATATATATATATATAATTGGAAACGATGACGGGATATCGGTCGTAATAAAACACAATAAATAGAATTACATAAAACTATATCTATATATTCAATAGAAAAAATAAACTCATTAATGAGTTTCATGATAAATCAAACAATATTAATGTGACGGATGTGATTGTTTATTTTTACACAAATAATTAAATCTAGGCTCAATTTGAGTTAGTGCAGATCGTAATAAATTTTCAACGTTTATTAAAGTTGAACGGTATTTTGATTTTATGTAAGTTAATGTGGAAAAGGCTGATTCACATAAATATGTTGTACAAAATGGCAGTAATTTGTTCATTGCCATTTCCGATAGTAGGGAATATTCTGATTTGATTTCTATCCAAAATTCATGCACAGGCACTTGAGAAAATCTGAGTCGCAAGGTAGTATCACTTGTTAATTCGGTAAATTCTTCTTGTGCTTTTAAGTTTAAACAATTAATTTCTTCCATTTCAATTGAAAATGGATTGCAAATCCATTGTTGTGTATCGATATCATTGGGAAAATACCTATGCATGTAAACTTCCATATTCTTCAAATGATTAAGTATAATTTTTGTTGTAGAAGTATCTTTTTTTGAAATATTGTTACTAATTATATACTCGTCAGTAAATGGAAACATTTCGAGCGATCCACTTTCCACTCTGTTCTTCCATATAAGAATTTTTTTAACAAAGGCCTCAAGTTTATTTTTTAACATAAACATATTAACGCAGACTCCCTGCATTGATAAATTCATATCATTGATTTTATCAAAAATATCTGCCAAATAGCATAGCTTGAGAAGCCATAAATTATCGTGAAAATAATCGGCCAAATTAGAATTTTGCTCTGTTAGAAATATAAGAACTTCATCTTTTAAAGTTAATAATCGTTTCAAACTTCGACCTCTTAATAGCCATCTAACTTCAGCATGTAGCAATAAACTTGTATAATCCGAATAAATATCAATGCAAAATTTTTTAAACAATCGACTATTAAGTGCTCGACTTTTAATAAAGCTAATGATTTTGACTGCATCAAAAAACACAGTGTTTAATTCTGGTGCAATTTTTTTAACAACAAGTGCCTCTCGGTGAATCATACAATGTATAAATGTAATATGATCATTTCCAGCTTTAACAAATGCTGTAAAACCAAGATCTTGTCCGGTCATTACTGCAGCACCGTCCGTGCACACACCAACACAATTTTTCCAATTTAATCCTTCTTTTTCAAAAAACTCATTTACTTTTTTATATATATCTTTTCCACGAGTATGACCTTACAGAGGACGACAAAACAGTATATCTTCATGGATGCTTCCCTCATAAATATATCTTACAAAAAGTAACAACTGTGCCATTTTTGAAATGTCTGTCGACTCGTCCAGTTGTATTGCAAACTTTGAGCTGTCTTTTGATCATTGATCATTGCTAATGTCTGAAATTCTTTTGGACACAGTGTCATTTGATAATGGAATTTTACTAATTTCAGCAGCATACTGTTTTCCATGAACAATTTCAGACATTCTTATAGCTGCAGGTAGTAAAAGTTGCTCTGCAGGTAGTAAAAGTTGCTCTCCAATAGTAAAAGGCTTTTTCGTTTTTGCTATCAAATACGAAACTTCATACGATGCCAATAGATATCTATCATTCAAAGTAACATACTTCTCCAAAGTGTTCTTTTCTTTATTTGATGTTTGCAAAAGACGCTCAAAATATTCTATTGGCTTTTTTGATAACGTTGCATGTTTAGTATAAATGTCGTTGCAGTTTTGACGGTTTCATGCTTTCTGCAGCCAAAATTTATTTGCAAATTAAGCACACTGGTTGTTCTTCATTGTTGTGAGAAGAGCATGTGAAGCCATACTGCAAATATGATTCGTCATATTTTCTTTTTTTTTGTTTTGCTAGAAGTCGGATTTGAAGCACTGCAACTTGGTTGTGACGGCGTGGCAGACTTATTAGTTGGAATTTTAATTAGCCATTTATCCATGATGGTTAAATAATAATAAATAATTAAACAAAATGTAGTTGAACTTTAACGTAATAATTAAAAACACCAACTGAAAATTACACAGTAAATACACACATGTCACTACGAAGACAAAGCTGAGTCCAAACTGAAGTACAAACAGAAAAATAACTACACTCGAATCTTTACCAGTGCAATGACAACAAATTACGATCAGATCAACCCCGACGCATGGCGTGTTCAAAGTGTGCAGCGCACAAAGGCACCGTATCACAAAGACGCCGAAAAAGAAGCTTTCATTTAATTTTTTTTATTATTCTTTTATAAAAATAATATGCCGATTCGCCTAGCCTAGCTTGATTATGCTTCCGTATTGTATGTGTAAGCTGTAAGGCGACGCGGCGTCTGGGTACTTATAATCACTAAGTTATATTGCAAACACTGGAGCCGGCGGTCAGACATCAATGTCGAACGTTCAGTTGAAAATCGAGGAGCGCGTTGTATTTATTATTTTAAATGCTACTTCCATATTTTCATTTATAGGCCCTACATAACAGTTTTGCATTGCCACTTTTTTCAAAAAATAGTTATAATAAAACTACAATAGTATTTTGTATGATTTTTATTTGTATTTATATTTGTACGTAGTGTGTATACTAATTCTAAAATTTTAAAATTTTATTTATAATGATTGAAAAGTATCAGATCTTTGCGACCCCCTTTCAGTAGTCAACTTCTGGAAACGTCTACAAATAAAAATCGAAAGCTCATGTAATGTAATGTGTTTGCTGACTGTAGATAGAAAATATAGTCACGACTGTCTATTTTACTCCTCATTTTATTCATAAATGTTTATACCCAACTTTTGGAAACTTTGCCGTAATCTTCACTAATTTTTTGAGGAAAGCTTATTGAATTCGTTTCCTCAGAGGGTACAGTACCAAATATTTTAGAACCATGGAAATGTTAAAAGATATTACTTTGATATAACTTTTAAGGCGTGGTTCAGTATGTATTTTGATTTTTTCAGGTTGTACTTAAGAAGAGAGTAAAGAGTAATCGATTGATATATCACATTTAGTACTAAAATAATATTTTACATTACAACTAATAAGAGATAAAAGATTTTTCCTTACAAAATTGTTCATGCTTACCTGATTTTGGATATGGCGCAATCTTTTAATTATAACCGTTCACTACATTTTTTTTTTGAGAAAATGTCACAAAATACACGTTGCTTAGCAAACGAAACCCTAATAATACTTCAATTTGCGATTATTTTTTGACTTGACACAATTTACACACGGCCCTATCTAAGGGTTGGACACACCGGCGTCAATGTGTTTATAAAACAACAAGCTCATTGACACTTTAAGATGAATATTTTTGTAGACGAGAAAACAGTTTTTACATACAATTAAAGCCAATACTTATGAAAACGAAAAAGAAGCTAATATTAAAACAACTTGTTGTTTTTAAAACACCTACTATCTGAGGTTGACCTTGTGTTGTTCATTAAAACTCCCTGGTCGATCCCTGGGAAAGAAGAGTCTGTTAAATCCTTTTTTATTTTAATTAATGATGCTAGTTATGTGGGAATTTATGTCCCAAAAAATACATTTTAAAACCCAAAATTATACCCCTAACATTTTGTTAAAAAGATTAATGAAATAAAATAAAGTTTTTATTTAAATTACCTTTATTTAACCCATTAAAAAGCATACAATTGTTTCGATTACATTTGTCGTTTATAAAGCATAGTTAGTCATCGTTCATTAGGCTTTTTCACCTACAGTTGTACAAATGTACAAATGTACAACATGTAACAAATGTACAGATGTACAATGAACGGTTTTATATAAGTAAGGAATATAGAGAAATAATTATAAAAATATAAAAAATATAAAATATCGTGGGGCTTGGTGCAAAAACTCACTATGTCAAAATTTACACCCTTTTAGATCTTTACAAATTTTACTAAGTCTAGTTCAATTTTTCCGTATTAACACTATTTTTGAATGTAGAAACCTACCAAGTCATCACAAACAAGGATACAAAATACACATTAAATCCTTTTACCAGTTCGTAGAGACAGAAAAACTCATTAAGTAACATAGTGAATTGTGTCCGTCAACATCCTTTAACAAACGCGACTTAGTGAGTTTTATCTGTCAAAAGCGGTTGGTTCTCTACCCTTAAAAAATATTAGTGATTAGAGATTTAGTTAACCTTCGGCAAGCTCCAAACAAAAACCCCCATCAATTTCATGAAAAAGTTATGAGTCTTTTAAATACCATTTCAAATCATATTGAATTACACACGGAAAACGAGGAAGTTAAAAGAAGTAAAAAAGAATTTTTCCAACAACAAGCTCTAACCAAATTTTTGGCAGGCCTAAGAGAACCCCTAGGATCAACGATTCGATCCATGAGACCACCCAATCTCGCTCTTGCTATCCAATATATTCAGGAAGAAAATAACATTAGATATCTCCAAAAAACTCATAATTATTCCTTGCCATCTTCTAATAAACCATCTGCGACTTCACAAACACAGAGATCCAATTTAACTCATACACCTGCTCCTACACGATGGCAGCCTGAGTTGCCTAAGCCCCAATGGCCACAGCCATTTTTTAGACCAAATCAAATTCCTGTGCAACAACAATCATTCAATAATAGTCCAAGAGGGACATTTCAACCCCCTAGATTCCAACAAAATCATCAACTCACTCCATATGCACAAAATTCTAGGGCTAATCAACCCAATTTTCAGAAATCAGTTCCATCTCAGCTAAGGAAATCGACAAATCTAGATCTCAGAAAGATCCATCTTTCTTTTCTGCAACATTCGACTTGCAGTCAGTTTTGCAAATACCATCTTCTAATGTGTCATCTATGTATTATACAAGGAAAGTAAACATGTACAATTTAACAATTTATGAAACTCTACAACCTCACAAAATACTATTTTGCTTGGAGTGAACTAAATGAAAAACAAGGTAGCTCAGAAATTAGTACGTGTTTATACAAATGGTTTGGAACATTACAGCACGAAGTAAAACAAATCATGGTTTTTTCTGACACATGTGGAGGTCAGAATAGAAATCAGAATATTGTTGCTCTTTTTTTATACCTTGTTCAAGTAACCTCAATCGACATAGTAGAACATAAATTTTAAGAAAGTGGACTCTCATACATGGAAGTTGACTTAATGCACAGTGCCACTGAAAAAGAAAAAAAAAATATCAACTGGTATATATTGTGAACGACTGGCTTAGTATTTTTAAAAGGGCAAGATCTAAGCGCAATAGAATTAAAAATTATGGACCATACATTATTGGATTTAGACAAATAAAAAGTAAATTGGCTGAAGGTAAAATGTTTTAGGTTTTAAAAAAGGCAGTCAAATGTTATTGAATACAGGTACGACTATTTTGGAGAGCACAAAAAAATCAACAAGCACGAGTTCGTACTAGTCGAAAAACTGACTGTACTGAGCTTGAACTCAAAAAATTATATAAAGACGCTCTACCCATATCTATTAATAAAAAAGCAGATCAGCACTACCAACGTCTTCGACAGCGAGAGATATTGTTCCTGAAACTGAAAATCCCGAAAACGGTGAGTAATTATCTATGTGTTTATATTGTTTCCATGTCAAAAATTTGTATTTTATTCAATAAAATTTAATGCCAAAATATTGAGTTTTTTATAGCAATCCATTACTTAAAACCTTATTAAATCAACCGCGTTTTTACAATCACACGGTACAAAGTTAAAACTCACTAAGTCAGACTTTTTTGTTTTTTATCGGTACACACAGCAATAATTGAACTGGTCAAAAAATGATTGATAAAACATCTGATAATATATCTTTTCTCTAGTAACACACATAAAAATTAAAAAATAAAGTGTTATTTAGGGCTTCAACACGAGGTTTTTTTTATTAGCCATTTTCTGGAAATGACTTAATTTGACTCGGTGAGTTTTTGCACCAAGCTCAGGATATATTAAATGTAAAAAAATAGAATAAAAAAAGTATATATAAATATGTTTTAAAACTAAAATAAACCCCTTTATAGTTATAAATAATTTTTTTAAGTATATTTTTTTTGGCCTACACAATGTCAGTAGCGATAATGGATTACGACTGACAAACTTAGCAGCAGTACTAAACATGACAGTTGCTAGCACCAATTTTGAACAGAATAATATACACAAGGCAACCTGGACCTCCTGATGGAAGAACAACGAGTCAGATTGATCACATCTTAGTAGATTCAATACATGAATAATTCAACATAGACTCAGATCATTGCCTAGTGATCTCAACATTCAGGGCTAAAATTTCAAACGGTAAAGAAAACAAAATGGATATAAAAGAAATGGAATGTGCAAATGCTGAAATATGCAACAATTGCAGATCAGAATTTGGAAAACATTACAAACATGCTAAGGAATCAAAATACTAATGAAGAAAGTCAGAAAGATACAGACTCATACTGCACCAGAATAAAAGAAGCAGCAGCAAAAGATGAAATCGAAACAGAAATTTGTGCTCATACAAAATCATTGGTTTGACGTTGAATGTAAGAATGCAACAAAAGAAAAAATGAAGCCTACAGAAAGGTGCTTACCCGATGAACTGGAAAAACTGTAGAGAATTACGACAAAGAGAAGATAAGAAAAGAGGATACACAAGAGATAAAACGAAACCATTTAAATAATGAACTGAAATATATAGGCAATCTTAACAAAGAGAGAGAATTCTGTAAGAAAATTAACATCAACAGAAAAGAATTCAAGGCAACTACAAACCATTGCAGAAGTCTGAATGATCACCTAATGACAACAAGGAAAGATGTATTGAATCGATGGGTGAAATACTTTAACCCGGTACTTAAAGAAAACCTAAAAGATGAAAGATATGGGGTATCGCCAACATTTCTTGAAATTAATGACGTAGTTAAAAAACTAGCCAGAAACAAATCACCCAGAATAGATAAGCTTCCAGCTGAACTATCTAAATAAGGTGGCCATGATACCATAATAGCACTACAGCAGCTTATAACAGAAATACGCACATATAAATCCCTCCACAGTAGAAAAAGATCCCCCGATAGACCCATTGGTCAGAGAAGAAGAGGAAGACCTAGAACAAGGTTCCTTGATAAATCGATGAAACATGAGAGATATGGGAATACGTACTTGGCGGAGGAAGGCGATGGATAGGGACGACTATAAATAATTATACCTACACAATCCGAGGTCTACCTTGTGTCATTAATTGAAATGCCCTGATCGATACCTGAGAGAAGGGTGTAATCCTTGTTAAATACTTTTTTTATTTTAATTAATGATGCTGGCTGTGTGGAAATGCATAATGCCAAAAAAGATACTTTTTAAAACTCAAAACTAAATTTTAATTTTAATAAAAACATTTAATTAAAATCTTTATTTAAAACATCTTTGAATATCTATTTAAAAAACATACAATTATTTCGATTCAATTTCTCTTTTATAAAGAAAAGTCATCGTTTGTTAGGCATTTTCACATACATAGAGCTGTAGATAACTACCAAAAATATAATGAAGATGTACAATGAAGGGGTTTATATAAAGTAATAATTAATATAAAGAGATAATTATAAAAATGTAAAAATATAAAGATATAAAACTATAAAAATATAATAAAAAATATATAATATATCCACTGATCCAAAATTATTGTCATCATAGTGGGCTTGTCTATCATTATTTCAGATATACTTGTCAGTTTACTTCAACTTTGACTTTTCGTTACGAAGTTTTTCGTAAACAAAGTTTATTATTTATTAAACATGATTTTCACGGATGAACAAGAGCGATCTATGCTCGAAATGTATTTTAGAAATGGCACAGAATTAACGGAGAATGGGTTGACTACAACTGAGATGCTTTTGAAGGTTTGGTTTTGGTTGAAGAATTTCCTAATGTTGCGGCTCAATATGACTTCTTTTGCAGCACTATTCATGGCGTTGTAGATGTTTATAGACAAACGGGAAGAAACGGAACTTTCTTAAGCAAGACTTACATTTTTATCCTATCGTTTATAAGCCTTCCACGAAATCACCCTAAACGAGTATCTCAAAAGACTAGCCTTCTGTAAATGGTTTCTGAACAATTTCAATAATAATAATGATGTATTAGGCAAAACATTTTTTACCGACGAATGTTCTTTCATCTTTCTGGGCACACAAATTCTTAGAATATAAGGATAGGGAGTGCAGATAAACTACATTATTTTATAGAAACGCCTTATCTACAGAAACTTGGAGTTTGGGCTGCTATATGTCAGCGACGTATTGGAGAACCCATATTTTTTCGAAGGTATTTCAAATGCTGAAAGATACGGCAAGAAATTTTAACTCCATTTATAAAACAATTGATGGATGATGATGAGTTAATAAAAAGATATTTTCAGCAAGACGGGGCTCGACTCATACAACGCTGCACGAATTCATACAACGCTGCAAAATTTGAATTTTATTATGGAATTTTTCGACAATAGGGTAATACGTTTAAATACGTCTATTATATTCCCCCCTCGATTCTGTGATTTGACTCCCTGCGATTTCTGTCTGTTTCCACATTTAAAAAATTCGACTTTTAAACTGTTTGGCGGATATGGAAGATCTTAAACAAAGAATAGAGAATCAAATTGAAGAACTAAAGACTTCATGAGAAGAAGAGTTAGTAGAGATGTTGGTGATGGACATATACAGTATCTTTTTTGATCTTGTTTTTTAATGTTACTTATAGTTTTGTTAATTTTTTTGATTTTTAATTAAAGATCTGTATTAAAGGTTCTGTATAAAATGTCAGGAATTAGATACGTACATTGGCGGCCACAAATCAAGAGAATCCTGGAGGTTTATAAAAAACATCAGATCCAACAAAACAGAACAAATAGCCATAGAGCACTCCATAGAGCCCGAAAAATGGGAAAAACACTATAAAATACTGTTAGTAGAAGAAAGACCGGAATACAAAAACATAGAACAACATGAAGTCCTGATTCGAGGAGAGCCACCAACAATTAACATCGAAGAAATTAAAAAAGCTGTATCATTGTTGAAAAATGGACGTGCTCCGGGTCCAGAGGGGATATATGCAGAGTTAATAAAAAATGGAACCAAAAAACTATTCTAGATACTAACAGAAGTTTTCAATAGGCACTTGCACGGAGAACCAGTGCCATAAAGTTGGAAAGAAGGATGGATTACATCTATCCATAAAAAAGGAAATAAGGAAGATTGCAATAACTATCGGGGTATAACTGTTACGAGCACGCTTAGCAGATTATATGGGAGAATTATAAAAGAACGCATATGCGAAGAATACCGTCCTTTTGAATCAGAAGAACAAAACGGATTCAGAGTAGGACGATCCACAATAGATAGTATTTTCTGCTTATCCCAAATACTCGAGAAAAGAACACTGAGATCTCGAGAAGTTCATTTACTTTTAGTAGATTTAACAAAAGCATATGGCCCCGTGCCTGTTGCGAAATTGTGGGAAGTATTGGAGAAAACCAGTATCAGCGTTCCACTAATCGACACTATTAAAGATCTATATAACAATACAATATCAAACGTTAAAATAGGAAATAAGGTTTCTAATGGTTTTTAGGTAATAAAAGAACTGAAGCAAGGTTGTTGTTTATCTCCCATACTATTATATATATATATATATATATATATATATATATTGACGAAGCACTCAGGCACTGGTAAAATAAGTGTAAAGGGATGGGGCTGTCTATAGGGGATGAAACTTTATACACGTTGCACTATGCAGATGACCAGGTAGTTATTGCCCAAGACAAGGAAGACTTGGAGTATATGGCTAGAAAACTAATGGAAGAGTACAAAAAATGGGGCCTCGAAGTAAATTTACAAAAAACGCAATATCTTTGCATAGGAGGAAAAATACTGCAGATGACTTCGACTTAGAAGACGGGAAAATTAAGAAATGCGATCAATGTATATATTTGGGGGTAAAACTAACAAAGACAGGAAGAACTGATGAAGCCATAAAAGACAGAATAACCAAAGGGAAACGAGATATAGGTGCATTAAATTCAGTACTATGGCAGAAAAATATCAGACCGGAAACGAAAAAAAGAATATATAATGCCATATTGAAATCAGTAATCGTCTATGGCTCAGAAGTATGGCAGTTATCACAAAAACTTAAAGGTAACCTATTGGAACTTGAAACGGATTTTTGGAGGAAAGCAGCGGGAAAGTCTAGATTAGAACATCTGAGAAATGAGGACATAAGGAATCAAATGAATGTATAAAGATTAATTATAGAAGACATCGAAAAACAACAATTAATATGGTACGGACATGTTAGACGTATGGGGGAAGAAAGACTACCAAAAAAAATATTAGAATGGATACCACCAGAGAAAAGAAAACGAGGACGACCACCAATAACATGGATGCAAGGAATTTCAAAAGCAATGTCAGCAAGAAATCTATCTGAAGAAGACTGGCAGAATAGACAACCCAAAGGCGGATTACGCTATGAACGGGATATATATTGTTACGAACATACTCTCGGCATGGCCCAGGTAACGGTTGCATTGCATCTCTAATACCCTTCTCGAAACTTCGAGGCGTATCGAGTGCGAAAGAGAATAACCGGTCACGTAGGCGAATTAGAGGTGGGACAACGCCAGAATATTCTCGAACCTAGTAACTGTAGTATATATAGGTAACAATGTTAGAAGTAGAGTTGGTTGTTAAGATACTACCGAACTGTAAAGTTATAAATAAATATATGTATATAAATTCGAACCGCTCGTTTTATTTAATCACGCTACAGTGGTGTTACGGTGTGAGTAAAGTTAAAAATAAATTCAGCAGTAACTTAAAAGACTTTTGAACATTTTAAAAAAGTACGCGTGCCTGACCAAAGATGCTGCTAGTACAACTCTCAGTAAAACAGTTGCGTGAGCAGCTAGAAGAACGTGATGAAGATTGCAGCGGGTCCAAGAAGATCCTCCAAGAACGACTAAAGAATGTTCTTAACAAGAATGGAGATGACCCAGAGACATTCCATTTTCAGTCAGCAGAAGAAGCAGTTTTAATGAAGATCGAAGAGAGTTTCAGAAAAAATGATAAGAAATTTGAAAACGTCTCTCAAATGATAGAAGAATCTTCTAAAAGAGATGATAATAAATTAGAGAATGTTCCCAAAAGATTCGATGAAACATTCGAAAATGTATTTAGAAGATTCGACGAGACTTCACAAATAATTGAAGAAATATGTATTCAAAACAATGAGAAATTTGAAGAAGTCTCGAGAAAATTCGATAAGATACAGAAAAATGTAAACGACAAGATAGGAGAAGTAGAAGAGAAGATCAAAAAATTAGAGACCATGATAACTAACACGAAAGTGCTACCACCAGTTAATACAGTAGCCTTAGATCCGGTAGTGAAAGAAGAATCACCGAGAGACGAAATGACAAATCATATGAGATTCAAATTGCCACCATTTGATGGAAAGTCCTCTTGGTCCATATACCTTAGACAATTTGAAGCTATTGCGACAGCCAATCATTGGACAGAACAAGAAAAAGCTGTTTCCTTGACTGCCGCTTTACGAGGTGATGCTGCGGATATCCTAAGATCAATTCCTAAGGGTCAAGAAAAATGTTACCAGACCTTGTTCACTCGACTAGATAAACGTTACGGAGATGCCCATCTACAACCAGTGTACAAAGTACAAATAAGAAGTAGAATCCAACGAGCAAGTGAGAGTTTGCAAGAATTTGAAGCAGATATTGCTCGTATAGCGTTGTTGGCATATCCAGAGGCACCAGACAACATTTTGGAAGAAATTGCTGTAGATGCCTTCGTCAATGGGTTAAGAGACAGTGAACTACAGAAAGCTTTACGACTAGCAAGATCGAAAGTTTTAGATGAAGCGCTCGTTATTGCCTTGGAACATGAAACAGCTAGTCAAGTTTCACGGAGCTATCGAGTACGAACCTCTGAAGAGAGCGACGAACAAAACGAGAAATGTCTGGGGGAAGAAGAGACACGAAACCAGATGTTCGAATGATGGCGACGTAGGTCATATTCGCAGTAAATTGCAAGAAAATAATACAACAGTCAGAAAGCTAGAACAAATGGAACACAGGGCTGGAAAGAGTCATTCAAATGATGATGCTCAGTTAAGACGGGCATACAGTGCAAAACGTAATCATTGTCTTGAATTAGAAGAACGACTTTGCCCCGTGAGACGAACCGCCGTCATTAATGATCAATGGCAGCCTCAACAGCTACAAGACGCTCAAGCAGATGATCCATGTATAAAAAGAGTATTGGATTGGATGCGTCGAAGTGGAAGACCTTCTTGGCAAGACATTAGTGCATGTAGTCCAGAAGTCAAGTGTTACTGGAGCCAATGGAATTGCCTAGTGCTGAAAGATGATCTTCTGTATAGAACCTTTGAGAACGATGATGGTACAGAAACTAAGCTTCAGTTGATTGTACCTAAAAGTAAAGTGTCAGAAGTTTTACGTCAGTTGCATGACGGTTCATCAGGTGGACACTTTGGTATGACGAAGACTCTGCAAAAGGTTCGAGAACGGTTCTATTGGGTGAACTGTAAAGATGATGTAAGAAGATGGTGCCGGAAATGTGAACTGTGTGCAACCAGTAATGGTCCAGTTGGTAAAAAGGGGGCACCCATGAAACAGTACAATGTTGGTAGTCCTATGGAAAGAGTAGCAATCGACATTGCAGGTCTACTTCCAGAGACGAGTGATGGAAATAAATATATCCAGATAGCCAGTGACAGAATGAAAGATCAATATGATTCTCGATGCAAGAGTGAAAGCTATGAAGTAGGTGATCTTGTTTGGATTTATAATCTACGACGTCGTCGAGGCTTGTCTCCTAAACTGCAAAGACAATGGGAAGGTCCATATGAAATTAAAAAGAAAATAAATGACGTAATATACCGAATTAAGAAGTTGCCGAAAGGTAAACCAAAAGTAGTTCACATAAATCGTCTTGCACCATATGTTGGCTCAAATGAAACAGAAGAAGCACGAACCCTTCAACATGAGAGCAAAGATGACCGGCGACCAAGCTTTAATGAATTTATGTCAAATTACGCAGAGAGAAAGAGTGCTAGATTCGGCGTGACCAAAGAAGTTCAGCAAGATCTTTTTAATGTTCCGCATAACGTCTCTCTAGCCCACTGTGTTGCCCAAGATCTTGAGATGACTAAAGGAATCTCATCCGTATTTTATAAGAAATTCGGTCGTTTGGACGAGTTAAAAAACCAGCAGCCTAAAGTTGGAAGAGTACTGAGATTAGAAGATGGTTCTCGATCTTTGCTGTATATGGTGACCAGGAAGTCGTATACAGACAGGGCAAGCTACGAGGATATATGGCGTGCTCTAACTAATTTGAAGAAAATTGTGTGCAATTACGACATCAAGAATTTGGCCTTACCCAAGATAGGCCATGCACTAGATAATCTGGACTGGAAGATTGTCAGAAGCATGCTTGAAGTGATCTTCCGAGACACCGGCGTACGAATTACTGTGTGTTGCATTAACCCGATGAGATCGTATCCTTCAAAGTCAGTAGACTGTTATTTCTTTCTAAAGGGTTCATGCAGAGCTGGAGAGTCCTGTAGATTCCGCCATTCTGTGCCTACATATAGAGTTTCTGATCGGGACGATCAGATTTAAGAGGGGAGCAGTGTTACGAACATACTCTCGGCATGGCCCAGGTAACGGTTGCATTGCATCTCTAATACCCTTCTCGAAACTTCGAGGCGTATCGAGTGCGAAAGAGAATAACCAGTCACGTAGGCGAATTAGAGGTGGGACAACGCCAGAATATTCTCGAACCTAGTAACTGTAGTATATATAGGTAACAATGTTAGAAGTAGAGTTGGTTGTTAAGATACTACCGAACTGTAAAGTTATAAATAAATATATGTATATAAATTCGAACCGCTCGTTTTATTTAATCACGCTACCATATATATATATTAAAGGTTTTAGCTGATTTTTTTTATGTTTTACAACGTTAATCAAAATTTATTTATAAACCAATGATACAAATTCAGATTAAAACAAGACATACGTAATTTTTTGCTCGGATAGCTTTGATGAAAATAATTGTGGATCGCTCGTTATTATATAGAATATATAATATGATATGGAATACAGAATATAGAATATAGAAAATAGAATATGT
Organism: Diabrotica undecimpunctata; assembly: GCF_040954645.1. NCBI lineage: Eukaryota > Metazoa > Arthropoda > Insecta > Coleoptera > Chrysomelidae > Diabrotica > Diabrotica undecimpunctata. The sequence continues at coordinate 44,254,785 of NC_092812.1, forward strand.
AATATATGTATAATATAAAAATATATAGAATACGTTAAATATAAAAAATAAAAAAAGTAAATATAAATATGTTTTAAAAAAAGAAACTCCATTACACTTATCAATAATTTTGTTTATATTTTATTTTATAAAGAAAAATGATAGTTCCGTAGAGACTATCGATCGAATCTGAATTTGTATTATCACTAATAACATGGAGTTTTAATCTAACGGATAATGTTTTTAGTTAAAAATTCGAAGGCAATTCCTCGAGAACCTGTATATGAGTCCGCTAGATGCAAAACTCTGTATTTGCAAAAATTGTAAAAATTGAGTTTTAGCTGACAGTTATTTGTCACATGTTATAGCTATCTGCTGATGTAGAAATTCAGCAGCAAAGTAAGGTATTTACTAAGAAAAAGGCATTAAAAATCTTGAATCAGACGCAAAACTGTATTTGTCAGCCTATGCCAGTTGCATAACTGTGTAATTGCAATTGGCCAATCGCTTACATTGTTTGAGTCACATGACACGTCCCATGTGCGCATGTCAATTATTCCATCATTCGCCATTACCGGTTTCACTGTTTGTTATTTGAGTACTAAAAACACCAAGTTTATTGCAAATAATTAACATTATGGATCTTCATGTGCATATTAGACCTTGTGAAAAAGGAAAAGGGAGAAAACGAGTTGTACAAACAGAAAAATGGAAACGAAATGTAATGAAACTTAAGAGGTAAGAGGTGTCTACAATTAACTAGATAGGTTTGGGACTTATTGTCAATATTTTTAGGCATAAACCTAAGGATTTACCCGGTTTTCCCACCTGTAACCATACAAAGAAAGTGTATTGTTGTATAGATTTAAAGATGCGAGACATTCAGCGTTTCCATAATAATCTGTATTCAACAACTGACAAAATAAAACAAGATATTTTTTTACTGAAATTTTGTGAAGGTCAAAAGCCCAAGACATCAGGTACAAACCTACATGGAATTTCAATTAAATATTTTGTTCCTACAGTAGAGGGTGGACTTTTAAGAGTATGCAAGACAGCATTTCTTGGAATAACTCATTTAAGTTCTGAAAGAATAGAGCGTGTTGTAAGAACGTTTGTTATCCGGGGTGAAATACCAAAAGAGAGAAGAGGGGAAGATACAACAAAAGGTAGATTTGATCCAATAAAATTATCTATCCAAACATTTATGGGGCGTTTGAACGGTGCAGAGAGTCATTATAATAGAGGACGATCGACTAGATTGTATTTACCATGTGATCTGAATTTTACAAAGCTTTACAGAATGTATTGTCAACGTCATCCACATCATTCCGTAAAGTTATCATATTTCCGAACATACGTTAATGAACACTACAACATATCATTCGGCACTCCCTTAGTAGATGCTTGTTCTGCGTGTCTCAGAGCGAAGGAAATTTTGAGAAAAGAAAATTCAGAAGAAGAAAAGTTAAAGGTTATAACAGAGCAGAGAGTTCATACGTTAAGAGCTAAAGCCTTTTATTCTTTGTTAAAAAATGAATCAAATCATAACATAGAAATATTTTCTTTTGATTGTCAAAAAAATCTTTCTTTGCCAAAGCTTCCCGACCAGGCGGCTTATTTCTCGCAGCAAATAAATTTTTATAATTTCACCATCGTGGCTGGAAATTCGAAATCTCATCTTTCTTCTGCAAATGTGACGTCATATGTGTGGCTGGAGTTTGAACATCTAAAAGATTCAAATGCTGTTGCCTCTGCTGTACATGATACTCTCATAAAATTGATACTCTCATACTACTGGTTGGTTTATGAAGCACCTGGTCACATCAAGGAAGTGGAGTTTACGTTTCCTGTTGTTGGTCATTCCTTTTTGCCACCAGATAGGATTTTCGGTATGATAGAAAGGGAGATAAAAAAGAAGAACGTTGTAATAAACAGAAAAGAATATGAAGACATAATTGGAAAACACTCAAAGGTGCTGAGACTTGGTAAAGACTGGCAGATATCAGACTGGAGAAAGACGAGTGACGTTGTTGTTAAAAAACCTTCCCAGTGGCATTTTAAATGTAATGCAACGAAACGATTTATATTTTCTAAGGACAAAGATTATATGGCTACGGTAAGGGGGGAAATATTTTATCGTTCTGACATAGGGTTCAGCAAGTCTATAATACAAAAAGGGAAAAAGATTTCTTTATTGAAACCAAAGTTACAACAGATTGGATGTTCATTAAAAGGAGATAAATCGTCCATAGGCACTCTCCTTAGAAACCATTTTGGTGAAAATTGGAGAGACCAGCCGGATCTCAAATTTTATAAAATTATAGATACTGGCGTACAAGCAAATAATAACGAGAGTGCTGCAGAAAATGATCATATTGATGATGAGGACCCAGAGGAACTTAGAGTTTAGGAATTAATATAAATAAATACATATTATAATTTGTAATATCTTTTGTACTTTGGATAAAAATAAACTTCACTAAAAGTTTACTTCCACATGCTTTCTTCCTTATTCCTAACACACTAGGTTTAGAAAACAGACTAATATAACAACCACTAATATCGTTAATGGTTGACTATTATCATGTATTTGCAAATGTTAGTTGCATAAATCTGTATTTACATAGTTCACTTGCAAAACTCGGTATTTTCAAATTTTTCTTCCTTTTCTAGCAAACCCAATAACTTTTCTAAGAAAAAAATCATTATATTTTACCTAATAAAGCATTTATCTATCACAAAAAAGTGCCATTTATTATGTCTAAGGTTTTTTGCAAAATTTATCAGTTTTTTGCAAATAACTCAGTTTGACTTATACAGTAAATACAAAGTTTTGCATCTAGCGGACTCATATAATGAATAAATAGAAGGTGAAAAAAACTATTTATATATAAAAACTCAACATAATTATTATAGATATTTTGTACCAACGTGCTAATTTCTGATATTTCTTCTTCACTTCGTTCATCATCGTCTGGGTTCTCTTTATATAACTAGCTGAAAATTCCATTAACTCAGTGTTAACACTTCTTTTCCATCTGTCACCGATCTTGTTTACTTTGTATATTCTGCGTATTGTTATCTTCCATATTTCAAGCTTTTGTGTTGAATATTTGTTTAACATGTAGACCAGTCTTACTACCATTCCATAGTCTCTTTGATTTTTCTTAAGACACTTTTAGATTTCTGTATTTTGATGAGCGCTCCTATACATCTACATTCTTTGGTAATTCTGCTCGGAATGTATTTTCGTTTCATATTATATCATTGTTGTTACTCCTAGATATTAGAAATCTTTAATTTCATATGACTTTCCATCTGAGCAGTTACTATTATAAGTCTTCGGCCGGCACTTCTCTCAGAACCATTAAGTAGTTTCTTCTTCATTAGTTTCTAGACAACGTTTCGCTCAAACCCTCTTTGTCCTTATGGTTATATCATTGAGCTATTTTTCAATTTCATTAAATAAGTCCAGATAGCCAGCAAAAACTTACGCAGAAGGAAACATTGAATAAAAAAAAACACATCCAAATAAGACAATTTCAATCATGAAGAAATTTTAAGTAATTTGTTTAAAGGAGCTAAAAAAGGACATAGTATTTTTCGACAAGAAACTATCAGTATCATAAAGGACATAATTTGACGAAAGGAGTGCCTGAAATAACAAGGAGCTGGAAATAACATTTTGAAACTATTCTGAATAATAAATATACTGACCTAATGGATATCACAAATAGAGGACCAGCAAAAAAAGGGCTTAGAAGGATTTTAAAAAATTATTTGCAAACACAGTATGAAAAGAAAAAATTCTCTTTTCCAGAAATTCAAAAAACTCCATTTCTATGTCACGCTAAAATAGGTAAAAATGAAATTTATAAAGATGGAAGATAAACAGGGATATTAAGGAATGTTAATCATAAAAAATGATCCTTATTTGGATCATGTGTTGGACAAAAAATTGATATCAAATAATAAAACTAATTCTTAAACGAAAAATAAAAAGCCACAAAAGACAACATGCAGGTTAACTTTTCCATATGACAGAAGATTGTAAAACCCTTGCTAATATCTACGACAAAAGTTGATAAAAGTAGAATCCTCCGCAATTAAATTTCTAATTAAAATTTTTTTATACAATTAGTGTAAAAATAATAATAAGAATTCTTATTATTATTTTTACAAGAAGATATTTTTAAAAGACAAAGAAAATATTAACACCTCGAAGAACAGAAAATTGGCTTACTTCGGCCACAGACGCACTGCAACAGTCCATATTTTATACTGACTTGATGTAATCTATTTACTGAGTTGATATAAGGTTGTGCTCAAATAAATAAACTTTGATAAAATAAAGGCAGATATCGAGCACAGTTTTATTAATTAAATTTAGCCCTAGTACTTTCGCTTCCTAGAAAATCTTCAGGGGCATCTGAAATAAGCCAAGAAACGTTTATTTAAATGAAGAAATTGATTAACTTCGATAAAAACTCGAAGTTAATGGATGATAAAAGGTTTTGTTTTGTGATTAACGTTTTAGACTTACTTCATCAATTTTGGGCTATCCAACAACCGCAGAATGTCATAAACATAAAATTGTACATAACACTACACTAAACAATGACAAAAGGTTTAAAATTATTAAAAAAATAGTCAAAGCTACATTCTGGTCGGCAACAGGAGAGAGAATGGCTCCCGGTATTAATGGAAATGTTAAGGTGACATTTGACATATGACAGCTTGGATGGGCAGTCACAATCATGTAGATGTGATCTGCACATTTCAAAATTCTATGTAACTAAGCATTGACCAAAGGTCCAACTATAGGAAATACTATAGGAAATCAACTGATGAAATAATGACATATTTTAACTGGATTGCATAATCCAGATCTCACACTTGAATCTGTCTATAATAATTAGGGTGTTCGTTTGAGAGCAACTGAAGTGTACGTAAAATATGAATGCAAGAAATAGACCAAACAATCTATTAGACAGTGGGTGGTTGACTACAATAAAAGGATCTACCAGGCACTATCAATACTGTAGAAAAGAAGAAATCTGACTATGAAATTAAAATACTAAAAATTAAAAAACCAAAATTGAAAGCAGTGTATAAATGGTGTATAATTCAAATAGTTCAGTTAAACCCCCAGTCAATAGGAGAACTATAAAATTAATATGTAAAAGCGTTACTCAAGACGAACTGACCAACAGTGGGAGATGTTGAAATATACAACTGAGGAGATGGTATACCTAAATTACCCAGAGGTATGGAGAGTGTAATTAACGCCCACTATAGATCAATTGAATCTGAGCAAGCTAGTTTTGTAAATTGTTGAAGAATAAACTAGTAATGTTGATCAAAGTATGAAATTAATAAACTCTTAATGGATATACTCAGTGCAGGAAGTCTAAACAGCCGAGCTGGGTCCACTACGAGGTGAAGCTGCAATAAAATTTTTAAAAATAGGTTTAAATTGAACACATAAAATCTGCCTGATTTCAGCGGAGTTAGAAGCTCTTGGAGAAGACGACCAAAGGAACACCCATTAGAATATCAAATTAAGGGAAGACACATTGAAATGCATAAAAGAAAAGAAAAAACTACACATAAAATACCTAAACACCAAAAAACAGGAAGACTTAGACCTATATAGAGCGAAAAACAGAGAGGCAAAGAAAAGAGTAACAAATAAAAAGAACGAACGACGGGAACAAGCATGCACAGAGATAGAACGACATATCGGAGGAACGAGAAATTCAGAATCATGGCGAATATTAAAAGCACTTCAACGAAATAAGACAGAGAAAACCCAGATCGGCAAAATTAGTGAAAACAAGTGGCAAGAATACTACGTAGAACTACTTACAGAAAACCGTCCCCAATTTCAGGAAGAGAATATAGAACATGCAGGAAATGGGGCATACGACCAGATAGAAATAAGCCTGGCAGAAGTTAAGAGAGCAATCAAGACATTGAAGAACAAAAAAGCGAAAGGACCCGGAGGAATACCAAACGAACTAATTAAAAACGGAACGGAAAAGTTATTCCGCATGCTACATAGAATGTTCGAAAGAGGACTAAATGGAGAAGAAATACCTGCGGAATGGACACAAGCATACATCACATCCATACATAAGAAAGGAAACAGGAAAAAATGTGAAAACTATAGAGGAATTAGTATAATATCGTCGGTAGGTAGACTTTACGGGAAAATTATTAAGGAAAAACTAGAAACTGAAATAATAGGAAAAATTGGAGAAGACCAAGCAGGGTTCACAGTAGGAAAATCATGCCTAGATCATACGTACACATTAGAACAACTGATAGAGAAGAAAATGGCAAAAGGTAGACCGGTCCATCTGGCCTTTGTTGATCTAAAGAAAGCATATGACTCAATACCTAGAGTCAAATTATGGGAAGCAATGAATGATCTCGGAATCCGACAAACACTAATAAAAGCAGTTAAAGCACTATACAAAGAAAACAAAGTAGCCATTAAATGTGGAAATAAAGCCTACAATCCATTTAAGACGACAAAAGGACTTCTACAAGGCTGTTTTACGTCCCCTACTCTGTTTAAAATATTCTTGGAAAAGACACTCAAACCATGGAGGAGAAAGTGCGAAGGAATGGGCATACCAGTAAGAGACGAATACCTATACACCTTAAGTTTTGCCGACGATCAAGTAGTCATCGCACAAGATGAAGAAGATCTCAGCTTTATGCTCAGAAAACTAGAAGAAGAATATAAAAACAACGGAATGGAAATAAACTTAGAGAAAACCGAATACCTAACAACAGAAAACAAGGATATGAGAAACCTAGAGATAGACGAGGGAAGAAAATTAAATGGAACAGATAAATTCAAGTATTTAGGAACCATAATATCGAACCAGGGAACAACAGAAGAAGATATAAACAACAGATTGAGACAAACAAGAAACTGTATAAGACAACTAAACTCAGTGTTGTGGGATAAGAACATTACGATAAAGACAAAAAAGAGAATATATAATACCCTGACAAGAAGTATCCTGACATATGGGTCCGAAAACTGGACAATAAACAAGAGAAATAGAGGTAGAATAAGAGCAGTAGAAATGGAGTTCCTGAGGAGAAGCTGTAGACTTACAAAAAGAGACAGAATTGAAAACGCAGAGATTAAGCGGAGAATGGGAGTGCAATCAGACATAATCGACTATATAGAGGAGAAGAGACTATCCTGGTACGGCCACGTCAGAATCAAATCACAGAATGGAGCCCGATTGGAAGAAGAAAGAGAGGAAGACCCCGAAGGTCATTCAGAGATGAAATCGACGAGGCTATGGAGAAAAGAACCCTGCGAGATGGAGACTGGAATGACAGGGAAAATTGGAGAAAACGGTTGAGTGAAGGAAGACAGTGAAAACTGTGGAAATCCTTAGTAGTAGTAGGTTTAAATTTAGTACAATTTAAATTAATTTGAGTATGAAGACATTGAAAGCTTCCATTTGTTTCCTTTGTACTAGATAATTTACTAGATAATAAGTGTTAACCAAAACTTGAAGAGTTTGGTATTTTCAAATGTTCTGAAATTCTAGTAGATAACTTTCTAATGGTTCTACCTACATAAGAGGTCATCACAATTATCACACTTTAATTTATAAACACCACTTTTGTCAAGTGTGTTCATCCTATCTTTGGTGTTGATTAAAAAGGAACCTAAAGTGTTGTATGACTTGAAGGAAATTTTGATGTTTTCAATTGTAGAAGTAAACAGTTTAGATATTTTATTGGAAATGTTGCTAATATAAGTAAAGGAGTAATATCTGATGTTGTTTGAAGCATTAGGTTGAACAAAAAAATTGTGATGAATATGCAAGCTTTTCTGCAATTTTGAGTTTAGCTCTATTTAGAAGCTTAGGATTAATATTGGAATCATAATCATTATTGAAAGCAATTTGCTTGAGAGTATTAAGTTCTAAATTAAAGTAATCATTAGAAAGTGGAAATTTGAGTAACCTATGAATATAACTATTAAAAGCAGCCATTTTATATTGGGATGGATGATTAGATGTTTCATGTATAACATGATCTGTTTGGATAGGTTTTTGTAAATATTGTACTCCAGATATTGTACTCTAATAAAGATTGTCTAGAGTACAATATTTACAGAAAACCTACCCAAATAGATCATGTTATACATGAAACATCTAATCATCCAACCCAACATAAAGTGGCTGCTTTCAATATTTATATTCATAGGTTAATTAAATTTCCACTTTTTAATGATAACTTTAATTTAGAACTTAATACTCTCAAGTAAATTGCTTTCAATAATGGTTATGATCCCAACATTATTCATAATCTTCTAAATAGAGCTAAACACAAAATTGCAGAAAAGCAATATTCATTACAATGTTTTCTTCAACCTAATGCTGCAAACAACATCAGATATTTCTCCTTTACTTATATTAGTAACATTTCCAATAAAATATCTAAACTTTTTACTTCTACAATCGAAAACATCACAATTTCCTTTAAGTCGCACAACAGTTTAGGTTCCTTTTTAATCAACACCAAAGATAATATGAACACACTTGACAAAAGTGGTATTTATAAATTAAAGTGTGATGATTGTGATGCCTCTTATGTAGGTAGAACCATTAGAAAGTAATCTACTAGAATTTCAGAACATTTGAAAAGACCAAACTCTTCAAGTTTTGGTTAACACTTATTATCTAGTAAACACAATTTTAACACCAATACTGGTTCGTCTATTTTACATGACATTAGTAGAAAGAAAAACTATTTGGGGTTGGATTTATTGGAAGTTTTGGAGATCACAAAGGAAACAAATGGAAACTTTCACTGTCTTAATACTCAAATTAATTTAAATTGTACTAAATTTAAACCTATTTTTAAAAATTTTATTGCAGCTTCACCTCGTAGTAGACCCAGCTAGGTTGTTTAGACTTCCTGCACTGAGTATACCCATTAAGAATTTATTAATTTCATACTGTGATCAACATTAATATTTTATTCTTCAACAATTTACAAAACTAGCTAGCTCAGGTTCAATTGATTTATAGTTGGCGTTAATTACACTCTCCATACCTCTACGTAATTTAGATATACCATCTCCACAGTTGTATATTTCAACATCTCCCACTGTTGGTCAGTTGGTCATGAGTAACGCTTTTACATATTAATTTTATCGTTCTCCCATTGACTGGGGGTTTAACTGAACTACTTGAATTATACCCTATTTATACACTGCTTTCAATTTTGGTTTTTTAATTTTTAGTATTTTAATTTCATAGTCAGATTTCTTCTCTTCTACAGTATTGATAGTGCCTGGTAGACCCTTTTATTGTAGTGAACCACCCACTGTCTAATAGATTGTTTGGTCTATTCCTTGCATTCATATTTTACGTCCACTTCAGTTGCTCTCAAACTAACACCCTAATTATTATAGACAGGTTTAAGTGTGAGATCTGGATTATGCAATCTGGTTAAAATATTCTATATGTCATATTTCATCAGTTGATTTCCTATAGTAGTCAGTTGGACCTTTGGTCAATGCTTAGTTACATAGAATTTTGAAATGTGCAGATCACATCTACATGATTGTGACTGCCCATCCAAGGTGTCATACGTCACATGTCACCTTAACATTTCCGTTAACACCGGGAGCCATTCTCTCTCCTGTTCCGACCAGAATGTAGCTTCGACTAATTTTTAAATAATTTTAAACTGTTTGTCCTTGTTTAGTGTAGTGTTATGTACAATTTTATGTTTATGACATTCTGCGATTGTTGGATAGCCCAAAATTGACGAAGTAAGTCTAAAACGTTAATCACAAAAAAAAACTTTTATCATCCATTAACTTCGAGTTTTTATTGAAGTTAATCAATTTCTTCATTTAAATAAACGTTTCTTGGCTTATTTCAGGTGTCCCTGAAGATGCTCTAGGAAGTGAAAGTACTTGGAAAAGATTTAATTAATAAAACTGTGCTCGATATCTGCCTTTATTTTATCAAAGTTCATTTATTCGAGCACAACCTTATATCAACTCAGTAAATAGATTACATCAAGTCAGCATAAAATATGGACTACAAATAGATATCAAAACAAGAAAGCTGGAATAATTAGGCCACATTACCAGAGGTGCATAATATTAGATATTAAGGCTCATAATGCAAGGTAAAATCAAGGGTAAAAGATCCATAGGAAGACGAGGAATTTCCTGGCTAGGAAATCTAAGAGAGTGGTATAGTTGCAGCTCAGTAGATCTTTTCAGAGCAGCTGCTAATAAGTTACGGGTAGCTGTGATGATAGCCAACCTCCGATACGAGAAGAAACTACAAGAAGGAGAAGGCCACATTATGCGTACTAATAAATACCGACTTATACTATTGATTTTAAAAGCTACATAAGATTGAGGGCAAGAGAGGACTTGGGCTCAGACGTATATCCTGGCTGTCCAATCTTAGGAAATTGACTGGTCTAACGTCAACTGATCTATTTCATATATAAAATATACGACTTTTAAAGCGTCTTTAAAAAATTCCCCAGAACCTAATTAACCGACGTAAATTTCTCAAAGTGGTTTTGAAAGCTTCTTTACTCTCCTATACGTAAAAAATTCATTATTTAGATATTAAATTTTGTAATTTTACGGACACAGCTGAAATGCAAAGTTATTATGCAGAAGTAGAAATATATCGATACCGTTAATTTTTATGGAATTGACTTCAGATTTTTAATACTCTTTACCTTATAGAACTGGGAAAAGAAATGGAAAACAAAAAGGTTGAAGTAGTAGCTATAACATAAACAAAAAAAAAGGAAGAGAAACCATGAATTTGGAAGACGGAGAATTACTAATATACAGTAGAGTAGAAGAGAAAAAGAGAGCCCAGGCAGGAGTAGCATGCATGGTAAAGAAAATATCATCAATAAAGTAGGGAACTGGAGATGAGCACAGAAGCAATTACAAACCTAATTATATGCAATGGACCTGATAAAGATGCAATAATAAACGAAAAAAAAAATGAATTCTGGGACAAATTAACAAGAAGTAATAAATTATTGTACAACGAAAATAGTAATCACAGGAAATATGAATGCTAGAGTGGTAAAAGAAGTAGAAAATGTAACAATGGTATAAGATCATACGGAAAGGACAAAATTAACAGTAATGGAAAACTAGTACTTGAATTTTTCTACTATTACTAGATAAGATCTCGAGAGAAGTCATATTAAGAAAAGGACAATCAATTATTGACTATATTAGAGGCAAAAAAACAGAGAGGAGCTGGATAATAGATGTAAGGGTTAGAAGCTATGAAATAGGCTGTAATCACTCCTTACTGGAAATCACATTTAACAGCAAAGGAATAGAAATAAAAAGCACAAAAGACAAGAATAAGGAAGGAAATAATTAAAATACATAAACTAAGGGGGGAAAACGAAAATCAGATATAAGGAGGAGTTAGAGGAGAAAATTGACAAATAAGAAATGACAAAAATAGTAGAAGAAGAATGAGAAAAATTTAGAAATGCTATGATAAATACAATGAAATAAGTATGTGGGACAACAAGAAATAATAGGAAGGGAAGCAAAAACCATGGTGGAATAAGGAGGTAAAAATCGAAATAAAAGAAAAGGAGAAATTGCGGAAAGAATACCTACAAGACCAAAGTCAACAAAAATATGGAAGATACAAAATACAGAGAATAAAAGCTAAAGGAATAGTCAATAATAAGAAAACGAAAAGATGGGACAAGTTTGGAGAAAAAAAAACGGAAGAAAACGGCAAAGAAAAAGTAAAATTGTTTTATATAACAGTGAAAAACGTACGAAGCAATAAAAAAATAAAATTAAAACAAATAATGAGCAAAAATACAACAATATTAACCGATGACAGGGATGTAATTGAAAGATGGAGAGAACATTTCGAACAACTGTTAAACGAGGAGCAAGGAAAGCAAAGAAAAATAAAAACAAAGTAATATCCCTATTATGTGTAGCAGCAAAACTTAAGGAAATAATAATAGAAAGAAAAATCAGGATAGAAATAGAACATAAACTAGAGGATGTACAAATCGGATTCAGAAAAGGGCATAATACACAGGGCCATATATTCAGTATGCAAGAGGTAATCAAGAAAGCCTTAAAGAAAAATAAAGAAGTTTATCTATGTTTTATAGACGTGGAAAAAGCATTTAGTTCAATCGAAAGGAAAACTATATGGAAGAGCCTGAAATAGAAACAAGTAAGTGAAGATATGATGGAAGCAACTAAAAGTATATATGAGAAAACAAAATATGCAATCGCAACCAATTAAAATAACGCGAGGAGTTAGACAAGGAGGTAGTTTAAGCCCAGTACTTTTTATAAATGTAATAGATGAGACAGTGAAATAATGTAAGGAAACTTTAAAAAAATACTGTATAGGTTGGAATCGAATGCAAATAATAAATGCAGAGATATGTGTATTTGTAGATGACATAAAATTATTTGCCGAAACATCAGGAAAACTGAAGCACAATTTAGAAAATGGAACTCAGAAGCAAAAAAATACAATCAATACAAAACATAATAAAAATAACAAGAAAAAAACACGGATGACCAAATCGAAGTGGTAATAGATCAACACAAAATAAAGCAGACAAACATATAGAAATACCTGGGAACAGTAATAAATAACAGAGGAAGCATCAAGGACGATCTCAACAATAGGACTGGAGAGTTCAGGAAAACTATTCTAGGGTCTAAATAGAGGATTCCTCAACAACAAAGAAATATCAAGGAAAACGAAGATGACGATATATGAAACAATATGCTGACATACGCTGACACGGAGCAGAAAACTGGATCTTAAACACAAGTCACCACAATAGGATACAAGCAGCACAGATGAAATATCTCAGAATAACGATAAGGGCAAGAAGGACAGACAGATTCAAAAAAGAAAGAAATAAGAAACAGACTTAAAATTAAACCGTTACTTGGCATAATAAAGGAGAAAAAATTAGCATGGTTCGGCCATATAACACGAATGGACTTTAACAGACAAGTGAAAAAAGTGTGGGAAGCTGAACCAATAGGGAAAAACAGAAGAGGCGGGGCAATAAAATAGTGGAACAGCGACATAGCAGAAATATAAAATAAGGGCTAATCATGACAAGAAGCAACACAAATGGCGAAAAACAGGAAAGAATGGAGAAAATTCATCAAAAGCTAGAATCAACTCCCTCGACACCTAACGGTAGAAAAAGAACGATTATGTATGTCTGTATGTAAAAAAATGTCCAAAGCATTATTATTAGACCTTTTTTTGCAAATTTACATTTCGAAACTCGGATTTTTTTTTAATTGTACAAGCAACTTGTAATAGAAAATCTAAACAAATATCAACTGAGCTAAAAAGTTTATTGTATATCTTAAAATACTAGTGTCTAGGATTATTTGACGATCTGGTGTTACTATGGAAATTAAAAAATAGCTGAAGGGTACGACCAGAATGTTGCAGAAATAGACCTTATTATTTCTTATACATTTTTTGATTAAAAATTGTAGATCTTAAAAAGTTCTTTAATTTAAATTTAAATTAATAAATTCAAATGCCCATCAAATATCCATGCTTTGAAAGCATGGATATTTGATGGGCATAGCCAAAGCTTTGAAATTAGGAGAGACAAATATTACGCAGAATTTATGGAGTAATTGAGTTTTCAGCACTTTCTCAATGATTGTACAGATTAAATCTGGCTGAAGTGAAGGTACATTTATGAAACGTTAATATCACGAATTAACACGTTGACGCACTTACATAAAGTATAACGTACATAAATTAAAAACATATTAAATTTGTTTTAAGATTATAAGAAAAACAACTCAATCGAAGTCATTAGTGCAAGTTGGTTGGTAAATTTTTTTAATAATGTATATATATATATATATATATATATATATATATATATATATATATATATATATATATATATATATGTACTTACTTATATATACTTACTTATATATACTTCATGACTAATAAAATGTAGATATAAAAACATCGCAGATATATAAGATGTTATAAAAGGAGCATTTTTATAAACAAAATTTAAAAAACAATGTTTACTTTTAGAATACAAAGCAGGGATGGGTATGAAGAAAAAAAATTATTTGGAAAGAGCAAAGCTACGAAGAGATCACCAAATAAGAGCGCTAACCAAAATGAAGATATGTTGCTAATAATGCCTAAAGTGTGTAAAGGCACTATGATATGATGAGCTAAATAAAAAAACCTGCCCAGGGAGCAAAAAGAGACTTTCATTGTATCAGACAGTTGAAGAAAAATAATATGAAGTTAGAGAAAGGACTCAAAGAAGCAAATGATAAAATAGAACGAATTGAGAAAAAAAAAGAACATAATAATTAAAGGCTTAACGCTGGAAATAAACGATAACAAGGATATTAAACACCAACTAGAACAATTCATCGAAACAAATCTTCAGGTAAAGATTAAACTGACATGACAAAAACGGAAAGAGAGATACAATCAATAATTAGGAAAATAGCAAAGGATGAAAAAGATAATGGAGATACAACAAAAGTAGGGTACATGAAATGTAGCGGGCTAAGAAACAATACATGAAGCCACAAATGATAATGAAGGAAAAATGTTCAACCTAGCATCTACAACCAATACAAATATAGTCAGTACAAAACAAAAACACAAAAGAGAACAGAAGATAACATAGATGATACCGGGAAGAACGGATGACAATCAAATAGACCATATGTTAATTTAGAAAAATTGGATACGAAGAGGACAAGATGTGACATCTTATAGAGGAGCAAATGCGAACACTGATGATATAGTATTAATAGCAAAATTAAAGATGAAAATAATCAAAACAAATACAGTATACTGAAGAATTGGGACAAAAACTGAGAAGATATAACAATGAAGATATAGAAAAGAAATGAAACAACATAGAAAACAGCTTAATAGAAACAGCAGAACAAATAGAAGGAACCCAAGAAAACAAAAAATCCAAAGCATGGTTTGATGAAGAATATCGCAAATAAAATCAAACTAAAAACCACGAAATAAACAAATGGCTAGAAAATGAAAGGCAGAAACAACTAGAACATTACCGAGCAGAAAAACACATGAAACTCTATAGACGAAAGAAAGAGACATGGATCTCTGAACAACTACAACAGTTAGAAATAAATCATAAGGATAACAGAAGACTGTTCTAATATATAAAATAGCAATACAGTACCAAAAAACAAGTATAAAAATAAACAAAAAAGATTGGGAGAAACATTTTACGAATCTATATAAAACCAGCCAAGAGGCATCTGCAGAAGACGAAGAAATAACAGATAATAGAGATGCAGAGGAAGACGATGCATCTACCAATCCAGAATTTATTGATTTTATAGAGCAACTAAAACTAAACAAAACTCTGGTGCCAGATAAAATTAACAACGAACTGATCATAAAAGGAGGAGAGGAGCTGTTAAAACGGATGTACAAAGTAATTGTCAAAATTTGGAAGAACGAAAACATGTCTGTAGAATGGAAAAACGTGCACATCACTCCAATTTTCAAGAAATCCAAATAAGTGCAACAATAGTAGAGTTATTATGTTATTGAACACAAAGTATAAAATCCTGACTATAATCATCAGAAACCGACTAAATAGTTACTTAGAAAAAAATATATGACACTATCAACAGGGATTTGGAAAAGGGTGATCAAAAATAGACACAATACATGTACTAACGCAAACAATCGAAAAAAGCAATGAACATGACATAGAGCTACACATATTGTCCATCGACTTTCAAACAGACACCAATTATTAAAAGAAATAAAAAGGATGGAAATACCAGCAAAGTTAAAAAGACTGAGTAGAATGACAATGAATGACTCATCAGCAAGAGTCAAAACAACCGAATGAGATGCAAACGAAATCAATATAAAACGTGTTGCAAGACAAGGAGATATTCTGTCAACGGCGCTATTTAATAGACTAGAAGGAGTAATCAGAGACGCAGAGATGAAAAAATCAATTATTCAAAGTTCAACACAAATCATAGGATACGCGGAAGACCTAGCATTAATGACAAACAAAAACTAGAAGAAAACCTTCTAAGGTTGGTAAGAGAAGCAAAGAACAGAGGACTATAAGAGAAGAATAAGTACAAAAGACGATGTAAACAGAATAACAGAAATAAAAATCGGTGAAAATAAATTCCAGGGAGTCGATTACTTTTTAAATACTTGAGGGTGTTAGTGGATGGCAAAAATGGAAAGAGTGCAGAAATATGAAGACCAAAAATACGATTGAAATACCAACTACTAGAGGATATATCAAAGAAGAAAGTTACAAATTGGAGACAAAAGATTCCGGACAACAGATAGACACAGCAAAAAAACATAAAAATCTTTGAAAAATAGCCTAAAAGATATATGCGGACTAATCCACCTCGTTAAATGGATTAAAAATGCTTACGGAATTGAGCAACCTATATTCTACCTAGAGTCATCTACGTTGATAGAGCAAAAAAAGATCTCAGAAAAATATGAGTTCGGGACAACAAACCACCTAAATGAACAATATGTATATTTTTAAAATATGTAATGACTTATTTACATTTTCGCGCTATCCATACACGGCATTAAAAAAGATTTAAGCTGATTCACAAAAACACCTTCTTGCAATATGACTCCAGTTATTTCGATTACATTAAAACATAAAAAAATTAAATTAAAAAATTACATTTAAATGTGTTTTAAAACTAAAAAATAGCTAATACATCATAACATTTGTGATTGCATTTGAATGTCCTATAGAAAGGAATGTAATAAATTATTCATTTCTGGATTGCAATATAAATCAGACAAAATCAGACCAAAGAATGAATTTATAAAAAGAACTCGGAAATAGGAGATTCCTAAAAAGCTAAATGAAACAGAAAACTTATAGGGAGTATTTCAAAGAAGTCGAAAAATTTAGAAGGGCATCATAAAAGGATTAAAATGGAGATTTCGTAATAAATCATGCCGTCATAAAAGAATAAAAACGTACTTCAAGGCCTACAGTTTGTACAGATACACAAAAGAGGCGGAAAAGAGTGAAAGGAAAATAGATTTTAAATAAAGATGGGAGTGCGGAGAAATTTCCAAATGGTACTTTATGCTGATGTTTCTATAGAATGTGCGTAAAATACAATTGTAAAGTTGAAAGTAATTTATTTGCCGTTTCGACCTCCAAGTCGGAAGCGTTTTCAAACTAAAAGTTATTAAAATCAAACAATTTGTTTCATGATATTTGAAATCCGACTGGGTGATCGAAACAACAAATAAAATGGTTTCCATTAAATAATTATATGTTACTCCCATCCTATAATAATTACAAAAGATGGAAAAATAGGAGAAGTAGACAAACTGGAAGAAGAAAGGGATTGAGATTGGAGTTCGGAGACATCTCCATTAATTCTTAGTTCCACACATGTATATTGTGATCATAAATACAGTACTAAATGAAAGGGCAAGTACTCTAAAAAAACATAAAGTGCAAGTCATATTTTCAAACCAGTTTGGTGGATCCAACGCCGCTGCAGGTGCATCCGCCCCAGCAATCATGTTTGGAGCTGGTACTGTTTCTTGTTCAACACTTGCTTCCACTGTGGGTACTGCAGCTTCAACCTCGTCGGGAAGAACATCTAACTGGATTTCATCCGGATTGTTATGCAAGTCCAATGGACCGGGTAGAGCTTCACCCATACCATTTGATTCCAATTTTGGAGCATTAGCATCAGAACCATCACACGGTATGTCTAGCTGGATATGACCTGGGTTCTTAGATACATTCAAATTATTAGGGATGGCTTGATCTTGAATTGATGTCTGTGGACCATCAGAAGCATCGGCAGGCATATCTACTGCGATGTGACTTGGTGCCTTGGGCAAAACCAATTGCTCATCAAGTGGTTGTTCAAAATTCTCTTTTTGGATTGCTAGCATTGGATCATGAGAAGTAACAAAACAATCAGATGGCACACTTACTTTTGATTTATTTGGATCTTGAGTTGAAGCACCTTGTTCGTCCATATTTTCTTCTTGGATAGGTGGTAATGAACGCTCAAAAAATACAGCCTCACCTTCTTCATCTGTTACCTCTCCATCCATATTATCAATGGGATCATGCATTCTTTTATACTCTGCTAATAGTTCTTCAACGGATAAAACTCTGGTCTGAGGAGACCCATCTATTTCGATTTCATCTTCGGTGCGACGTCTACGGAAAGAAGCTCTAACAAATTGTGGCATTTTAATCTGCATTAAGTTCTAGTAAAAATGAAAAAACTGTTGAACTAGCGATGTCTCGACCGTAGTATTAACTGAGCGCGTACTACTCGTATATTACTTGCCAAAAATCTTAAAGGTGGAGGTATTTTCGCTGCAACAACTGTCTTAAAACTGAACTTTTTTAAACAGACTGGGCACTATCACTTTAAAATAATCAGAAGATGTATCAACTTCTAGAACTATCTCACTAGTGAACTGGTTTTAAATAGACTGGACACTGCACCACTTCGAAGAACTTCAAGGGAGAAGATCTTTTTACTGGAACAACCAACTGAGAACTGAACTGGTACTACCAATAATCAGTCTTTTATAGATGCAAATAATCCCTTCCCTTGTTTCAAATTAATCGATATAGAAAATTGTAACTCTTCATAACTTTTTGCACACTTTTCATCCTTTTCTAGGGCATATTAATAGTGAAAGAAAAAGAATTGCTTTTGTAATCAAAAATGAATATATTCGTCGACTTTACTAATTCTCGTATCTCGTTTTTGTACAATCGTCCCAACAAAGATAATAATATAATACGATCTGTATGTATGTGATAAGTTTAAGTTTATAATCACTAATTATTTTGTAGGAGTTTTTATCTTCAACGGTATTATTTTAACTGATGTAACTGAAGTTAATAATGACAGGTGGCTTAAAAAAAGTGCCGTTAAAATTGATTCTTAAAATTATTATTTTTTAAATGAATATTTTATACATATGTATACCATATACTATAACGAATTGTAATAAAAATTACATTTTTTTGACATTTCTATATACAATTCGGAAAATATGTTAAAAAACTTCCTGGAATTAAAATGGGCATTATTTTTAGTCTAGGAACCAAGGTGGATCGTTGAGTATGCACTTTTATGTCCCCTCGGTACCTTGAAGTTTTTTATGTATTTTGGTGCCGTAGATTCGATCGTTGAATCATTGGGAATGAATGTCAATACAACAAAAACCAAATATCTTTGTATTGGAAACGAGTCAGATAACATAGACCTCGAAAACGGACAACATATTTCCTGCTGTCAGAGCTATGACTACTTGGGTGTTGCCTTTGACAATACAGGAACTGATAAACGGGAAATAGAAAAACGAATCACTCAAACAAAGAAAATCTTAGGATGTCTCAATGGTATACTGTGGAGTAAAGAGATAACGAAAGGAAGGAAATTTAATATATATGAGACCATGATTAAAACTACTCTTCTTTATGGCGCTGAAACATGGAGAATTAGTGAAAAGAACAAAAAGCGAATAGAAGCAGTAGAGATGGATGTAATGAGAAGATCTTTAGGTATTTCCAGACGAGACCGAATCAGAAATGATGTAATAAAACAACGTATGGGAATAGAAGGAAATATAACTCAAGATATAGAGAAGAAACAATTAAGGTGGTATGGGCATGTTCAACGGATGCCAGCATCAAGACTCCCCAAAAAAGTAATAGAATGGCAACCGATAGGTCGACGGAAAAGAGGAAGACCCAGATTAGAATGGCAACACGGCGTAAACAAGTCCATGAGCGAAAGAAATTTAACAACAAACGACTGCGAAGATAGGAAGAGATGGTGTTTAGGTATCGGACAACGTCGAAAGACGTTCTAAACCGATGTGTATATAGATTCGATTGTTCGAGGGTAACAGGCTGAAAACCACTCAGATAATTTTTTATTAACAATTTAATTGTTTAAATTTAATGATTGTATATCTTAAACTATTGGAGATATTTAATTTTACAAAAATGAACATTGTCCCTTTTGAAAAAATTAACAAAAAGGCGTTTGATCTGATTGTTAGAACCGGAGTTATAACAAATTTCGTGAAAAACAATTGGGCTATTCCAAGTATAACTTAGCTTTCATTTTAATTTTTATTAATAAAAAAAATATAACCAATAAACATTAAAAATGCCAATAAAAAGTTGCGAATTAATTTGTTTATAAGAGATTTAAACAAAATTAAGCTATAAACTTTGAAAATCTGGTTAATGAAAGGTGTAGAACAACTAAAAACGAACATTTTACGCTTTGATAAATGTTTTTATGTTAATTTTTGATCAAGATATGGAACTTTTAATATCACACTCTAAAGCCCACCACACGCGTTCCAACGCCGCACTACGATTTTGTCGAATGCTACAGAATTTAACGTAATTTGATCGTGGCACCATTCGACCAAATCGGCGCGATTTGAGGGCAGACAAACAAGTCAGTCTGCAGCAGTATGACAGAGTTGGTTGGGTCGTAAATTTGATCGTGTATATTGTGTCAACGATAAAATTGTATGACTGCAAAAAAATCATTTGCTGGTAAATTTCGAAAATGGCTTATAGCTAGAAGTTTTTAAGAGATTTCTTTGACATTTATAAAGAACAAGACTGTCTTTGGAAAAAAAAATCGACATCATATCATGATAAAACCTCTAGAAAAGCTATGTAAAGCTGGTTTGGGCTTTGGTTGCTAAATTTCAAGAAGTGAAAGCAGATACTAATAAAGAGTTGCTAAAAAAGACTAATAATTTTCAAACATGTTATAAAAGGGAATTAAAATTATCTGGATATAATCGCAATTCTTCTAATAAATGTACGTGATAGTATGTATGTCTTTTCAGCAACCAATCTTTGCACCACCATCTACGTTTCTTGTATTTTTTTCGTTTATACAAAGAGCAAGAGTTGCTAAAAGTATATCGTTGTCCGATATGCTTTTGATTTGAAAGTAAAACTCATACTGCAAAATCGGTACGTGTGTGTTCCCATTCGTTTTTCAACATTATTGCGCCGTTGGAACGTAAGTGGCAAGCTTAACACGCGCCATCAGCTCGCGTACGCGTAAACCACGCGCGTAAATCAATTTTCAATATCTCGGCAAAAAATTAACATAGAAACATTTACCAAAGTTTAAAATGTTTGTTTTGAGCTGTTCTGATGTGTTTTAATCTTCATTAACCAAATTGCCAATGTTTACCGCTCAATTTTATTTAAAACAGTTATAAACAAATTAATTCATCATTTTTTTAGAATTATAAAGAATATGCATCACTAAATTTACATGGATTTTACGTATTTATTGGTCTTTATTCGCTGCGAACTGACCGTGCGCCTCAGAGCGCGTGATTAAAAGTTCCATATCTTGGTCAAAAATTAACATGTTTCCATGTTAATTTTTGGCCAAATCTTAAAATATTCAATTTGATTTATTTTATAACTTTCATTAGGCAGATTTAAGTTTACAGTTTAATTTTATTTAAATCTCATATAAATAAATTCTCAACTATTTAGCGAAATTTTTAATGTTAAAATTGTTATAACTTTTTTATTAATGAAGATAAAGTAATCTTGCAAAGTTATCTTAAGAATTACGGGATTTTGAAAGTTAATCACACGTACGAAAGCTAAGTTATACTTAGAAAATCCATCGAATGCCTATGTTTAATTGTTTTTCACGAAATTTGTTACTTAAAACATCCAATCTGCGCAACAAAAAACACAAAAAAAAACATGAAGATACCAAGGGGACATAATAGTGAATACTCAAATCTCCCTGGCTTCTTAAGTATATTAGGCGATGAAACGAAGGACTAAACTTACCGATTTTTCGCAGCAAGATCGCTGTGAAACTTTTGCATTCGATTCGGGAAAGTGTCAGGAGAGTTTGTGAACAAAATTTATGGTGGTAAATTGAAAACTACATTTTGTGCATAGGAAAAATGCATTTCCAAAGTGTAAAAAAATGAAAATTTTGCAACAATGAAAATATCGACAGGAATGAGTTTTATTTTATTACTCGGAGGTTTTCGAGGCCGCTGAACACGAATATCGTACTCGAACTACTTGGTGTCCTAGTCCCCTTGAGTTTTATGTTATTTTCATTCGTTGAGGTCGCTGAACACGAATATTATAACGACAATGATTCTTGATCTACCTAGTTCCTAAAGTGAGCCTCGTCTGCTGAAGTGTTCAATCTTCAATCACATTTAGTCAAAAGTCATACTCGGGGTTTTTCGAGGTCTATGAACACGAATATTATGACAGCGATGATTCTCGAACTTCCTGGAGCCCAACGTGGACCTCGTCACCTGGAGTTTTATGTTATTTTTATTCTAAATCAGTCAAAAGTTATTACTGGTGGTTTTTGGGGTTGCTGCAGTGACGGCTCCTAAGTTAAATTATCAGTGGGGCACTATTATTTTGAGCGGCAAATACGAAATTATGATAAATATTGCTAGCTTAATTTTCACAGCAAACTTACCCATATACCTGAGGATTCTAGTGAATAATCCTGGTTTATTAGTAGATATAAGTTCACAATACTTC
The DNA here is from genome assembly GCF_040954645.1 of Diabrotica undecimpunctata. Lineage (NCBI taxonomy): Eukaryota > Metazoa > Arthropoda > Insecta > Coleoptera > Chrysomelidae > Diabrotica > Diabrotica undecimpunctata. Next base: position 44,277,465 of record NC_092812.1, read on the forward strand.
CAAGCACATCACCACACAAATATAAAAAATTGTTTTATACCCTGAACGGTTTCTGATTAACACTATTGTATGTTAGACGTAGGATTTATAATTAAGTTTAATGTGACATGTTTTCTGCCTTACAAAATAGTCAATGACGAGTACATTTAAATTGTGGCAGTTGGATATTAATTATTTTTCAATGTATAGGATCGCTAGACCGAATATTCTTCTGAGATCGTATTCTGCAGAAATGTTTTTATCCTCTTTAAGAGTTGAAAAGGATTTCTTTGCTTCTACTGTTGTGATAGGAGTTGTGCATGCAATGCTAATTCATTTTCTGGACTCTGAAAACAAATGTGTAAGATTGTTTTCAACAAAAACTACAAATAATGGTACAAGACCACTCGCCGTTCCAAAGTCAGCACTATCGAATAGTACACATAACTCGGATTTTAATTTGGTGCCATCTACAAATGGGTAATGTTGCAAAGCAATCTTCAGTTTTTCTTCGGAAAAAGTAAGGTTGTGTTCAGGAAATAATATTTGGGATAGAATAGTACCGAAAGAGTTAAATGGGCCGTAAATGAAAATTGATCCTCAATAGTGACCCTTATTAGATCACAAATTTCCTTCGCCGACACGTTGTTATTTTCCTGGGTTCGTTTCCTTTTTCCATCATTATTATCTATTTCGGATAATTTGAATTTGATTTTTAAATTCTTATATAAATATTTGAATTCTTGCAGGATCTACAGCTCTCAATATTGCTTTTGATTATAAAGAATCTCAACGTGCGGCATAATGTTATTAAAGAAATTTTGCCAGTGTAAAAACAATTCGTCTTTCAATAACATAAGTTAGCCCAAAGGTTGTTGAAAGGTTTGAGTGTTAGCCCAAATTAACTTATTATGAGTAGTGTTTAATTTTAAATTATTGAGTTGCTCCAAAATACACTTAATGCCCTCTGCATTATGCAAATCAGGTAAAAAATATCTCCAAAATCGTTTAAAGATTTGGTTACCAAAGGTATATCTCAAAATAAAAACCATTTTATCTTTAACCGAAGCGTCCGTAGTCTTATCAGCCCCGATTGCCACAAAAAGAGCCACTTCTACCTCTTTGCTTATTAATCTACGAGTGACATATAACATTAAATACAGCAGTTCGTTTTGAATAGTTTTTGAAGTTCCCAAAAAGGTTTTATTATTTTCTTTTAAATATTTTTGTAATATAGTGTCAACTTCTCCCATTAAGTTTACACGTCCCCGAAATACTACAGGATTCGTAGATGTCAAACTTTCATCATTACTTCTTAGAATTAATTCAAACGTTCTGCAAAATTTAATTTACTAGATTATTTTATTTAAAACATACCTGTTTTGGCCACTACCTCGTTGTGTTCCTTTATTCTAAAAGCTGAATCTAACTGTGATTGAATATTTAGTGATCATAATAATTGGTATTCAATACAATAATGGATATGTTTAGAGCTAATCTTATGTTTTTAATTTTCTCTGAAAGATGTTTAATATCATTTACACCCCGGATAGTCCAAGTCCTCTTGAGGTGAAAATAATAAACACTTAAAACAATAGAAGCGATTTTTCTCCTCACAAAATTATAACCAGTTTGCTAGCAAATAATGTTTCTCGTTGATTTTTCGATTAAAAGTTCTATTACCACTTCGCCCCGCCTAAATTATGTCCAATTTTGGTCTAGGAGGTCCAAATTGTTTTGTATTTAAAATTTTTTCCAAAAAGTCCAAAGTATGTGTCTTAATAAAGCTTACACTATTAATAATTGTTGCTATATCGATTTATCGGATATCCACAATAATAATTTCAGAATTGAGACTTGTACACATACAGACCGAAAACTAAGTATCTCGGGCGGCGTCACTGCGGTCCCTGGATAAGTAAAAAAATTGTTAATGGAAATACCACAACCTTGCCAGTTACTACTCGCATGTAAGGATATTTCTTATTTTGGACATGGCAATTCCTCATCTACTGCCCGATAATTTTCTAACTTGACAGCACTGGGCCGATCGCTGGAAGAATTGTCCATCGTATGGAGTGAATGTGTTTTGAAACATCGTCGGCCAGGTCAGCAGTACGTTCGTGTATTACGTAAATGAAAACAAAGCGCTAAGTGAACAAGAGATATAAAGCAAAATTATTTCAAAATGCATTTATTAGCTTTTTAAATAAAGAAAAATCCATTCAATATAAATTGTAGGAGATATCTACTACAATGAGTAAGTTAGTGGGAGCGCATTGCCCCTAGCGCCTCCCTGTCACAGCCGCCCTTGGGATGCTGAACACAAATATTACGATGGCGATGATCTTTAAGGTATCTACATGATCTTTAAGGTATTTTACATTTCTAAATATTTTATGAAATAAAGTAGTTTCCCCGTAAACGCCAAAAATGACTATTCTGCTTAGTATAAACCTGGCATTTAACGCTTCGTAGTAAAAACCTGGTATAAGCTCAGCAGATACGGGTTTTTAACGTAGAATAAAACGATATGCGAGGTTTTTTCTAAGGAATAAAGCAACACCGCTAATAGTTTCCACCACCAAGTGGAACTATCGTCAAAGAAAAAGAAGAAAGTTTGTGATTATCATGATTTCGTCGAGGCCGTTAAAACGTGTAATCTGAATCGTGTGGTGGTGAAAGAAATGGGGGTTTCCGATTTTCTTATCTGAAAAGACTTATCATCACAGTCAAAATTAAAGAAAACCGAGTCACGTATTTACCTATCACAAATTGTTAAAGTAATTGTGAAAAGAGAGAGCAAGATTTTATACGTTAAGATTGACGTTAGCGAGGAGTTGATAGAGATGAACTTTTTGCAGGCCAGAGTGTTAATATCTGGGATAAAGGACCCCACAGCTGTGACGAAACCTTCTGGGATTGCTAAGAAGAGAAAAGAACAAATACTAAAAAACTTAGGCCAAATTATACCGGCGAACCGCCATCAATTTTGGGAAGAATTGCCAAATTCCGATTAATAATAATTTTCATTTTGTATTTTTAAATAAACGTTTTTCGTAAATACTTATGTTTTATTCAACAAATGTTCATAAAAAATATTGAAATATTTAAATGTTTTGCCTTTCGAGACAGTTATATAAATTTTATAATAATTACATAGTTAAAACCAAGCTTAAGACAAATTTGGATAATACGTGGTTTTAGCTAAGTAATCCTTTGCTTTGTTAGACCGTATGTCGCATAACTAATGTACATATGGAAATTTTGCAATTTTTTTTTTGAAAAAAGTTAACTACGATGCTACACACTCTAGCCTAAATGATTTTGTGTTATTATTGTACTAAAAGTACAAGGGATTAAACAAAAATCTTTAATCGCGTTTTTCTCAAAACTCGCTATAGTCGAGATACGGGGTTCTTTCTTAATAGGACAGTAAAAATATCAAACTGTTTTATAGTTTGTATGAACTGTCCAAGGTATATTACATCGTTGATTCATAGGATTCATCCTTAGTATATTATACCGATGATGCTTAGCATATCATAAGTTTTGTTCGCGTACCAGCACTGGACGAGGTCAGGATCTGTTCAGAACCCTCTTCGTAATCGGATTGTACGCAAGCGCCGTTCATAATCAGAATAGTTTCGTTCGCGGTACCAGTACCGGACGAGTTCAGGATCGGTTCAGAATCCTTGTAGTAATCGGATTGTGCGCAAGCGCGGTTCATAATCAGTTCTGGATTGATTTTAACCGCGAATAAATTTTGAACAATCTTAGTTCAGGTCATAAGTACATAAAAATTCAGGTTTAGTGCCTGGTTGGTTTTATTTTACAGCCTGATTTGTTGAAGTGAAATTTTTTGTTGATATTATAATTTTTTATATTGTATCCTATGAAATGAGTAAGTTCCATTATCTTATGATTATTATTTTTTTATTTACAATTTGCTGCAACCACAAACGGTTATTAACATTAAACTGTATTTACATGAAACGTGAAAAATGAGCAAAAAGATAATATTAAATTTGGTTACTCAGTCCTATGGCACGTAAGAAATTAAGAATTTTAAATGTTTTATTTTCACTTAAACATTCTTTTAAGGTGTTAGGTAACTGTTTTTGTTGTCGTTCTAGTACATAGAGAGGACAGATTGATTACTATTGTTCCATTATCTGTTCGAATAATATTACAATATTCATATTACAATCCTGGAAATGGCGAAAATTTTATTGGGATCGATTTTAGTAGCTATGACATTTAAATAATCGTCAATTTCAGTATTTGGAAGTGAATTGGACAAAATGGCTTGTTTTCTGCTTGGAAATTTTTTGTTAGATTGGTTCACAGCAGTAGAGTATAATTTTGATGTATTGGATAGGGGAGTAACATGTTGAGAATTAGTAAGACCAAAAATTCCTTCCCCTGGATCCTGCATATTGGGTCTATGTTACCTGATTATGACCCTCATTCTTGAACAGGTTCATTAGTAATAAGCAGATGAATTAACCTTATGTTAATATTTCTGGTCGTTGTTTACCATTTGTTGATAAGGTATTAATAAAAAGATAGTCTAACTTACAGTAAAACTTGTTCATAAATCACTTTACACTAAATTACACTATTCAAAATCAAAAATAAACATACTAATTAATAGCGATAAGCAAACTGAAATTTTCTCTGATGATTATTTTTGTTTTTTAGGTTTAAATGAGTTTTTAAATTTCCAAGCAGAACCATATACCAGTGTCCACGTGGGCAATAGTGAATGATGCCATATTTAGATGGAACAACAAAAATACGCTTTTCACTTTAGACTTTTATAAAAATTAAAGATTTCAAGTTAGCACCCTAACCATGAAGAGTCTGAAAAAGATGTATGAGGATATATCTAAAGAGCTACAAAACTGTTTGGGCATAAAAATAACAGCAGCTTACTGTGAAAATAGATGGAAGGTATTCGAAAGGGGTTACAAAAGGTTTGTAGATAGCAATAAACAAAATCGTAGGGGTCCACAAGATTTTGAGTATGAAGAGGTCATGGCATCCATTTTAGGCCATAAAAATATTAACCCTACCACCCTACTTAGCACAGATACTATTTCTCACCCCAAAGATTTTATGGATCACGACTGCATAACTGATTGTAGCATAGAACAAGGTAGCTACACATCACATGTTAATCAGTTAATCAGGATATTTATTTTTATGTAATATACACAACTTCTTAATCTTCAATTTCCAATCAAGCAATTATTTTGCTTATATAGTTTTTTTTGAAAACATGTATTGATCATGATGTAAATGTACATGATGTATATTTAATTTTAGGTGACGGAGTGCCTACCAGTTAGTCACAAGACTGTACCCAAACAGAAATCTCAAAAGTAGTCTCCTGGAAGAGATTAGATCAGACAGGAGAGATTATTACAAAAGAAGTCTGGAAATAGAGGAGAGGAAATTGGCCCAAAAAGGAAGAAAAAACGATGTACTTGAGAGAATACACAAAATTCTTAAAGAACTTTTAGGAAAACAACCTTAATGTGGGTTATTTTCCAATTGTAGATATCTTCTAGTTGTCTATTACGATATTTTCATTGTCAAGTGTTCTTTTAATGGTCTTGTACTTTTTTTTTGTTTCGCTCTTTTTACTATTTACTGAGAACGAGGTTGAATAACATAGTGTACCTGCTTGTCTCATTCCTACATTGATTTTAAATCTAGGAGTCAGTTCTTCATCTACTCTAACTGTAGCTTTTGAACCCTGTAACGTCATTTTTATGAGGCAGATATATTTGTAAGGTATACCTAGATTACGAATATCTTCCAGCATTTTGTTTATTTTCACACTGTCGAAAGCTTGTTGTTATATACATATTATATAGTTCTACATCGTATTCATAAGATTTTTCTTGAATAGTTCTTAGTATGCATATATTGTAGGTAGTAGCTCTGTTTGGTTTGCATCCATTTTGATGATCGATTATATTCTCGGAGTCTTCTAAAAATCTATTGTAGATAATACCAGAAAGAATTTTGTTACATTTAGCAATATAATTGGCCCCATAATTCTGGCATTCTTTCTTATTCAGTTATAGATATAGATAGTTATTATTATAGACATGGTTATATTATATATTTTTATTTTAGATAGTCAATGAAAAAATTAGCTGAAGCATTTCGGAGATTGGATTATTCCATTAACAAGCTTTAAAAATTGATTGATTGATTTAAACCATGGTATAGAAGAAAAGAGAGATATTAGACATAGATATATTATATATTAGGTATTATTTTAGATATAGAACTTTAATATTTCACTTTAAGATTTAGAACTTTAATGCTTCGCTACAAAGCGGTAAATTTCCTTATGCATTAAAGGTCACTAATAGTTCTTATTCCTAAGATAACAAAAAATACTCTTAAAGCCAGTGCAACTCTGTAGTATTAATTCTTTAACCCCAATGGAAAGGGTAGTTAAGTTGGATGTATATCATCAAATCTTAGAGCATATTACCAAAAATCACATTTTATTTAGAGACTAATAAGCTACCAGATCATATTAAATATTCTCCAAATATTTTTATTTTTAAGAAAAAACTCATTGACTATGTTAAGTTAATTAAATGATTTTGTCTTATATGTCAAAGATTTTATGTAAAATTCGTTTTTTTATGGTAGTATTGTACAATTTTTATTAATTCTATGCAGTGTTTTTAATGTTTCGAATATTTTAAAATTAACGTCCATACTATGTATTATGTTAAATTTCATCTATGTATTATGTATTACTTGTAGCAATAATTGTAAAATTTTAGTGTTTCCAAGTCCAATAAAGATTTCATAGATAGATACCTATTATTTTATTCATTTTTACATTTGTAGTACATTTTACATTTCATTGTTTATTTTTGTATTACAAATTAATTAAAATAAATAAAAATAAATATTTAAATTTAAAAAGACTATATACATAGTATTTCCTACCTTCATATAAAACAATTTGTTATTTGTTTATGATCATATTACTGTAAAAATTATACATAATACTAAGACTGTCAGCCAACAACATAAATTGATTTTGTTGGACAATTGAAGTAAAAATCGAAAAAGACATACTATGGAGAGATTTATCAATTGAAATACTTGGAAAAACTTGAGGAAGGAGAATCCACGATCACTCATGTGTAACAATATTATATAACCGTCCCTATAATTCAAATATTTGGGAATTGAAATAAACAACAAATTAAAATAAAGTTCAACTACCATACATCGTTTTTATTAATTTATTGATAACAAACGAGACAAACCCACTGTCAAAATTATACAAGAATGCAGCATTAAAAAATATACAATATATAAAATTACAAATAGTATAATATACATGAATACAATAGATAAGACAGTGCACACTTATTTATACAAAGTATCATTTTGCAGTTTAGTATTTCAGTACCAACTTCAAATAGTAAGTACCTAAAGCTATTGATACATAAGTTAAACAAATCTATCTCATGAGGTAACTGACTAGCATGCATAAGAAGTCAGACCAGACCATACCTATATTTAAAGCATGAATAATTCTGAGGTGAAGAACTGATGAAAATAAGAACAGAATACTAATCAGTTTAGACTTGAGCTTAGAAACTAAAAATACCTGTCTAGTAAAACGTTCTATTCATTCGATATTTTTATATGGTGTGGAGACTTGGACGATGAATAAGTACTGCTGCAACAAAATAGAAGCATTCGAACTATGGACTTTAGATCAATATTGAAAATACCCGGGACTGATAAAATAACAAACACAGAGGTGCTTCGAAGAATGACAAAAGAAAAATAATTAATGACGACTATCAAAAGTAACAGAGAAATCCATGTGGAGAAAAAAAGTGGAGATCCATGTAATAAGACCAGCTATGAATAAGCTTTTATAGTACAAACCGTAATTTGTTCAATCATCTCTATCAGCTTCATTGATATATCTCACAATGAAAATTTCTAGTATCATATTTTGTACTTCCTCTTCAGTTAACTTCTCATCTAGGCATATGTAGGTTATACAAAACTGTACAAACTCTTATCAAATGAGCAATATCTTGCATATTTTTAATTTTGACATGGTACAATTGTCTGAATTTCTGTTTCATAATGCCAAAACAATGATCAGTGACATATTTATTATTTGATAGAATATACTTATAATTTTTTTGCCGTCTAATAAGGTGTCCATTGTCCTTAAAGATGGTGAGGAGATATTTTAAACAAGAATATACGCCATCCTCAATAATAAATTTATTTCTAAATTTTTCTTCCAGAGAATGAAATAATGGAGAAGTTCTTAGGACCCTTCTGTCATGGACTGGCCCAGGATATCCTACAAAAGTTTCTTATTTTTCTTGTTTTCAAGTTCTACCTGAGGTCTATAGCTTGAGCTAGCAATTAATTAATTGATTTTCTGATTAAATAAGAATCAGGATCTTCTGCTGGCTTATCTATTCTAATATATTTTTAATTTAATTTACTCCTGGTAAATCATGTTGAGAGAAATGTTTTTCTTCATTGATAGACCATTTAATAAGCATATACCAAGCAGCTGTGTTGTCAATGTTATATTGGTTATTTAAGATAAAGGAAATTTTAAACAGGCGTTTTAAGAAAAATTAAATAAAAATGGTAGGTATTCAATATAGCTAAAAGTTAGTGTGCAAATGTTGTGCACTTTTCAGAAATATTGGAAAATTGATGAAAACGCTGGAAATAAACAATCTTCTAAACCGACAGTTGAGTAAATAAAGCTATTGAAACATCCACATCCATATTTCAGCAATAACCCTACAACAAAATTTATTATATGGCACATAATATTTCAACTTATTTTAAAAAAAAGCTTGTAGTGTGCTCAAGAGCTTCTTGCAAAGAATTACTTAAAACTAGTGATTTTTTTTTTCAATAGTTCATCAGAAAATTGGAAACCTTCTAAATGATGAAAGGCCCTGTATTTGCTTTTATTTATGTGTGTGTGTGTGTGTGTGTGTGTGTGTGTGTGTGTGTGTGTGTGTGTGTGTGTGTGTGTGTGTGTGTGTGTGTGTGTGTGTGTGCGTGGGTGAGTGAGTGTGTTTATGTGTGTGTATGTGTGTGTGTGTGTGTGTGTGTGTGCGCGCGCGCGTGCGTGCGTGTGAGTTTGCGTGTGCGTATGTTGGAGAGAGAGTCAGACTGGGTAAAAATAAAAGAAAAGTTTTCTACAATCAATATTAGACATATTTTATCAGAGACTGTCGTAATAGGAATTGATTTTAATGCATATTTGGATCAATCCAGGAGAGAATACGAACTGATAGGTAGGTACATTAAAGACTAGGCGTTGGAACTACAAAATGATGCTAAAGATGATATGTTAGAGCTAAAATAAATCCTAAATATGACAATATTTAATTTATTCTTAATTTATCTAGTTGATGTATTGTTTTTATATATTATTATACCAGTTATTGCTTCAAATTTGATCCCAACTAAAAAACTCTCATGAATTTCGTTGGTTTACACTATTACCTAATAATGCTCGTCTTGTCATTATAACGTAGGTATAGATGATACAGACCAATTATATAAACAGAATAAACTATTGTTTGTTAATATACTTAGCATTATATTTACACCACAGTAATCTTTGGTAGTCTATTTTGAGATTTAACATTCAGCCAATCTAAGTTGTATATTTGATTGCCTATCTAATAGATCGTAAGGAACCTAAAATCGCAGTTTCATTAAATATATACTAATAATTTCTGATTATATATTTATTTTATCTAGGTTAAATCGAGCTGGATACTTTGGAGGTTTTTAAAATATCTCTAATAGTACTGAGTGAGTACTCATCATATCTTATAGTTCGGGTTGCATATTTGGTTGCCTATCTAATGGCAAGAAATTACATGGAAATAGCAATTTTATTTAATGTATATTTATTATCTCGTGAATGAGATGTATTTTAGCTGATTAATAAAAGAGTAAGGAATTTCTAATCCAACCAGTTTAATAAAAGATAAACATTTATATACGCGTTGAAATTAAATTCCTAAATTTTTGCCATGTAAGGTTAAGTAATAAAAATAAAATAGCGATTTTTGCAAGCAGAAACGATTAATAAAACTTTAAATCCCAACTTTAAATTCCAACAACATTGTTATAAAATATCTAATATTCAATAGTAACAATAATACAATGAAAAAATGTATTTGAATTTCTAATCTTCAGAAGACCTGTTTTCATTATCGTTCTGCTATTTAAATATCCGTGCTGTTTTGTCGTGCTTCCAATAAAACTAAAATATAACTATTGCCTGTTTTTAGATATTTAATTTCATCTATTTAGTTTAATTTATAAGATGATATAGACTCTTGTTTAACATTTTGTGGACAAACTTTTAATTTCAATTTATGTTTACGTCAGATGCCAAACGCCAGTCAAGCCCCTCCTACCACCCTGCATGCTTATGATTAGAACATGGCGGAGCTTTCATAGTAAACATAAATTTTGATTTGAATGTTTGTGTTTAAAAATAAGGAACTTAATGCTTAAATTATCAATTTGTAAGTGTAATGTGTTCAAAATAATAGCGGTGGTACATCAATTCGCATGATTTATCTCACAGATGTCAGCTGTTACACATTCTGTGCCAGGTTAGTAAAGCTGTGTGGTAAGGTGGTCATATGTTTCAGTTTATTTATAAATAATAACATCCTTGATATGCGCTATTTACGTGGTTATCGAAGTGTAGAAGCCTAAAGTTTCATTTTGTCTTTGGACTGGTTTATTTCTTACAATTAATGGTATTATATTCAAATCAAAAGTTACTTTCATTGATCAATTCTTGTACTTAAAACAACCCTTAGACCTGTCTTAATGTTGTAGGTACGCAGCTTTTATAAAATACAATTGCTCATAATTCAAAGTACAAAGGGTCTCTGATTTATTTCATCTTCTACTTACAGTTCTTTAATTTGAAATTTTTCTAGGTGCTGATCCCACTAAAGGCATCCAAAAGAGGAGGGCACTTAATATAGGGTGAGTTTTTATTTAAAATCTTTTGTTTTATTAATTACTTTCAATTCAATAAATTTTATTACATGCACGCAATATTCAGTTAAAAAATATTTTAATACAGGGTTTTTTTTAACAAAATATTATAGTTATTGACATAAAGGCCTATAATTAAATAAGGACTGGAATTAATCAATTGTATTTATTAAATCCTTTGTCTATTATGAAGAGTAATTTATTGAGGTTTACAATATATTTATAATTAGGATATTTTGGTTTAGTACAGTGTGATTGATTAATTTCAATATGGAATTCCTTAATATATAGGGTGAGCCATATGTTTTATAAAATAATAATTTCATTTGTGCCACCTAAACCCCAAATATTTTTTCTTTTTATATAAAGAAAATGTAAAACTTTTGTGATTAGGTACTATGAATTATCATTATTGACTATTCATTCATTCTTGTACAAGTCATTCTCCATGTTTTTTTGTGTTGTAGACTGTTTGTAGATATTTCATGAGTATATTATTATGTCTTTAAGATCATTAGGCTGTGTTTTCAAAAAGTATTAAGTTTTTAATTTGGTATTTCAGCTTCTAACAGAATTATACTGAAAGATGGATATAATTTTTCATTTTAAGGTATAAGACCTGAAAATTGTTTTTTAAGTATGTTGGTTTCTTGCTACACTATATGTGGGAATGGTTCATTTGATTACATTAAATCAACTTAAAACTTTAGAATTCCTGAATTTGATGAAGAATAATAGTATGTGATTTATTTTTATTAATATCACACATTTTATTATATACAATCATTATAGTAAAATTCTTTTGTTAGTAATTCCTTTGCTAACTAGAAAAAACCCACCAACACAATAAATCTCTGCTTTAAAATTTATTTTTTGTTTAATTGGTCACACTAAATTCTATTTAATTTCATACTTTATATAAAAGCAACATATTGTTATATATGTCAGTGAAACAAGCACATTAGCAACAAGAGGGAAAGAAAGAAACTCAATATTTTTGAAAGAAAATTAATAAGGAACAAGTTAAGACTCAAAATATTAAATGAAAAAAATATGTGAACGAATCGAGAAATAAATATAATATATTATGGATGAAAAATGAGAATATAGTAATAGCAATAAAGGCACAATAGATGAGAAATAAGTATCTAAAATGAGGAAAGAAAAGATAAAACCAGCAAGGGAGATAACATAATTTGTACAATCAGGAAAAGATCAGGAGTATGTAAGGTAAGATGGGGGAAAAAATAGTAACAAAAGCAAAAACATTCTAAAGATTTTGAAAAGAACTTTAAAAGGCAAATAAAATTAAGAATGATCCGATCTCTCCCCTAAAAATCTTCTTCTTATAGTGCCGTGCACCTATAGTGCGTTGGTGAATTATCTTAAGGCCAGACGTCTGTCTTTTACGGCATGCAAAAGATCGCTAGTGTTATTTATGCCTGTCCTGTTCTTTATGTTCCGTAGCCACGATATTTGTTTGCGATCTACTTCTCTCTTGTCATCAATCTTTCCCTGGATGATTAGTTGAGGGATTGCGTATTTATTTCCTCTCAGAATATGGCCGAGGTATCCAATTTTTTCTTACATTTTGATCAAATTAAGTAGTTCTCTCTCAGTATTTGCCTTTTTCTTCCTACTTTCTCACCCTATCTGTTCATGGTATGCTGAACATTCTTCGCAACGTCCACATTTCGAAGGCCTACAAGTTATCAATGGACGGTACTCTTAACGTCCATGTTTCCATGCCGTATAACAATATGGACCATACATAGCATTTAACCATCCTGTAGCGGAGATTGAAGGATATATTGCGGTTACATAGTAACGGTTTAAATTTGATAAAAGCTTGTCTTGCTTGTTCGGTACGGCATTTTATTTCTTGTTGAGGATCCCATTGGTCATTCATCATCATTCCCAAGTATTTAAATGTTTTCACTTGATCGATTGGAGCATTATCTACTTGCAGTTGTATTCTTAAAAGTGCGTTTTTTCTTATTGCCATGCATTTAGTTTTTCCAGTATTTATCTTCAAGCCATATATTTTTCCTACGGTGTTTATTTTATTTAACATCAACTGCATATCATGTTCGTTGTCTGTTATTATCGCGGTGCCGTCGGCGTAACGAATGTTATTTATCGGGAACCCGTTTACGTTTATCTCACACTCAGAGCCTTCCGGTGCCTCTGCAAAAATGTTCTCCATATAGAGATTGAAGAGCATAGGAGACAAAATACACCCGTGTCGCACCCCTAAAAATAGGAGTTCTAAATGAAAAATAGCTACAGCTTCTATGAGAGTGTACAAGAACTAAAATATTGCTATTACCATGTATATCCCAACTGAAAGCTATAAGACTTTGTCGTGGTATAGTGGCTCTTCATGATCGGTCGTGGTCGTTAATTCTGTTAGGCGACGGCTCAACTCTTGAGTATCAGGCGTTACCCAGGTTTCCTGATCGCCGAGAATTCGCCGGAAATGACCATACATTCTCTAGTTTCTCACTAGAATGGACCAGGAACAAACTAACAAAGCAGCCTCAGTCATCCTGAAAGTATGAAACCGGATCCTGTTATGGGCCATACTTCTGAAGATCAAGCAGAAGAAAATATAAACCCAAAAGAGGTCTGACAGCAGACGCTAAAGCCTATCTATAAAACAGACGTGAAACAAATGATATAAAAGATCTTACGAGTCGCAGTGTAATATTATTTCTAAGATATTAGAATTCATAATTAATCTCGAAGAAATATTTTACATATTTCTTAAATTGTGTCATTGTTTTAATTAAAATTGTTTTCATCAGAATCTGGGACACACTTAGTAATCGCGGAGTTGTCAACTTTAAAAAATACTTGAGTTTCAAACTTGCAAATAATCCAAGCGTGGTTTTGTTTACCATGCGCTATTTCCACAACAAAAGTTGACTTACTGATCGACTGATATCGTCATGGGCAAGGACGAATATAAAAAGAGTAAACAATAGAATTAAAGAAGAGTTGACAACTTAAAGTTAAGATAAAGTCAAGTAAGTCGATCTACTTGTATTGACAGATGAAATCTTGAAGCGTACAGTCATCATTACAATATGCGAATTACACTAAATCTCGATACAACTTCAACTAAGTAAAGGGTGGATTCAGTTAGAGGTACTTTTTTCAACAAGAATAAACTATGAAAAAAATAAATTTTATTTGAAAATATTTATTATCATACAAAAGAACCATTCTTTACAGTTACTTCTTAAAGATAATTTCTTTTAAATGTTCGTCATGGCTACGATTAAGTTGGTTCATTCTGAAGTTCCAATTATCGATGACTCGTTCCAGCATTTCGATTGGTATTTCACCAATGACTCGAGTAATATTGGCCTCCAATGCCTCAATCGTATCTGGTTTATTCATGTAGACTTTGGACTTTAGGTAGCCCCAAAAGAAAGAGTCTAGAGGTGAGATGTCACAGGATCTAGGCGGCCAATTCACTGGTCCAAAGCGTGAAATAATTTGTTCAGCGAATCGTTCTCGCAGTAAAGCCATGCTTTCACGGGCTGTATGGCAAGTGACGCCATCTTGTTGAAACCAAATGTCGCCGAGACCACGAGCTTCAATTTCAGATACCAAATAGTCCGTTATAATAGCACGATAATGGTCTCCATTCACAGTAACATTCTGACCGGCCTCTGTTTTAAAGAAATATGGACCAACGATTCCAACACACCAAACAGTTGTTTTTTCAGGGTGTAATGGCAACTCTTGAACCTCTTTGGGTTGTCCATCACCCCAAACACGGGCATTTTGTTTATTAACGTACGCAAGCCAAAAATGGGCCTCATCTGAAAACAAAATTTTTCTCGTAAACAGTGGATTTTCTGAAAGCTTATCAAGAGCCCATCGACTGAAACGGTGACGACTCGGAAGGTCGGTCGGTTTCAGCTCTTGCACTAATTGAATTTTGTATGCTTTTAAACCAAGATCCTTACATAAAATACGCCAAGTTGTTGCATATGACAAGCCAAGCTGTTGAGAACGGCTTTCTCAACAGCTTGGCTTGTCATATGCAATCGATTCTTCATTATTTTCGAGTACACTATCCGTTACCGCCGCTATATTTTCTTCAGTACGTGCTGAATGTGGTCTATTTGGTTGCGTGTTATCCAATAATGAAAACTGGGTTTCAAACTTATTAAACGTAAAGCGAATTGTACGTTCGGTAGGCCGATTATGTGGACCATAAATTGCTCTAAGCGCACGAAATACATTCCTCACAGAACTCCTATTTTCAAAATACAACTTAATAATTTCTAGACGCTGTGCCGGGCTGTCTTTAGATCATGAAATGTCAAACAATACTCAACAAAAGCGAAATGTCAGTTTGACAGTATTCATCCACGATCTCCAATCAAATCCGCACCAAAAAAAAGTACCTCTAAATGAATCATCCTTTACTATTTAAATTAGGCAATGTAGATTAATTATTATATGGTGACCCTTATCTATTATAGCATTATGGAAAGATCTGCAAGACTTAACAATCCGTTTATCTAAAATCTTCAAGATGGAGGGAGTCGGTAGAGCTAGATTAGAAAAAAAAACGTAAGCACGAAACACAGAAAAGAACTCTACAACAGGCTTTTTTATTTTTGCGTAATACTGATATAAACCGGAACTTGTGTTGACTAATTGCGTTAGTACTAAGTAAAGACGACTTAGTACCGATTCGATGGAGTTTTTTTTTGCTAAAAATTCCTACCCTGGCCGGATTCGAACTCACGACCCCTAAATTTTATTATCAAGGCGATCTACCACAGGCTTTTGCGAAATCAATAACATCGTATCGTAGTCCACATAATCATATAAACATTTCAAATACCATTATGGCTGAATAGTCCAGTCGTCAGAGATTTGATCTCTAAAAAGCGTACGAACAAGCTGAAATTTGCTGAGAATGTAGATTTTAGGACCCCATAAAATATGCAAAAATGTTTACCGCTTCTACCCTCCTGCTTTTCCATAAACCCTCCTCGTGGGGGGAAAATTGACTTACCAAGAATCTGTACGCCGTAGAAAAAATGTAGCTGAGATAATTTTGAACAAAAACGTTTATTAACACTTTTGGTGTAGAATAAACCGTTTTCCCAGAAACAACGCTTGTTTAATAACACATGAAAGTTTAACTGCGGCAATTTTTAAGCATATTTCAAATGCCTTACATTTGTTGCTAAAACTTGAAACCGAGATTTCATGCCATACGTTTGAAAGATTAGGCTCTAACAATGGAAATTCCATAGTGACCGGTCAATGAAAGTGATAAATTTTATTGATCTTATGAGAATTGTAAAAAATTGAAAAATTCGTGCAACGTTTCTTTATTGAACACCTTTATAAAGACTTTATTTCCGGCAAAATACAAAAATTGCATACGAAAGCTACACTCTTCACCTTTAAAACGCATTTTGATTTTTGTTGATAGCACACTCTGATCCTCCTTTCAGTTACCGTCATCTAAAAGTCGATGAAAGTTGACAAATGAGTAATGTAAATAGCCAAAATGAGATAATAAATGCAATTCATTAATTTTGCTACTGTATAAACTTATTGTCATTTATAAAGATTTAGTTTATCCTCCGATTCTGGTGGCAGGGGATTTTCTAAAATCCCTCAACACTAACCTCAACCTTTCCACTTCTCATGAATAACGTAAAAGCTTGAGGTATATATTTGGTAATGTACATAGAGAATTTTTTAAAAAAGAAAAGAGAAATAAACTTATCACGAAGATGAATACTATATTACTGGGCGTTTTAAGAATGTCTAGTTTTAAATTATACAATTAGCTTTAAATAAGACTAATAGTTTTTAAATATATTATATCTATATACACGGTGTTCCTATATTTGACTGACAACAATACATCCCTGACCCAGTTCTCGTTAATTGACGAATATTGTTTTTTATCTAATTTGTTAAAAAAAAAAACTGAAGTCCGTTTGAGTTACCATCTGAAGTCCGTTTGAAGAGGTTTACTCTCCGGACACTGGAACTCACTTAAGCATGGGTGTATGTTACCTGAAGTAAAATTTAATTAAAATATTAAACATCATATAATATTATTAACATCATGTACAATCTTTGGTAACACATTACATTTTAAAGGGTTTTTACCCAAATATTTTGGTGGCTCAGGCATGGTAACCTGTATTTTAACCTGATGATGGAACAGTTGTTCCGAAAACGTTCGTGCTTTTAATGTTGCCCTTTTAAGGGTTCTTATAAAATAAAATATACCCACATACAAAGACTAACCTCTTTTTGTTATACGTGGTATACAGCCAGCTGCAGGAATTATTTTCCTTGTGGATTTTAATTTGTTAAACTCTTCGTTTATGAATTACATATTAAAGTATTTGTTTTAAAACATTTTACATAATTTTTTACAGACCCATTTTCTGGCCACTCATATAGTTTTCTCGTTTCTTTTATTTTTTTCTTAGATTTCGTTTATACTGGGGAGTCTCTAAACAGTTCTAGAAACGTTATAAGGATTTTTACGAAATGTCTGAACACCAGCGAATTCTGTGATATGTGTATCTTTGAACAGTTGGTGTAGTTTATGGTGTTACCGCCATTTTCATATCCATTTCTCTTTGATGGGTCTAGAGATCTTTATTAGAACTTTTCTTTCAAAAACGTCGAAGGTTCTTTGTTGTGTATTTTCTTTCATCAACCTTGTATATCGCATCTATAACAAACTATTGGTCTAATGATGATTTTATAGATTTTAATCGCTGATTTCCGTTGTACGGTTTTGGATATAAATATGCGAGTCGTTGAGAAATATATTTTGTTGCCATTCATTATCCTTTTT
Organism: Diabrotica undecimpunctata; assembly: GCF_040954645.1. NCBI lineage: Eukaryota > Metazoa > Arthropoda > Insecta > Coleoptera > Chrysomelidae > Diabrotica > Diabrotica undecimpunctata. The sequence goes on from NC_092812.1 coordinate 44,295,391, forward strand.
AAAATTTCTGCACATTCTGCTCCCGCAGTATTTCATTCGAATGCTAGTTATGTGCAGCTCTTTACTGCTTCAACATCGTCTTTTATTCTATTTTGGTTTTTATTTACTTTCGTTCTTATTTTACGTTAACTAAAAAAAATTAAGCTACTGAGTTGATTAGAAGTACGACGTCCTCGCAAGGTGGAGAACATCAAGCACTGGGTAAAAAATACAAGAGTAGAATAGGCGGTTCCCCAATAGGCACATTGAAAAATAGACAGAGTCATGTCTACATAAAAAGAAGAAGAAGAGTTGATTTGAAAATTTCTTGTATAATTCATTGCTAATATAATAAACTAAAAACTACACTAATATTATTCAGGTGGTGTAGGGTGTGTTATAGAGGTAGTACCTTTTATTGGAACGACCACATCGAGCGTCATAGACGGGAGATGGTTCTTGATAACTGGTCCTCATAAGACACCTAACTCTCACTTATGGCTCCACGTGCCACACCCCGAGCAACTGCATTGGTCTACAGGCTAAACTAAGTGAGGGTAGCCAGATATGGCGAGAATTTCACCGAGTGATTGCTGGTATAAGCAGCCCCCACTTACTGACCAACGGCTTCAGGCGGATGAGTTAGTAAGTGTTTAGGGCACTTTTTTGTCCTGAGACTGAGAAATCGGTCTCGAAGACGGATGAACCCTACAGAATGGTCAACGGCATAAGGATGCAGAACGCAACGGGGAACCACTGCATTAAAGACTCATAGAGTACCCCTAGTAACAATCATCATGGCATATGCAAAGGAGAAGTACTGATCATGGACATCGGATAACAAGATCCGACAGGGGAAGACAAATAGATAAATACAAGGCTATATGTCCTGTTTCGTATATTTTATTGAAGAGGCTTAGAAGAGAATGCTTTACCCTTATTGTCGAGTAGTTTGATTATTTCGCTTGGAATTTCATCTGGACCGGTTACTGTCCTATTCTTTGATAGCTTTATAGCTCCTTCCATTTCATCCAGTGTTATGTTTGGACCAGTCGACATATTTTCGATTTTAATTTCTGTTCTATCGTCATCAAACAGCTCCTTAATATATTCTGTCCACGTCTCTAATATGTCTTGTTCATTGACTACAATATTTCCTTGTTTATGAAGTCAACTACTTGCAGTTGATCTATATGTTCCAGTTATTTTTGTACGTATTAAACGTGTCATTCTTTTTCTGTAGTTCTTCTATTTCAAGACATTTGTTGCTGTACCATTTTTCTTTTGCATCCCGGATTTTCCTTCTGATTGCTTATTCTTCAGTGTTTTTATTTTTCTGCTTTCGTCTGCTTTTCATTAGTCCCAATATTTCATCAGTCATCCATTGCTGTTTGCGCTTATTAATAGTTTTATACTTTTTAGTTGTTTCTTGCAGATGGCGCATGGTTTTGACATTATTCCAGTGGTCTTCGACGTTATGTGTTTCTTCTGATTTTTCGAACTTCTTTTCCATCTCGTGTGTAATTTCATGACTATTATTTCGAATACAGTCAGTGTTTATTCGGTTAGTCGGTTGTTGGCGTTTTACTTTTTTAAGTTTGAGTTTTATATCACTGATTAATAAGTTATAATCTGAGGGGTCATCGGCTCCAGGTAGTGTTTTAGTTATTTTGATTGAATTTCGGTATCTTTCGCTACTTCTTCTTGCAGTACCATCTCCTATCGGAGGTTGGCTACCATCACAGCAATCTTTACTTTGTTGGCTGCAGCTCTGAACAACTGTATTGAACTGCACCCATACCCCTCCCTTAAATTTCGCAACCAGGAAATCCTCCTACGTCCCACATTTCTCTTTCCCGAGATTTTTCCTTGGATTATGAGTCTAAGCAGAGAGTACTTTTCTCCTCTCATTATGTGGCCCAGATATTCCAGTTTTTTCGTTTGTATGGTTTTTATGACTTCGCATTCCTTCCCCATCTTCAGCAGAACATCTTGATTTGTTACTCTTTCTGTCCATGGTATTTTCCACATTCTCCTGTAACACCACATCTCGAATGCCTCAATGTTTTTGATGTTTATCTTTTTCAGTGTCCAGGCTTCCATGCCGTACAGCAGAACGGAGAAAACATAGCACCTTAAGATTCTCGTTCTTAAGTTTATATTTATGTCTCGGCTGCATAGGAACTTTTTCATTTTGACAAACGATTGTCTCGCTATCTCTATTCGCCTCTTGATTTCTCTAGCTTTCTCTAGCAATCTTTCGATTGCTGATTTCGCAATCTGATTTCTTATGATTTATCTTTAGTATCTGCGGGTGACTTCCAAGTATATAAACGACGCTTGGGTAGTTTGAAGAATGTATTTGTCACACATAGATTGTTCTCTACGCAGAATTCTACAAATCGGTCTCCCCTGTCATTACATTGTTCAAGTCCAAAATTCCCTGCAATGTTTTCTTGTCTACCTTTTCCTACTTTGGCATCGAAGACCCCCATTATTATTGTAATGTCTTTGTTTTTCAGCTGACTCATTACCTTCCTATGTCATCTTCACTACTGCTGGCTGTGGGCGCATAATCTTGGACCAGATTTATATCTGTGGGTTTTGAGTTTAATTGCATCACGATGACTCTGTCAGAAATGTAATTTACAGATTTAATACAGCAAGAGACTTCTTTATGTGCATTGTATGCGACACCATTCCGGTGGTTAGTGCCTTCTTCTCCAGAATAGAATACATCGTGGTCGTCTATGCTATATATACCAGTCCCCGTCCAGAACTGGTATATTGAGCCTTATCATCTCACGTATGGTGAATCTTACCGGGCTCGTAGAGACTTCTCACATTCCATGTGCCTATTCTGATACCTGATTTTATTTTTTCTTTTCCATTATCACAGGGATTTCGCTGGATAACGGCCTGGGAAGCCCTGTGTGCTTGTCTTCTCCTGCCGGATCTTGGTGTCCGAGGATCAAGATCCGTATACCTTTTCTTATCATATGATAGTGCCATTATGATTGAACTAGGGAATAATAATGGGGTGGTTTCCCGTTGCCTTCCCCATCGCAGTAACACAACCATTTAAACTGCTCCAGTCATTCTTGTGATAGTCCAGTTTCAAGCCGATCCAGGATTATTTCCTCTGCGCCTTGAGCTGGTACTGATGATCGCTGCTGCCCTGTGTCACATATAGTGATTCTATATAATCCCTAAAATCTAAAAAAATTCTATACTCCGTTTAAAAATTATTGATAGTACAATTTTTATGACAAGGCTCACTCGTTAGTGTATTGTATTCGAAGTTCTTCATGGTAAGAACAAGAATTTAGATACTGATTAAATAACCAACAATGTAGAAGATGAGATAGAAAAACTGCACACACTCAATCAAGAAATTCTAGATAAATATTTATTACTTGAAAGAAAAAAACGGAAGCCTGGATAAACGATGAAATTTTAAATATTGTGAAAGATAGATGTGTAAAGAGGCCACAGGTTTATACAAACCAAAAAATACCGGCTGCTTTAGGGATGAACATGGAAATCCAATAGTGGAAACTGAACAAAAATACGCAGGAAAACATTTCATGACAGCCAAAATAACACAACTAATAGATTTTGTGAAACTGGAAGAGATTAACATAACCACCAACTTATGAAGAGATAAAATTTGACATGAACAGAACAAAGGACGGCAAGGCAGCAGATACTGATAACCTTCACTCACAAATGGCTTGTAGAAATATTTAACAAAATATAACACTGGAAAAATTTCATAAAGCTGGCTAACTTGTACTTTTGTTAACTTTTAATTTCCTTTTAAGAGTGAATTAGAGTTGTTAAGTAAAGTGAATTTTACCTCCACCAACTTCCTCACCTTTAAACAACCCTCATTTAATATTTTGTAGTTCTCTCCGAATAATTTTCTTCGCGGATTCACCCAAAAACTTCATCGCCATTGAACGGTTTATCAATAAAAAGTAAGGGCTTCGAGGGACATAAAAAAGCGCTCATATTCGGAACATATTCTTAGCTTTCATAACATCAACACACCATTACCAGTTATTTATGAACTGATAAGAAAAAAATAATTTCCTTATCGTAATTGAATCTAAAAAAGCCGCAAACTGTCTCTCATTTACATAACCGAAAATGTTTTTTACTGGAAAGATGTAACAAATCAGTAAATATCAACAGATAGTCATTAAAAAGTCTGTTTATGTATTTACATAGTACCCTAATTTTTTTATAATATAATAGTTTAGAAAATGAAGTTTTTTGTTATCCCAATTAACACAATATGTCATAAGGATAGCGAGTGCTTTTTATTACCTTGAATTGACTTATATTTGTGACCAATATAACCAATTTTTTTGTCCCCTCGGTACCTTGATGTGTTTTTATGTTTTTTGGTGCGTAGAATCGATTTTTCGAGGATAACAGGCTAAAACGTCGTCGGAAAATTTGTTATTAACAATTTAATTTTTAAATGATTGTATCTCCTAAACTGTTACGAGATATTTAATATTACCAAAATGAACATTGTTCCTTTTGAAAAAATGATCCATCCATCAATGATAAATAACATAGATGAAAATTATTGTTGTCGTTTGGTAAGATTCAATTGGAGCTCTTCAAATCGCTCTTTGACCTTTTTTCTAAGTGTGGACCTTTTAGGAAACACCGTTTAGAACTATTTGAATCTTCGTCTCTCATGTCAAATTGTAAACTTGTCACTCCCAGAATAACAAGGATTAGATCAAAAACAATTATTACATTAGACTCGAAGGAAAGCTCAATTGGGAATAAAGTTTAGTGATGTAGAAAATGTAACTACTCGTTACTGTCCAATACCCTAAGTACCGAATACCAAACCGAGAATTTTATATATCGTTACTTCGTTACTTTAAATATTTCGGTATTTTGTTTACACAGTAGCCGGCATTATGTCTTGTTATTTATTAATTATTTGTCTCGAATATTATTACTTTTGAATATTAGCCGCGCTCTTTCAGCAAATATTGTTTAACCGAAATATCTCATCGCACACTCAGCAGAAACGATGTTTAATCTTAGGCCGATAAGATTTGTGGTATTTAGATTACTCCTAACTAAATTATAATAAGGAAAAAAATTAAATTATTAAGTGAGTGTCCTTAACAGTAGGTATGCTTACCTTATTATATTTTTTTATCAGCTAAGGTGACATATTTTTAAAAAGTTTAGATACAATATTACTGCCGGCGTCGCAATGCAAGAATATTATTTTATGATTAGAGGGAGGCTAATCTCAAAAAAATAAGTCGTCTGCTGGGGAAGAATGTACAAACTATTTTATTTTTACATTGAAATTATGACCTTTGAGTACGTTTCACATGTGTCAAGTTTTCTTATAATGAATATTTTGATTCGCTATTTATGTTTATGGTATTGTTCGTAATGCACATATCCAATTTTCCAAATTTTTGTTACATATTTTTTTTTTCGTCTCATAGAGTCTCTAAGCATATACCCGAACTACTATACCCACTAAAACGATACTCAGACCTACCTGCAAGACGCAGGAGTCTCGCAGGCTTAATCATTGTTATTTTTCAAATCCTGCACGGTCAGTCTTGGTCTTGGTTTTGCTAAAATTAGACTGTCTTGGTCTTGCGGAAACGCAAGAACAAGACTACAAGACCAAGACCGATTTTGGGCAACACTAGACGGGCTTCCAGCCGGTTACCCTCGAAAAATTGAATCTACGCACCAAAAAAACAAACAAAACGTCAAGGTTAGAAAGGGGACATAAAAATTTGTACTCAACCTCCCTCTGAAGAACTGAAGAAAAAGAATGGCACATTTAATATGTACAAAAAGGTGCGAGAAATAACCTGAACCATATAGGTCAACTGCAAGTAGTTTACCTGATAAACAAGGAAATATTATAGTCAATGAACAAGACAAACTGGAGAGGTGGAGGGAATATATTGAGGAACAGTTTGGTAACGAAAGAACAGAAATTTAAATCGAAAATGTATCGAATAGTCCAAACATAACCTACGATGAAATGGAAAGAGCTATACAACTATCAAAGAATAAGAAAGCAACCGGTCCAGATGAAATTCTCAGCGAAATAATCAAACTACTCGACGATAAAGGCAAACATTCTCTTGTAAACTCGAATATTGCATTCGAGAACTTACAACAAAATAGAAGTACTAGTAAATGAAACAGTGTGGTTTCAGAAACAACCTTGGAACCAGAGAAGCGTTATTCAGTTTGCAGGCTATGGTTTAAAGATGTAGGGATATAGAACAACCGGTATATATGTGTTTTATCGACTTCGAAAAGGCTTTTGAACGGGTCACCCACTTAAATTATCGGTGTCTTGAAGCAGGTGGGCATTGATGACCAATACCTCCGTATCATCAAAAATTTCTATTTTGGATGTGCAAACATACGAGTTGGTCAGAACACGACAGAAGCTTGGATCATAAACAAAAAAAACAGTAGTAAGATAGTAGCAACAGAGATGGAATGCCTGCGAAGATGCAGCAGAGTAACAAGAATGGATAGGAGAAGTAATGACGAAATAAAGCAAAGAACATCAATAGAAACAGACATACTAACATATATAGAAAAAAAGACTAAAGTGGTATGGACATCTAAGAAGAACTAGCGACAGCAGAAAGATAAAGAGAATAACCGAATGGAGCCCCATAGGAAGGAGGAAAAGAGGACGACCCCGAAAATCCTGAAGGAACGAAGTAGACGACGCCATGAGCAAGAGAGGCTTAAACGATGGAGAATGGGACAACAGAGAGAAATGGAAACGGTTGAGCGAGGAAATGTAGTGAATACTGAATCCCTGAATATATATATATATATATATATATATATATATATATATATATATATATATATATATATATGTATATATATAAATATGAAGCAGTAGAAATACGACGTGGAGTGAGGCAGGGGTGTATTTTATCTCCTCTAATCTCAGATACGCAGACGATACGGTACGATACGATACGATGTGTTGAATATGGACTACTTGATACTTCTAACACAAAGCTAATGGTTGTCAGCAAAACAGTTACAATCAATGAACATCAGAGCCTATGGAATAAAATTTTGAGTCCACAATATCACCTATTTGGGCGCCAATGTTAACGATAACTGGAATGTGAGCAAATATATAAGAATACGAATTAAAAAAAGGAAGAGCCGCCTTTTATAAACTAAAGCAAATTCTTATTAATAGAGATATTACATCGATCCTTAAAATCAGATTAATAAGCTGTTACATATTTTCCATATTGCTGTATGTCATGAAGAGCTGGATTTTTACAGGAACACTAATTGGAAAATAAAAAATATGGATCATAAAAAATTGGAGGCGTTAAAGATGTGGAATTACCGACGAATATTACGAATAAGTTGGGTTGATCCAATAAAAAATGAAATAGTTTTACACCGAATGAAATAGAGAGCACAGAAATACAAAACAATAAAAATCCGAAATCTCTGAAAGTGGTATCAAGAGACATTCGATAATTTGTTTCGAGTTGCCATAAACAAAGTTATTTTTGCCAATATGATCGCTAACGTTTGATAGTCGGACAGGGTACTGAAGGAAAAAGAGAAGATAGTTAGTCATTTATTGTCCAAATATTTTTTGGCGTTCTTTAATTTTCCATCTTCTTAATTAATTACAATGTATTAATTAACAAAGTTAACATCATTTAAAGGGTTTTTACCCTCATATTTAGTGGCTTCCCTCATGTTTACCTGGTAAGTGTTCTACCCCTGTTTTTTAACCTTGGTCAAAATTTCATATTTATGTTTGCTGTAATTAAAACGTTGACACTTATTTTAGGTAACTGCCATGATTAGGACTTATTAGTCCGAAAACTTTCTGCGATGTAAACAGAAAGGGGAATTTTAGAATAAATATACATTTTATAAAGGATTTTTTAAATAAGTTTTTATGATTATCTTCCTTGTGGAAAATTATTATCTCTTATTGCCTTTAACATGTGCTTCTTGATTAAATATAACGAATGAACTTTTCTCTCCGAAGGACGTTTCTATGATAGTGATCAATTTCCATTGGTTGTTGTCCATCATGTCTTTTTGGCTCAGTAATGTGTCCTGAATAGAAATTGAACTGCTTTTTATAGATTTTCAGCAAGCATTTGATACAATAAAAAGATCAAAATTAATGGTAGCTCTGAAAGAAATGGGAATACAAAACAAATTAAGACGATTAATAAAAATGACAATGAGTAGAACTGTAGTGAGTATAAAAACTCAAGTAGGAGACACAGAAGAATTTGTCATAAATAAAGGGGTTAGACAAGGAGATTCGTTATCAGCAACCCTGTTTAATCTTGCCCTGGAATACATCGTCAGGAAAATAAACAAAGGTACCCTTAGAACTAGAGAAGGACAAATAATAGCATACGCTGACGATATTGTGCTAATAACAAAAAATAGAAAAACAATGGAAAAAATGTTAAATGAAATGGTAACAGAAGGAAAAGTAATGGGATTAAAAATAAACCAAGAAAAAACAAAAATAATGAGATTTGATAAAAACTTCGAAAACAAAAAGGTTAGACTAGGCGAATACATTTTTGAAGAAGTCGAAAAATTTAAGTACTTGGGAATATTAATAACAAACAATGGAGAAAGAGAAACAGAAATCAAAGAAAGGATTATTACAGCAAATAAGACCTTCCATGCAAATAAGAAATTACTAAAAAATAAACTATTGAGTAAGAAATCGAAAATGAAGGTATACAAAACAATAATTCGACCGACGATGATGTATGCAGCCGAAACCCTCAGCATGACAAAAAAACAAGAGGAAAACCTTAGAATACAAGAAAGAAAAATACTAAGAGCAATACTGGGACCAATAAAAATAAATGAAAATGAATTTAGACAAAGAACGAACCTTGAGCTACTGGAAGAAATTAAGGAAGATATAGTGTGTAAAATAAAACAACAAAGAGCAAAATGGCTAGGACACGTATGGAGATCAGGATCAACTACGACGATATTCTCAATATTGGAATGGACACCAGCTGGCAAAAGAAGACGTGGAAGACCAAGATCTACATGGTTACAAGAAGTTGTAAATGATCTCAACAAGGCGGGCATACGACAGTGGAAAGGAAAAACCAGAGATAGGACACAATGGAGAAAAATAACTGAGAAAATTAAATAAGGAACATGAGGACTGATCTACCTCAAAACATAGATCTAGAGAGCGTAAGCGGCGTAACCCCTAAAGGGGTGTTTAGCCACATATATATAATGTGTCCTGAGGATAAAGGACAGGTATAACACAAACTACGCAGAATTTAGTCAACTCAGTAAAACAATAAACAAAGAAATCCGAAAAGACATACGGCAAAATAACATGAGAGAGGTGACAAGGGTGATAGAGAAAAATAGAAGTCTGAAAGTTCCAAGACACAACATGTCCACAGGAAAAAAGAACATACGTAAGTTAAGAAATAAACAAGACGACATATAGTGGAAACAGTGGAAGACTTCTACAGACAACTCTATGAAACAAGTGAATCCGATGAAAGACGCCCCTTACCAAAGATAGAGAATCAAGGCTCAGAATTAATGCCGAACATAACTGTTGACGAAATTAAAAATGCACTTCGGGTGATGAAGAACAATAAATCCCCAGGTGAAGACAGGGTAATGACCGAAAGCTTAAAACTAGGAGGAAATAAGCTCTTACTGACACTTGTTAAACTGTTCAATAAATGTCTGTGCGAAGCGATAACACCGACGCAGTGGAACAACGCGGAAATCATCTTACTTCATAAGAAGGGAGACATCAGCGACCGCCCCATTAGCTTGTTGTCACAAGTATATAAGCTATTTACAAGAGTTATTACCAACAGGCTAGGAAGTAAGTTGGATTTCTATCAGCAAGCAGGTTTTAGAGCAGGATATGACACGAATGATCATTTACAAGTAATTAAGAACTTAATAGAAAAGAGTGTTGAATATAACAAGCCATTAGTCATGATATTTGTTGACTACGAAAAAGCTTTCGACACAATAAGTCATCAAAAGATGTTAAAAGCCTTAACAGAGTGCCGTATAGATCATCGCTATATAAACATGATAAAATACATCTATCAAAATGGGACAGCAAGTGTGAAACTGGCAGATAAAAAGACCAACGTATTTAAAATAAAACGGAGAGTGCGACAGGGAGACACAATTTCGCCAAAATTGTTTACAACATTATTAGAGCATATGTTTAAGAACGCAAATCTGAGTGAAAAGGGAATTAATGTCAATGGAGAAATGCTTAGTCATTTGAGGTTTGCTGACGATATTGTCCTTTTTGCTGACAGAATCGATGATGCAGTATCGCAACTGGAGAAACTATACCTATCCTCCCTACAAGTAGGATTAAAAATCAACCACACAAAAACACAAATCATGACAAATCTTGTGTTAAGCGAAAAGATTTCAGTAAATGGCATGCATATTGAAGAAACCACCTCATATAAGTACTTAGGACATGAGATACGCATAGGAAGAGATAATCAAACGTGCGAACTAAGCCGCCGCATAGGACTCACTTGGGTGGCATTCGGCAAGCTAAGCTATGTTCTTAAATCAGAACTGCCTATGTGTCTTAAAAGAAGTCCTTAATCAGTGCGTGTTGCCAGTACTTACATATGGTGCAGAGACATTAACACTAACCAAGAAAGTAAGAAATAAAATTTGTGTTACCCAAAGAGCCATGGAACGATCGATGTTAGGCATTTCTCGTAGGGATCGGATCACGAACAAGGAAATAAGACGGAGAACAGGAGTAACAGATGCCATAGAAAGAATTATGACCCTTAAGTGGAACTGGGCGGGGCACATAGCTAGAATGTCGGATAACAGATGGACACAGCGAATAATACAGTGGAGACCGAGACAAGAAGCACATCGAAGTAGAGGTCGTCCACCAACAAGATGGTCTGATGACATAAAACGGATCGACAAAAATTGGATGCAAACAGCACAAAACAGAAATACATGGAAAAGACTGAGGGAGACCTATATCCAGCAGTGGATAGATCCGGGTTAAATGATGATGATGATGAATGAATGTTTCTTTGTGTTCTTTCACTTAAAAATCTGTAAATGGTTCTTTCACTAACACCTGTCATACCGAAGCACATAGTCTCTATATTATTAACCGTTGTTAAAGTTTGTTGATGAACAAGGGAGTCACGCACATTTAACACCATTGTTTTTCTCTCAGGGAATCCGCGCCGTTTTTAAGTTTAGCAGCAACAAATTGAATCAATGATGCCATTTTAACGCATGGACTGAACTGTTAACTGATAACACGGACGGTATCAAATTCGTCACAACTTTCTCTTACTCGGTCGGCAGGTAGGCAGGTACCCCAAAAATTATCTGTCAAATTCATCAAAGTCATTAATAAAGGATTATTCCCTAATGATACAAAGTATTATATAGTAATACAGTTACTTACCCTCCTTAGATACAACTTTTACAAAATTCGTGCTTTCTATTTTCTTATTATTATTAGTCTTGTTGCCAGTTGCAAACAAATATTATACTTTAATGCAGTTGCCGGGGTACGGTGGAAACAATAGGCCATAATATCCTTGTGGGTTTTTTTAGATTCAGAAATGTAGGAATTTGTTTAGCATATTGCCCAGTTTACGTACTTTGATCTTTTGTAGTAAGTAATAATAATATATCAGAAGGTTTCAGATCTTAGTATTTGTTTACGATTTCTACCTTTAGAGTGCGATTTTTTTCTTTCTAATAGTAAAAAGATTTCTGATTCACTAATAGTCGGAGATGAGATTCTACATAACACGCAAGTATATAAATCTAGTCTATCGGCATAATCAACAACAAAAAATTGTTTTGACCAGTCACAAAAACATGTCTTTCATTGTATATATATATATATATATATATATATATATATATATATATATATATATATATATATATATATATAAACTAGTATAGAATTCTCAGTAACAAATACCACAGATATTATTTTTTAATGCAAATATTAAATATGCCTATCTATATTTGCAAGTGACAAGAAATGCATTAAGAACGAAAAACCACGTGTAGATTTCAGCCTAAATGAAAATTATTAAACTTTTATAATGGCCATCTTGATCTGTCAAATTTGATCCTTTATGTTCGTAATAACTACGTCGTCACGTTGTACTACATCCGTACTAGAATTTGTACTATAATGAGAACCATTAAAGTACAGTTGTAAGGTATTTAAAGTACATTAACAATGACATTAAAATATGGAAATAGAACAATATGCCAGAGACTGAGTATTATGTTCGAAAATGTGTCTATTTATTTCTGCTTATAAAAAATTACTACTATAACGAGTACCAATAATATTTAATGATGGTTCTTCCATCTCCATCCACCGGGGCATGTCGCTGCGCTGTCTATCCACAATCCACTAGCTAAGCACAAAACCAAAACATCGCTCTCTCGTCAGTTCGCTAAAATTCACCGCGTAAGTCGGACGTATAGTCATTGCCCACCTTCTCCGTGCCATGTGATTATCCTCTCGAACATTTTCGGCAGATTCGCCTGATGTGAAACATTTTCAAAAATTGTGATACAGTTTAGTGCCTTGAGATTGTGTTTTTTAGTGGTATTTTTATAAATTACAATTGTGGATATGTACGCTGCTTACGCGGGGGGAGCACCCCCACATTATGCTCCTCCGCCGCCCCCAACGTACCTGCAACCCCATCCACCTCCGCCACCCCTTCCGCACCATGTGCAAGTCCCCTCCGTCGGGATGGGACAGGAACCCAATCCTGTGGCACACTTCTCCAAAAAAAGAATAAGGTAACACATACATGGCAAAAAACAAGAAAGTATTTAATAAAACAATAATAAAATACTAATAGTATATCTTCCAATATTTTAATAAAAAACAGTATGTACAAATGGCCAAGCTCTTTATTATCATTTATTATCTATTTTTTTTTAATTCTTTATTATCTCTTAACAAATTTGACAATCATTACATAAAAAATAATTGTTAATGTTAGTTCTTATATTATATTTTGTGTAAATGTTTGCCGATTTATGACTCTAAAACTACTAAACAAAATTCTGAAATATAATATTAACATTGTAACATTAACACAACAATATATTTATTTATTATATATATTATATATTAATATATTTCCTTGACCCGAGGCCTCATGAGTATAAATTTCTCTCATATTTGTATTGGTGTTGTCTATACCTATTCTCCATCTAGTGTAACTTATTGTATCCATTTTTCGACAAAACTTTTTTTCCGTCCATTCGTCTTCTTAACTTTCGCTGATGTTCTGTATGATGTATGAACTTATTCCAGCATGATTTACTTTTCCATTTCTCATTTTTGTCCCATGTTACCCCTTCTTACTGTTGTCGTTTCTTTACTCCATTCATTTGATTTTCAATATTTATGTAAACACATTTGATTTTATTTTACTCTTTGGGCCTTTGAGATGTTATCAATATTTACTTCTGTATGGGTCTACAATGTTAAACTATAAATATTTAATCAGGAGTATACACTGGTTAAATGTTTTTTCTATTCAGTTTCATCCTTTAATTCCTTGAGCAGCAATTTTAGCTCGGTTGTTCAGAATTAGATCATCAGCTAATCGCAGTTGTTTCACGTATTCTTCAATCAATTTAGTACTTTGTTTCTCCAAGTGTAATTTCTTGAAGACATCTTCGAAACAGTAATTGAACAACCAGCTTTGGTAATATTGTATCTTCATGTCTAACTCCACTTCCTAATTTGAACCATATTATACTCCAGAGAAATAAGTTAAAAAAGAACCCTGCAGTGGGTTCGGTGGACTTTTTTAATGATTAACAATATGAGGCCAAAAAATACACCATTTTTTAAGAACTTTCGTCTACCAGTAAAAAGTAAATAATTTTGAACCACTTTGGAGGTAATTATTTTATAAAAGACGTTTAAAGCTTTAAAATGGCGATTTATGAATGTTGATTTACTAATTTGTTGCTTAGAAAAGACCTAATAAATCGCAATTTTCATTAAATGTCAATAACTATTGTAAAAATGAAACTACAACCTTGATGTGAGAAATGGATAAGGATATGGTTACGTGGAAAGTTGGGTCGCATAATGTTAAAAGTGTGGTCAAAATTTCAGAGTGACTCATCAATTAATTTATAAGTTATTAATTTTGTTTATCCCAAACGACTCTTTTTTACAATGACATAAGTCAGAAAAAAAATGCTACGAGTAGCATAATCAATCAAAATAATTTAAAGAAGTTAAAAAAACCTTGCAATTCCAAAAACATTGCAATTTTTTGCTTATAAACTATTTGAATAACTGTTTTATTATTCAAATAGTTCAGTTATTCGGAGGGAAAAATTATTTTTCATATTCGGAAAGCTGGCAAACTAAAAAAAGTTGTTCTATGACTATTCTGGACGAAGTTCGTCCAATTTTTTAAAATCGGCGATATCGAAAAATGAAATATTAACTTCAAACTCGACCTTTAAAATATTTTCGGTTCTTGTTGATAGATTTTGACGTTTCTTTTTATAATTTGTTTGTAATGTTTGCGTAAATTACGAATATGCCAAATTTTATGTTAAATTAACCTTGTAAATTGTTTAAACAATTTTTGGAATAAATAGGATATTTTTAGGATGATTGTTGTTAAAAAAACGTATTTATTAAAAAAAAATTTTTTTCATATAGCACACATCTTATAAAATGTATAGTTCAAGGTAAATAATATCGTATTGAAATATTCTGAACAATTTAAATTTGATCAATTATCTACAACAATTCATTTTGAATTCAAGTTTAAGTGATCTATTACTAGGTTATCCATTAAAAATCATTTTACCAATATCGTTCAAAATTTGTTTTTGTCGAAAATTGTTTAATCTATTTACATGGTTAATTTAACATTGGGTTTATTAACCTCTTTAAGGCAAAAAAAGAAAAGTCAAAATACAGCAACAAGAACTGGAAATCGATGGTTAAATATCGAAACCTCATAAGTCAAAATTTACAACTTAACGAAAAAACTTTGATGCTTAGTATATATATATATATATATATATATATATATATATATATATATATATATATATATATATATATATATATATATATATATATTGCTATGATTGTTTATTTTGACTTTAATCTTAGTTTATTGAGCCAATAAAAAAGAATTATAACTTATTTGTTATCAAAAGTAAAATAATCCTTATATTACCTGTGTTCGATGGATTCAAAAGATTTTCTAGTTGTCTTTTATCGGGATAGAGAAGAAAGGATAAGAATACAAATATATTATATTACAAAGATTTACGTTTCTTTATTTTATATAAACGAATAAAACAATTATTAAATTCTGTCGTTATCTTATCAATCAGCATACAAGAAAATAAATCAAATTTTTATAATAATAAGATTATAAAGCTACATACATTTATATTACGTGAAAACCAATTTTACTTAAAATTTTCTTTACTTGAAACAAAAAACAACAAAACTTTAAACTTTTGATTAGCCTAACAAAACCTCAGTTCTTAAATTTGAATGCTAATGACCATGATGTCAAACCGATCCTTCACAGATATAAAATTCAATTGTACAAACACTTACAGCTTATTTTCTTCTTGAGTTGTATGTTGGAACATACCCAGAAAAGTCCAGTCTCCTCAACGATGTGATCTCTCCTCTTTGGCACCTCGGCTCCTTCTTAACGTCTCTGCAAACCTCCTGCAGACTACACAAAAAACACCTGATTCACTTCTCTAAACTCAGCTACTTATTTATGACACCATGACCTCCTTTTGTCAACTTGATGCCGTAAGAATACTTTCACATATACTTTATAAAATGCCCACGGTAGATACAAGGACCTCTTTTAATCTACTTGTTATCTCCCTACACATTAGAACAACTGATAGAGAAGAAAATGGCAAAAGGTAGACCGGTCCATCTGGCCTTTGTTGATCTAAAGAAAGCATATGACTCAATACCTAGAGTCAAATTATGGGAAGCAATGAATGATCTCGGAATCCGACAAACACTAATAAAAGCAGTTAAAGCACTATACAAAGAAAACAAAGTAGCTATTAAATGTGGAAATAAAGCCTACAATCCATTTAAGACGACAAAAGGACTTCTACAAGGCTGTGCTACGTCCCCTACTCTGTTTAAAATATTCTTGGAAAAGACACTCAAACCATGGAGGAGAAAGTGCGAAGGAATGGGCATACCAGTAAGAGACGAATACCTATACACCTTAAGTTTTGCCGACGATCAAGTAGTCATCGCACAAGATGAAGAAGATCTCAGCTTTATGCTCAGAAAACTAGAAGAAAAATATAAAAACAACGGAATGGAAATAAACTTAGAGAAAACCGAATACCTAACAACAGAAAACAAGGATATGAGAAACCTAGAGATAGACGAGGGAAGACAAATAAATGGAACAGATAAATTCAAGTATTTAGGAACCATAATATCGAACCAGGGAACAACAGAAGAAGATATAAACAACAGACTGAGACAAACAAGAAACTGTATAAGACAACTAAACTCAGTGTTGTGGGATAAGAACATTACGATAAAGACAAAAAAGAGAATATATAATACCCTGACAAGAAGTATCCTGACATATGGGTCCGAAAACTGGACAATAAACAAGAGAAATAGAGGTAGAATAAGAGCAGTAGAAATGGAGTTCCTGAGGAGAAGCTGTAGACTTACAAAAAGAGACAGAATTGAAAACGCAGAGATTAAGCGGAGAATGGGAGTGCAATCAGACATAATCGACTATATAGAGGAGAAGAGACTATCCTGGTACGGCCACGTCAGAAGAGCGGACAGAGGACGCTGGATAAACAAAATCACAGAATGGAGCCCGATTGGAAGAAGAAAGAGAGGAAGACCCCGAAGGTCATTTAGAGATGAAATCGACGAGGCTATGGAGAAAAGAACCCTGCGAGATGGAGACTGGAATGACAGGGAAAATTGGAGAAAACGGTTGAGTGAAGGAAGACAGTGAAAACTGTGGAAATCCTTAGTAGTAGTAGTAGTTATCTCCTTCTGCAAACTATTCACTACTTTTCGTTATGCCGGTATCCAAACTCACGAACCACACCCTATCTTGAGACAAACGACTGTTTCCTTTCGATGACCAAAATATAACTAACTTCTCCGGTCTCATGATCGGCTCACAAATTCCCATTTAAAAACGACCGTCCAATCAAAAGCTCAAATTGTGTTTACCATGATTTTGGAAAAGCCTAATTTAGGTTTCAGAGAAAAACTAAATAGCTTACTTTAAAATTGGTTTTGTCAATACACCATTTATACATATTTCAAAAGATTAGAATGTGGTTATTTAATACTCGACTATACAAACAATGAAAAGATTAACTTACAGGTAAAATGTCTTCTAATTCTAAACAAAGGTTTTTTGATAATTTTGTTTGAAACGGAAAAAGGTCGTTTGCCAAACAAATTTCTATTCTTATCTACACTAAATCTTATCTTAAATTACTATATACATTTTTGTTTATAATGATATCTTAAAATTTTATTCCGATGGATATTTTTATTTATTTTTCTTTGGTTGGGAAAGAAGAAACATAACAAATCCCCGCCTTTGCATATGATAAAAATTACTGAATTATTTAGAGATTTTTCTCTATGCAAAAACAATAAAGAATAGTCTTTCAATATTTTATTAATTTCTTCTTTCACCTGTTGTCGATATTTATATGGGATCGGGTAAGTCTTCGATCGAAAGTTTCCCAAGTTTTTTACCTCAAAAGAATGTTCGTACTTTTTTTCCACTCTGTTTTCCTCATTTATTAAAGTTTCGTGTTCTTTTAACATCAGACGCACCTCATTTTCTTTTTCTTCTCCACATATCAATTTTCTTTCTTTTTCCTCAGATTCTTGACACATATTTATCGCACATTTTTCCTCCTCTTTTTCATCAATCTCTTCCTTAAATACCACTGTTTCAATCATATCCTTTTCATTTTCCTTTTCATTTTCCAACAGCGCTACAGGCCTTGTAGACCGTTCCATTCGTCTCCGTGCCACTCTCAATTTCGAATCCGTAGTCTTGGTTAGAGTCATAGTTTCCTCCCCATAGGTCATGACCGGGACCGAGAGTTATACTCTATACTATAACTCTCTATATAATAAAATAATCTCTCTCTTATGGCACTACAGCCCACGTCAAGACCTGGCCTGATTTTATATTATTTTGAACTTTACTTCCCTATGAGTTGTTTGGCATTTTCTTTAAGCTCCACTTTTTTAAGATACCATTTCTCCCTTCCTCGTCGGCCCTGGCACTACCTGCCACTGGGGTTGGTTACCCAATCTCCGGTAAGGTATTACTAAATAAACTAAAAATGAAATACTAAATAAGTTTACACATAATTTAATCAAATTTCTGGTGATCTTTGCTTTTGCACATTGGTGTAAATTGCGTAATAATACCTATTATTGACCGTATAACCTCACCCAATGAAAATAGTTTTAAATCATGAATGTATTGCTTGTGTGACTCTATTTCAAATAGGTAAAAAGGAATAAAATAAGACTTACTTACAATCAATTTAATTTTACCACCAAAACGACCGGTTTCGCTTACTACACTTTGCTAAGCATCTTCAGGTCTAACGGTACCAGGTAAATTATTTAATTAATTTAATTTACCTGGTACCATTAGACCTGAAGATGCTTAGCAAAGTGTACTAAGCGAAACCGGTCGTTGTGGTGGTAAAATTAAATTGATTGTAAGTCTTATTTTATTTCTTTTTATCTATTTAAAAATAGTTTTATTCAATATCTGATACTTCACTTTCAGAGTCTTCACTAGTTGAATTATCAATGCGAATAATTAAACTCGTACCTCATCCACAACTTGCTCACTTTGAACGGACTCAACGATTAGATCTTTCGTGTGTCTAATACAAGTTTGCCATTGTTCTGACTTTATCTGTTCTAGCGATTCTTTCCATAAACTAAGAACGCTAGAATCACCTCTTGTTTTGAATGCATACCATTCTTCAAAAATATTTGCATCTATATGTCCGTGGTAATCATCTGTACTCCTTGTGGACGAAAAAAATAAGCTTGCGTCGGGAATAAAGCCCTCATCATTTCCGGCATGAAGTATGATGAATCTTTTACCATTACTGGAACGGCTGGAGAGATAGCATTTTGTGGTGCCATCTTGCCAGGATGATTTTGACATATTTCCTTTAGCGAAAATCCAAGTTTTGTCTGAAAATACAACTTGCCTTTGATTGTAACAGGTTTTATTGTTGACGTATTTTCTTAAAAAATGCCACCGTTTTGATACAACATTAGAGAGTGCACACAATACTTGTCTTTTGTCTATTATTTGTCTTTTTATATCGAAAACCTAAATGTTTCAGTACTCTCGACAAACTGGTTAAACTAATATCAAACAGTTCCTTGTCGACTTTGTCCCTTATTTTTTGCAACACAGCAGTCTTTGTTACATGTTCTTTAGCTTTATACATGTCATATATAATACTTCGTTAATTCTCCGGAATAGATGTCAATGGACCCATGTTATTTTTTTCCAAATTAAAATAACTTTCCACTTTCAGCACTAAACGCCGTTCCCATGTTTTAAATAACATTTTTGCCGATTGACCATTTTACTAATGTTATTAGTATAAAAGATTAGTATATACTAAGATATTAAATAATACCAGATCATTTAATTTTGAATAGTCAACAAAAATGTAATACGGATATGATTACAACAGTATGAATTTGCTGGTAACACGATCTTCACAGATATCGCTGCCGTTATACATATTTCTTTGTCGATAACAGTCTTTAGATAACCATAATCATTTTTTAATATATTGCATATCGCTAAACTATATTGCCAAGGCATAAGTTAGATTATTTGTTAATCTACATTATACGTCACAAGAAATTAAACAAAAATCATTAAAACATGTTTGTTAATAATTTTACTGTAAGAATACGATATATTATATTTCTATTAAATATTATTAAGAGGCGTAAACTAGAATATCTTGGACATATAATCAGAGGACCAAGATATGAGTTCCTTCGTCTAATTCTCAACGGTAAAATCGAAGGAAAGAAATGGATAGGACGGAAGAAACTCTCTTGGTTGAGGAATTTGCGGCAGTGGACAGGTTTGACAGCGGACCAATTGCTACACGTAGCGCAAGACCGAGATCGGTATAAAAATATTATAAGCATGGTAGTCGCCGACGTTCCGTAGGGATATGGCACTCTAAGAAGAAGATATTTCGTAGGTCTTATCAATAAAATAAGAAAACTTGTTGAGCAGCGCTGATTGGCACAACAGAACAGTAAAATGTAAAATGTCTACTTAGTCCACTTGTAATAAAGTTATTAGAATTAAATGGGAAACCGGTCTTTATACATGGTCGTTCCTTTACCAAAAATACAAACAGCAGAGAACCGATATCAAAGAAATAGTACTAGCAGCGAAACGGAAAAGTTAGGAGGAATTTGGAAACGAGATGGAAGAAGACTAGTACACTAACCAAAAGTTATTCTTCAAAACCCTGAAGAATCTAAGAACTAAAAATTCTCCACAAACACAAAAACAGATAAGAGATAACGAAGGACACCTACTGCATGACAATGATCACATCTTAGATAGATGGAGGCAATATTTCGAGAAGATATTGAATATCTAAAATGATATAGACAGCAACCAAGAAGAATCAGAAGAGGTAGAGCAAGAATACCAAAATCCAGGTGAAGTAACTAGCGGAAATAAAAGAAATTGTACAAAAACTTAAGAAAGGTAAGGTGGCTGGATTTGATAAGATTATAGCAGAAATGCTACAAAACATGGACGACAAAGACATTGAATTGCTAACAAAAGTTTGCAATAAGGCGTGAAGTGAGAGCAAAATTCCAAAAGATTTGGAAGTGGGGATTATTCTACCCATCTTCAGAAAGGTAGATAAGCGGGAATGTAGTAACTACAGAGGTATAATACTACTGAGCATCCCATTTAAAGTGTACGAGAGAATATTAGAGAAACGTCTTTTACACGAAGTTGATTCTAAAATGGAACAATCATAGAGTAGACTCAGAAAAAACAGAAGCATCCAAGACCACATTTTTACTATCAAGAAATTAATACAAAACGCACGGAACTCAAGCATTAAGTTATACCAAGCCGTTATTGACCTAGAAAAAGCATTTGATAGTACATTTGATAGAAATATGCTTAAAAAAGTAAGGTGTAAATACCAAACTCAGGGAAGCCATTATGAGTGTATACATATACACAAGGATCATAGAACTGATAATAGAATCCGAAGAGTTTACAGTAAATGAGGGTTTACGTCAAGGGCGAGTCCTAGGCCCCATACTATTTAACATGGTCTTGGATGACATAATTAAAGAAACCAGAACAGAAACACTGAAATTATATGCCGGACATGGAAATCTAGAAGCGGTGTGGATCTCAGAGTACGCATACACAGACGATATTGTGATATTTGGAATAAATAAAGAAGCACTCAATCGAAATTTACAAGTATGTAACGCTACACTAATGAAACGAAATTTGAGGATTAGTGTAGCGAAAACGAAAGTAATGGTATGGGGAAAAATAGAAAACACACGAAAATAATAATTAACGGAAGTAAACTTGAACAAGTCGAAACCTATAAATACTTGGGGGCAAATAGGGAACAGAGGAACTGAAGAAAATGAAATAAGTTCGAGAATAGAAAGTGCTGCTCGGTTGTACCACGCAATCAAAAGTACGCTTTTATCCAAAAAAGAAGTTTCTCAAAAAGCCAAAGTGGCCATCTATAAGACGGTGTTTGTGCCGAATTTAACTTTTGGTAGTAAAAGTTGGACGATAAATTAAGATCGAAAATACAGAGCATAGAAATTAAGTTTCTTAGAAGAATAATGGGCACAACCAGATTGGACAGGATTAGAAAAGAGGCAGTTAGAGAACATCTTAAGGTCCAAACTATTATTAAGAAAATTGTAGAGGCCCAACTAAGATCGTATCTAAGCAAGAAACCAAGCAAATAATAAGAAGCAATGGAGAAAAATTGTATTTTTCTAGTTTGATTCATTTATTTTTTCTTTTTATTCCTTATATATGCTTACATACTTGTGCTTACATTTTTCCACATTAAGTTCTTTGTGTGTTTTCTTATTACATTTTAGTATGATATCAATGTTGCTTTCTGTTATACCATCTTACGATCGCAGGCGACGGCATAACATCGTATTCCGGTTATACTGAACACATAAAAATAGTTTCTTACTCAAAAATTTCTAAATGATTCTTTTTAACTTGCTCTCCCGGTAATACATGTATTCATATATTATTATATTTAAGATTTATTTTCCTTTGTACATGTGTTGAAATATACTAGTCATACTGTTGTGAAACTATGATTAATTTGTAACATTGCAAAACGTTTTAAAAGGGTCATGTAATACTTTAAATAGTCCAACAAATGAACACCTGATATTCACCTTTTTATGTTCGTATTTCAACTACTGTAGAATCTGCATAACCCAAAAAACCAATCTATTGTACGGCCAGAGATTATATTTGGAAACAAAATTGTAAAATTTGAGGATTATGTATTTTTTGTAGCTGTAAGTGTATGTGATATCAGTTTTCTTGTATGAATTTTTACATACACCACACAAGTTTTCAGGTAAAAAGTTAAGATTCTAGTGCAAAAATTATATTTTAAGGCTTACCCGTCATGCCATATATTTTGAGCTATGATATGATCATTATTAGGGAGCTGCTATACGAGCCCTAATGCCGTGGCGTTATACCTTAATGCGCGTATAACAGAGTCCTAAGGACCCGTTCTCATTATGACGGACCGTCTGTTTAGACGGAAGACGACAGCCGGACGTGAGTGTTCTGCACCGGTCGGCTCCGATCAGTAGATCAATCTTCGTACACGGTATACGATGGACGACGACGATATTCCACTGCTGTGGTGGTATTTAAGACAAAGAAGAAGAAGACGACGTAAAAGAACACATTGGGTGCATCCTATTCTACGAGAAAAATTTTTAGCGGGAACATTTGAAACATTAATGGGTGAATTAAGAAATGATGAAACAAAGTTTCTTAACTACATCTGAATGGCTATTTCTGCTTTTAATGATCTCTTTGGACGAATTGGAATGGACATATTAATACAAAACACACGATTCAGAGAGTGCATTTGTCCACAACAAAAACTGTCCATATGTTTAAGGTAAAATTTTTTGTTGAATTCTAAAACTAATTCTTTACATTGCTTTGTTTACATTGTTTTAAATTAACAAAATAAATTTTACTAAGCAGTGGTTAAATGAAACACAAATTAAATTTTTGAAATTACCTTTTTATTGAAAAAAGTTATGAGCCTTTCCCCGTCGAAAGTACGTACATTAATAAATGACTAAAGTTCTTCAAAATCTATATCCAAGTCCTGTGAGTTTGGCGATTGTACAGTGGATGTTGTTGGTGAAGGTGAAATCCGTTGAGAATGATAAGATGATTGAGTGGTTGGTGATGGAGATTGTATGAAATTTGTCGACTGCTGGTTGGCTTGATAAGATTTTTGAGAGGTGGGCGACGGTATGAAAGCTGTCATCTGCTTAACTGAATTTTGTGTATAGTATCCACGATATTGATCTTGCCAGCCAGTGTTTTGAAAATCATATGTTTGGTAACCTACCCTATTTCGGCCTTTAATTTTCTGTATCAGAGATAAGACTCCTGCTTGAAACTCTAATGTTTCATCCATCGTGAACGAATCCACGGCAGGTAGCATTCCTTTGAAAAATAATAAATTAGGATTTTCTTTTTCCCGTTTCATCCTAGAATCCAGATATTTATCCATCTTGTCATCGATCTCTTTGTCTTTCAAACTCCTACGAGTCGGTGTACAAAACTTTTTATTACTACTCGGACAATCTTCTACATTTTCTTCGGTGCTCGGTACGGTGCTTGACGTTTGAATTGACTCTTCGGTGGGTCTTGGCTCCTAAACCTTTTTTAAAAACATCAATTGCTCTTCGTGCACATAATTTCGGGACCTTTTAGCGGCAGATCGAGATCTTTTTTCATCTTTCTTTTTTTTCATAGATTTTTGCCATGTGTCTCGAATGTTGCTCCATTTATCCGAGAAAAATTTTCCTGCAAACAAATTAATACATAATAATAAGTAATTCTTATTGAGATTATTTTTTTTTAGATATTTTGCATCTGGGTGTTCGTTTAGGGAACTCCACTACTCGTGTAGGGTAGGAGTTTCCACTATTAGTAAAATAATAAAAGAAATGAGCGCCATTATTTGGAACAGATTACACATAGATTTCTGAAGTTGCCTGATTCGGAGAGAGAATGGGAAGCCATTGCAAATGGATTTGAAACAAAAACTAACTTTCCTCATTGCCTTGGAGCCGTCGACGGAAAACACATTAGAATTATAAAACCAAGCAATAGTGGTTCTATGTTCTTTAATTACAAAGAGTATTTCTCTTTTGTATTACTTGCTGTGGTCGATTCAGAATACCGATTCAACTATATAAGTGTGGGTGCATATGGGAAGGAATGTGATTTTACGATACTAAAGAATAGTACGTTTTGGCAAAAGGTAAATGATGGTTCATTAAATATACCAAAGCCTACACTTGTACATGAAAATACATATGATGAATTACCGTTTGTACTTATTGGTGATGAAGGCTTTGGTTTGACATCAAATTTTTTAAGACCTTATTTAAGAATATTTTAAGAATACTGCATCGGCCGATAGATCTTCAAATAGAAACGGCGATCGACGTCATAAAAGCTTGTACACTTTTACATAACTTTGTTAGAGATAAAGACGGCATTAATTTAGAGCATAGCCAAAACCCAATTTTTACGGAAAAAGATAAAATAACACATCCCAATATACAAAGTAGAGGTGCGAATCTGAATGTGCTAATGCGAATGTGATTCGAACAGCATTTGCCGATTACTTCGTGTCTGATATTGGTTCAATACCTTAGCAGGAAGCAGCTGTATGAATATGTTTTTACCTAGATATTATTTATATATTTACACGGTGTTTTTATCTTTATATCCTTCTGACGTTTTGTCCCACAAGACAGTTTTATTTTTGATAAGCAATATCAATGCAGACGTATCTAACTCCATTTTTCACGAGCGTAGAAGCCGAAATGATGCTTTTTGATGCTTGAGCCGTTTGCAAGGTAATTCGCGGGGACCGCGGGTTAAGAAGGGAAGTACATCGGTGCCGTCTGATCGGCAGACCGGTTCACATTACATCCGATCCGGGCGTTTAGACGGCTCTTCACAGTGGCAAAGCGCCCGTCTAAAAACTCGATTCCGTCCTTTTTCTCGGAACCGTCTTAATGTGAACAGTGTCATATAAATTGTATTGTCACTGGCATATCCGTCTCTTCAGATGGGTCGAGAAAACAGACGCTCCGTCATAGTGAGAACGGGCTCTTAGGGAGTTGTTATACGACCGCTAATGACGATGAGAAAAACAAAGCGCATAATTTACAAGTTATACGTAACTGTGATTGCGTCGCGTTGAGATCAACAACAACGTTGAGATGTGCAACTCTTGAACTGCGCGCTACTAACGCGACTAGCCGCGCTAGCAACGCTTGCCTTCGGAATACCGCGGACTGTCCGACAGCAATGTCGTTCGTATAAATTACTCTTTGGTCTTGACCAAAAATGCAATTAGCTCTTGCTTGAATGAAATACAAGCTTGTATTTCATTTAAGCAAGTTCCATTTCTTTATAATCAAATAAACACTGTTTTATAAATATTCAGCTCAACGATAATCCCTTTTCGCTTTTACCTTTGAATATATGGAAACCTTTCACACAATTATTTATAACATTTATGGTCTTAGACAAAACATCTAAGTTATATGCATAATACTCTTTCAACCGGCGATTTTCCTCTCTGGTACAAGAAAAAGATTCATTATTATCCAAAACTCAATATATCTGGAACACATAATTGAAATGACAAACGTTACGACCTTCCCCAATAGATTCTCTAAGAAAAGGTACATGGCAAAAGGGCACCGGGAAGAAAAGACAAAGAAAATATAAACATGATGATTGCCAATATAAGGAATGGAAAGGAATGGATAGGCACGATAAGAAGAATAAGGTTTACTAACATTGCAGTCAGTTCACATCGGCGATTACCACGAAGACATGAATGCTGATGTTTTGGAGAATATGTTGTTTAGTAAGTCTAAATACTGTGCGAGGGATGGAACTTTGAAACTGAGTAAAACTGAAGAAAACCATGTTATTTCGATTCTTGTCTTAAATTTTGTACTCATTTTAATCAACAAATGATATAAGTACGTAATCTCTATAGGTACAAAATATTTACAATTTCCAAAAAGGAGAGGGTCAATTTATAAGCCCTCAATTTTCTTAGACAGGATTAAAATTTCCAAGCAGCAGAACGTGTTTTGCAGATTGTGAATCGTTTTAGTCAAGATTTAAAGGTTGTGTTTGTAAAGTCCTTTGATTATAACACGCAGAATTGTTAGTTCTATAATAAAAAGCCATATTAATAAGTGAACTTGTGTAGTTAAAATGTCACACACGTCTAATTTTACTGCTGTGAAATTAAAGTGTCATTTAACTGTGCCAATGAAAACAGTGTTAAATTTACATGATGCTCTTGTACATGAACATTTTACAAGTACTGTTCGGAATATAGTTTCTAAATGTTCAGATATGACCGGAGTTTGAGAAGCAACTATTTATAGACTTTTAAGCAACGAAAGAGTGGAAGTATTACAGAAGCACCTAAAACGTCAACAGGGGGAAAACCCATTCATATAGACGGTACTGTGAAACAATCGATTCGAAGCAAATTTCATTCATTTTATTTACAAAAAGAAATTCCTACTTTGGATAAAATTTTACTAGAAATGAATGAAGACGAATCTTTGCCAAACCTTAAAAGAGATAAATTGTGGAAAACTTTACTGAATTAGGATTCGTTTATAAGAATAACAATAGAAAATCTGCGCTCATAGAGAAATAAGAAATTATTTCTTGGAGGAGGCAATATATAAGGGAAATTCGAAAATTGAGGAGAGAAGGCAAAAATATTTTTTATTCAGATGCATAGATAAATGAAGGGTATTTTGTAAAAAAAGTTTGGCAAGATAAACTGGATACAAATGCTCACAGTCATTTATAGGTTTGTCTACCGGCTTAAAATTTCCAAATGGTAAAGGTCGCCGTTTAATTATCACGCATATTGGAGGATATAAAACATTTGTTGGTGGAGGCTTGCTAGATTTCTTTCAAATTCTATGAACAACTACCATGACATGACTGCTGATGTTTTTGAAGAATATTTCAGTCAAAGGTTAGATTTATTACCGACCAATTCTGCAATAGTCATGGAGAATGCCAGTTACCATTCAAGATTAAAGAAACTGTTACCTAACACAATGGAGAAAGCAAGAACTGTTGGATTGGCTAATAACCAAAGAAATAGTAGTGCCAACAGAAGGTTTACTAAAAAAGAGTTATTGCAGCTATGCAAACAATATTCACCAAAATTTAAGAAATATAGCGTATATGAAATAGCAAAAGAACATGAAGTTAAAATGTTGCGATTACCACCTTATCACTGTGAACTTAACTTCATAGAACTAATCGGGAATATCGGGAGAAATAATACATTTAATCTTCAAGATGTTCGTCAACTATTATCTGATTCCATATCAAAAATTTTATCTGACAATTGGCAAAAAGCTATAAGACGTGTCATAGCAGAGGAAGAAACATTCTGGAAACTCGATATGTTAATAGAGGAAACAATAGAACCAATTATTGTTTCTGTAGGAAATGAAGAACCTAATGATGATAATCATGCCTCCTTATTGGAAGAAGATAACTTATTTATTTGGGTATGTAATTATTGTATATCTATATTACTAATTATAAGTTTATATGACGCTAGTACCCGAAATATATTTGTTATTAATTTGTTAGGAAATGTCCTAAACCAATTATTAGTATTTTTATAAAAATTAATGTGGGTACGTAATATTGACATTTTCATCATCATCATTTTGGCTTTACAACCCTGTGTGGGTCCTAGCCTCCCCAAGAATTTTTCTCCAGTCGTCCCTATCCATCGCCTTCCTCCGCCAAGCACGTATTTCCATATTTCTCATGTCTTCATCGATGTTATCTAGGAATCTTGTTCTGGGTCTTCCTCTTCTTCTTTGACCAATAGGTCTATCAAGGAGCGTTTTTCTAGCTGGGTCGGTTTGCTCCATCCGCATAATATGGCCTACCCACCTCAGACGTCCTATCTTTATGTGTTTTACGATATCTGGTTCCTGGTATATCCTATAGAGATTGACATTTTAGTTTTTTAAATTAAAGTAATTTTATGTTCTCCGTCACTGAGGTGTTCAGTTATTGCTTATTTCCTTAGGGTTTGCTCATTTGCATTTTATGATGTATTGTATTTGAGGTTTGTCGGGGTGGTCATATTAATGTTGAGTGAAAATTCAGATAAGAAGGTATCAATTATTACGTTTTTTGTGCATTGACTAACCCTGTATTTAGACTTTTGCTATAAAATTTGTGCTATCAATCATTTTCAAATGTACTATAATAGGCAAATACCTATGGATATTTAGATGTGAAATTCAGATTTGAATAAGATTTAACCAAATAAACACCCGCGAATCAACTGAAAACATGAAACGCATGCTTGTGCAGCAGAAAGTGTTGGCGTAAGCGAGGTCTCCAGAAATCTGGCGAAGTGCCTGATAGCATTTCATCCAACTCGTATGAATAAAATTGACACGGAGACCAAAGGAGAAAGAGATGACCCAAAAGAGGACTAAGAAATGAGTAAATCTTCTGAGATGACAAAGGTAACGAGTGAAAGGAAAAATACCACATATAAAATGGGAGACGTTTAGAAATATTTTGAAAGCACTTAAAGAAAACATTGCAGATAACTGGCGGAACTGTGTAAATCATGTAAAGAAGGAAGAGCTGAAAATGTTTGAATTCCACAGTTTTATAGAAAAAAAAAGTTCTTCATTCCATTATTATTTTAACTTAAAGAACATGACCGGTCATCAAATTTTTCCGTAAGTGTAGAACCCTTTGTTAAACTTGGATCTGTTGATGTTTAGTTTTATTGAAAAAAAACCTAGCAAGTATTTTCATAACGATTTTGATTAAACAGATATATCTTTTATTGTTATTCTAAATCGATTGTTACGCAGCACATAACTTTCACAACTATTTATTGTGGGTATATCGTTTAAAAGCTGATAAAAATCAAACGCTCTGGAAGTTATAACATAAAAATCTATTTAGTAACTGATGGATGTAATGGTGAACAACACGGAAGAACAAATAAAGCAGTGCGTTGGTGTAAAGTTGTAAA
Source organism: Diabrotica undecimpunctata (assembly GCF_040954645.1). NCBI lineage: Eukaryota > Metazoa > Arthropoda > Insecta > Coleoptera > Chrysomelidae > Diabrotica > Diabrotica undecimpunctata. The sequence continues at coordinate 44,324,989 of NC_092812.1, forward strand.
ACCAAACTGTTGTAAACATGCGCCTAATTAAAAATAAATGTAGCTGTGTCAAAACTATCAATATCTATATTCTTTTTAAACTGAAATTCAATTATCTCTAAACGATGAATATCGATATCGATTATGCTAATTTTTTTTTATTATGCCAATAGATTGGTTAAGAAGAAAGTGATTTTTTATCAATATAACACGCTTGCCCGGTATGTGTGCTTTTTGTGACCAAAATTCATGAATTGAGTATTGATATTTAACAAATGGCTCAGGGGTGTGAGGTTTTCGTCTAATTTAACGGGAGCCTGTATGGCGAGGAGTTGATTCTTTCATTATTGAAACAAAATGTTTTTGTCAAAAAAGTTGCATTTTGATTGTTAAGCCACATTTTTTTATTTAGCCGGATTATACATCTTTTTCTAAGGGAAATCCGTGAATTATATTTTACGCTACACCGCTTGACCCTAATGTAGATTAAAATTACAAAGTAGTCCTCGTTTAATTATGTCATAAACTTATAGAATACTTAGAGACTGGACCATAAAAGTGACGTAAAAAAGTCGTAAAATTTTGTTATGAACTCGAAAAATAATCAAAATTTCAAAAACGTACATTTATCTTACCTGCCTCTGATTTGTATACGGCGATAAAAAATATAAAATACGTGATGTGTTCAGTTTTTTATTGCTTTATTTTCCATGCCTCTTTCTTATTGTCCAAAATAATAACGGCTTTTTCTTTAAATCGGACGTACGTATACAGAATTCCCATTTTTTCGACGATTTCATATTTAAATACTTTGATAATCTTCGTAGGGAGGGACCCCAGGATTTATAAATAGGAAATTCCAATCTTTTTAACAGAAACTTTATTTTAAAATAATAAAGGAGAAGTGAATCATTTAAGTAAATTCCAATATTGGTTTTTCATCGCAGAACAAAAATTCTTGTTAAATCTCTATATTAGACTAGATATTATTTTGGAGCATTTTTTAGATAATACGCCAATTACTGTTATTCTTTGAGCAACGCAAGGCCTCACCCTGAGTTTTTTTTTAAGTTTATTTATAAAAATGGCCTTCAGGTCGTGTGATCCCTAGAAACTACGCAAGTACATTTTTCGTTTTAGGGATGTTCAGCTGTAATAACTTTCCATGTTTTCTCTTCAAGAAAATCCTTTATGGGGTTCCTCTTTTCAGCACATATCAAAACATTTTCAGCACATATTATCTATAAGTAGACTTCCTTATCTCGAGGAGCACACGAATCATCATCGTCGAGAGGCTAATTAGCAACTTGCGTTCCATCTTCTCATTGGACGACTGGATGACATTTTTGACACCAGTTAGTGAGGTTAGGTAATCAGCATTTTTGTGTTTTGTTTATTGTTTTTGAATTTGTAATTATTAGCAATAGCAATAATTAGAAATAGGCATTGTTCTTACTTTGCAACGAACCTTGTGTTTAAATAAATACTCAAAAAATACTTTATTTTGGTTTACTTTTGGTACAGCGGTACCTTGCTCTCTTTCCTAAATTGTAATTATTTTAAATTTTTGTATTTTTTAAATTGTATTATAAGAATTATGGCACAAAAGAAAGAGAGAATGCCGCAAATTTTATTAGAAATCAACTGAACATATATTGCTGAAGGTTAGGAGAAATTTTTCTGATATAATTCAAAAATGTATTGAAATGAAAGTAGGCGACTTTGATAATGTATTAAATTGATTTATTGTTACTAAATCTAAATGTATAACTTTATTACTGTACTGACATAGTTATGACTCGTGGGAAATGGATGTTAGCAATAAAATAATATTACATGAATAAAAAAACATGCTGAAATGATTATTACGAGAGCAGCGTACATTGTGAGGGTGAAAAGGGAAGTATTTAAAACCCTTAGAAAATACGAAGATATCATATTGTTGCAAACTGTTATAACATTTTATAATAAAAATGTTTATATATTGTTAAATACAAACACATAAATCATGTATGTTACAATTAACTACAAAAATGACACAAAAAATAAAAATATATTATAACCTGGCCCAAAAGTTTTGAAAACCCTTAGTGAATATGAAGAAATGTTGAAGAAATAAAATTTTTAAATAAAAATGTTTTTAATCAGTATATTTCATAATTAAGATATCATTTTATAATCAATAAATTTATATATTGTTAAATAACAAAAACACAAAACCTGTATGTTACAATTAATTGCAAAAAGGTCAAAACAAACAAATTTAAAATATATTAAGTACAAAGTGGTTCAAAAGTTTTCAAAACCCTTAGAAAATACTAAGAAATATTATCGCTACAAACTTTGTGTTATAAAATTGTTAAATAAAAATGTTTATACATTCTTTAATAATTGTAATAAACTTCTATTAAAAAATGTAAACAAAAATTATAAAAGGGTTTTTTTAATCCAATTTAGAAATTACTATTTCAGCTAAATAGTAGTATATATTTTTAGGCTTTGTATTTATATTTGCATATTTTGCAAATAATCAACGTTTCTTGATAGTTTGTTATTTTACTGTGCAACTTATATCTCTTTTAATTCTTTTTTGTTGATTCGTTTGTTTTAAATACTTCTCCAATTTAATATAGCACTATGTTCAAAGAGAAACATGTTTATCAAAACATATAAATCTATGAAATATGTATATACAATCTATAAATATCAAATTCCAAACGTTATTGCCTCTTAAACCTAAAAGTTTGATTGCCAACATATTGGAATACCATCAATAATAAAATTTAACAATTTTCTAATATTAATAAAAATATGAACGTTCCTGCAACACTCTTCTGAAATCTAAAATTTAGCATTCTTTTGTTGTGTATAACGGACTTCCATTAAAAACTACTCTTCTGACAATTACAATTACAGTTAGAAACAACTAAACTAATTTATTTTTTACGCTGATTTTCACGTCTTAAACCAAGACATGTCAGGAGGTGTGACAGCATACGGGGGTATTACTATAAATACTATATACTTTATATATATATATATATATATATATATATGCTTGATACTTATAGAGTGTAAGGTGTGGTTTATGGGCTTAAGTTCTGATTTGATTTCCGTGGGGCATCAATCCGCATTTTCTTTTCTGTTATATCACAGGTTGTTGTGGTTTTTTTGGCTTTTGGTGTAGTTGAGAATCAATTCCTTTGTTCTCCGTCCAGTGTAAACTGTTGTTCTTTTTAATATCATCTTTGATCTGGTCCTTCGATCTGCAGTTTGATCTTCTTTGAGTCTCGAATTGGTTGGTTTTCATTTTAATATTTTCTTTATTTATTAAGTCATCTTTTTCCCTTCTTTGGATATGATTGAACACTTTCACGGTTAGGGACTTTATGTAGCGAATGATGTGTTCTCTGTTAATCTGGGTTCTAATTTTTTATCAATTCTCATTTATCATTTCTTTTCAAAAATTCATCGGAGCTTTCTTTATAATAATCAATTTAAAAAGAACCATTTGAAAAATTAAAAGTTCAAATTTGGACAAAAAAATAATTTGAAAACTATTCATTTAATAATGAGTCATCCATGAAGCGAAAAAGATAAAGGGTTTAAAAGCGAAACGATTTTACTATTTCCAAAAATGAATTCATAAATTCAAATTTCTAAAAGTCGCAATATGTCTGGTTTTAATCAACGAAAATTGATGTTTTATTTAATTTGGGGTACCTAGTGGCATAGCTCATAAAAATGCATTTAGTTAATTTGTGAATTGTTTATTTAAGTACCCGAGTAATTTATTAAACAATTTAAAATAAATATTTATTTTGCAAAATTTTACTTTTCTCTTATTATTACTATTAGTAGAAAAGTAGAAAATTTAAATAAAAATTTTTTTTTGTGAAACTTATTTTTAAAAGATATTATTTATAATTATAATACATAAATATTTACGTTACCTCTCTGTTCATAACTTTTTCTAGTATTATTAATAAAAGTAAAATTTTGCTAAATAAATATTTATTTTAAATTATTTAAACAAATTACTCGGTTCAATAAACAATTCACAAATTACCTAATTGAATTTTTATAATGTCTGCAACGAGATAGTCCAAATTACAAAAAAAACATCAATTTTCGTTGATTAGAACCAGAGAAAATGATACTATTATTTTAAATTTATTAATTCAGTTTTTAACTATTCAGGTTTTAATAGTAAAATCGAGAAATAAAAAAATGCTTTCCTGCATTCGTGTAAAAATGTCGACATTCCGAATAAAAAAATTTGCTTTCTCTTGTTAGTTATTTTAAATGTTTATAAGCTAAAAATCACAGTACTTTTATAAAATTATTTTAAAATATTTAACATAATTTTTGTAATCATTAAATTTGATAAAATAAGCCTTTGTCTTCAATTTCGTGCTTTCAGAATTTAGGTAGACCTAACAGTTTACGCATAATGACGTTGTAGATAAAAGATTTCTGGGTAAAACAATTTCAATTTTGCAATAACTGTTAAGTGAAACTTCTTGAAATTTTTATAGCTGAATACATGTGGTATTGTCCCTATTATCACACGAAATTAAAGTTTTTTGTGCATTTTTAGGAAAGTTATTAATAATTTTCAAAAAATCGACTTTTAAAGCTATTTTCACAATAACTAAACAACAAATTAACAAAAACAACTTTACAAACACTCTTTTAAAGGAATGTCTGTGCTTTTTCAGTAACATTGTGTCACTTTTCCATATAATTTGTCGGTCTTCATCTTTAGTATTTAAAATGAAATAGCGGTCTTACATTGTTTATATATTATTTATAAATAAAAAATGGCGTTTAATCTTTTGCATATTTTGTTTATTACATTTGTATTACCAAATTTGTCAAAAGTAGTTGATAGATACCTGTATCAAAGAGTGTTACGAAAAGAAAAAAGCTTTTCGTGACACTCGAAAATCCCCGTTATATTTGCATCTTTGTCTTACTGCATGTATTTGTTGTTAGTATTTCCAGATCATCTGAATATCCTATAACTTGTGTAGAAGTCTGTGTAATTAATTAGCTTTCTGATCCCTCTTTTCGTAATGGCTTCGTCTAGAAATATATTGAAAAATGTTTAGTAAACAGTAATTAGATTAATTACTAGATAAATAAATTCATTGAATAACGAACTTAGAATGAAAAGAATAATATGGTAGCAATGACATACCAGGAAGATTTATGAATTGAATATAAAGATAGATGACGATGATTTAGAACAAGTCAATCATTTTAAATATCTAGGTGTCGACATACCGTGCAGCATTATTGATTTACCGCCGGCTTCATTTTCTCCTTTATCGTTCAAATAATTTTTTTAGTCCATATTTATTCCTATTAATGACTAAATATATTAAACAAAACCGAAGTTGGTTTTGGATTGTTGCTGTTTAATGGGAAAGACAGATATTAGGTACGCAAGATATATGGAGGAACAAAAGACAATGACGGCGTATGGAGAAGAAGAACGAATAAGGAAAAAGCAAAAAGTGAAAGCACAAAGAGCACGTTGGATGGGACATGTTTACAGGATGTCCACAAACAGACATGCAAAAAAGTATTAGGAGCGGGTGGAAAGCGCAGACGAGTGAACACCAACAAAGAAGTGGTTAGAAGAGATTAAAACCGATGTAAGAAAACTAAGAATACCGGACAATGGACATAGAGGAATATCGGGTTTGTGAATTTTGGGTATTCCATATATTCGAGTTTATTATTAATTGATCTGTACTCTTGAGTATTAATCAGATTTGAGAGTTTATTCATGTAAGAAGAAGTGTTTAGGATGACGGAAACATTTCCTTTATTTGCGGGAAGAATGACTAGATTTGGATTTGACTGACGTTCTTTCAGGGTTTTTTTCTCGGACTGGCTAATGTTCCGAGTTTCCGAGTTGGAGGCTGAGTTTCTAAGAACTCTAGCGATGACCTGTCTAGTTATTTCAGCATCTTCGGAAGGTAAGCTGGAGAGGGCTTCTTCAGTTTGACAGATGATTGTCTCAATTGGAATGTGACTTGGGGTAACAGAGTAATTAAAACATTTGCTAAAGCTTGAGTGGCAATGGTCGAAATAGGATAATATCTTTATGGAAGACTTCGAGACTCGAGCACTATCCACATCAATGCTCAAACCCACATGTTGGCTACGATATTTTGATGATACATTCGTTATTTGGACGAATGTATCGCCGGAAAAGGCGATCTTTTCCTCGGGTAGCTTAGCTTTCTCCGTGGATTTGTTAGTTGTTGTTCTGAAATCCTTAAGAGTCTTCTAACATTATTGCCACAAATTGGTCGCCAATGCCAAGTTAACATGCTCCTTTTCTAACTTGGCTTATATATATATGTATATATATATATATATATATATATATATATATATATATATATGTATATATATATATATATATATATATATATATGTATATATATATATATGTATATATGTGTGTGTGTGTGTGTGTGTTGGTGGTATATGCGATTCGATATCATTTTTTGACAGTTATGAGGATAAAAGTATAAGGTGCCAAGGATACAGCGTTCGAATAACAACAAAATTATTTTTTCGTGTTTAAACAGAAGATTTTCATGTTAATTACAAAATTGTATACTTCTAAGATGTAATAAAAAGGTTTTCGATGCTGATAAAGTGTTATTCTTGCTTGTTAGCAGCAATGTTATGATAACGAGAAAGAATATCGTGTTAATAGGTTAATTAATTAGAATATTGTGCAATGTGGTTTCAGTCTTGAAAGTGCAACGACTAGTAAAAAACTTTATATTATGATTCACGTTAACGGGACGGTAAAATAAAACACTGTATTCTATAAAATTATTTTTAGCACAGATTTAGAGGATTTCGAAACTTAGGAATGTTAAGTGTTTATGGTTTATAATAATTTTTATTACCAGAAAAGATGTATATATATATATATATATATATATATATATATATATATATATATATATATATATATATATATATATATATATATATATATATATATATATATATTTATATATCTAGCAGCAATATTCGTTATAATTAAATTTTCACTCTGGCAAAATTGAACTAATCGATCACCCTTCTCGTTTAGGTCACCAAGGGCATAGTTTCCAATATGTTCGCCTGATCGCCTCAGGAAGCACAACACCAGGACCAGCTGCTTTTCCTAATTTAATACTTTTCGTCGCTATTTCTATTTCTTCAGCCGAAAAATCGTCAGGTTGAACATTGTCGTTAGTTTGAGTGAACTGTTGTAGGGGCTTAGCAGGAATGCAGGAAATATGGTATAAGCTATTTCCTTCCTTTTTTTTGCACAAAAGCTATATGGAGTCTCTGCCCTTAATGTTTTTGTGGCAATCCGATAGGCTTCACGCTTCGTCCCATACATCATCTTCTAGTGCTGTGCATAGGTTCTACCAGCAAGCGTCTTCGCCCTTTTGATGTCTACTCAATTCTTTTTTAGCTCGCTTGTAATTTTCAGTGTGTTGAGGGGTCATATACATTTGTGAGTCTAAAACATTCGGCTCTCTTGCTCTGGATCTCGTGATTCCACCAGCATGGCACTGTATGGGTGACGTTCTCGGTGGAGCTATTTGAGGTGTATACATTAATAATTTTCTGTTTGAAATCTTGGAATTCGGTAGTATCATTCTTGTTGTTTACTTATTTCCCTCGTAAAGCTTCTCTGTTGAAGGTTACTTTTTTTCCGACCGATCTTTGAGACCTTGATACCAGTTTCAAAGACTATGTATCTGTGAAAATTGTAGAGATTATTTTCCAACACATCCCAGCCCACAATTTTCCTGACATAACTTTTATTCACAAGGGTAATATCTGTGTGACTTCGACACTCACCTCTCACAAATGTGGTTTTTCCATTGTTTAGCACTACTAGGTTATCTGCGAATATCCCATCATTTCACATCTCTCCTCTATGGTCGTTTCTGGGATACCCCCATATGATTGATTTGGCGTTCACGTCGCCAGCAAGTATGATTTCCCGATGTATTTGGGACATCATTATGATATTCGCGATCTGTTCTTTGTATCTTCTTTATTTTTTATATAGCATCACCTGCGTTTAAGTATATCGGCTATCCAGCTTTTATTTGTAGTAAGGATGTGGTTTGACTTGAGAACAATAAGTAGGTCTGCTCCAATCTCGAGGGCTTTTATAAATATTTGGTGTTGGTGTGCTATTTTGGCCCTCCCGATGTTAACTTGGAGTTGTAACGATGCTCTGATCGTTTAACAGTTCGAACCGTGGGAGTGTCAATATTTGCGCATCCACTTCTACAACGTGACGGCGTAGTGGGATTCAAACGGCTATTTAAGGCGTGTGAATAGCGGAATTAGACAGTCTTGTAGCTAGCGCTCTAGGCTCCCTGACTCGCCGGTGTAGTGAACCGGCGAGCCATTCTGGACAGAGAGAGTTCCGTATTGAGGATCGTACTCTGTCCCTAACCAAGCGGAACCCATCGGTGTTGCGTATTGAGCATTACCGCGGATCTGCACAGAACCAACCGGGACAGAGAGATTTCCGTATTGAGGATCATATTCTGTCCTTAGCCAAGCGGAACCCGTCGGCATTGTGTATTGAACATTGCCATGGGTCTGCACAGCTAAATATTTTGTTTTGCGAGCATATTCGGAGCTTTCGCTGAATTGAAGCGAAAGCGAGTATAAATCTGTCCTTTAGTCTTGTAGTATCTTTAGTCTTGTTGTCCCTTGTGCAGCCATTTCGAAGTCTTGCCCTTGCCTTAGTTTTTTTAAGGTCTTCTGAACTAAAGGGTGGGGCTAACTTAGGTGAGGGATAATAAATTGGGCGGTAGCGAAGGAGTTTCGTCCTGTTCATAAAAGAAGGCACGAGGCATATTTATATCCGCCTCCTCCTTAACTGGTCCCAGCGAGTTCTCCACCGCTCGTGATGCTCGGACTTAATTCTTATCGGAATTCCGGACTGTTTGAAGTGCAGTCCTGAACTCGTTCGTGTTACTACATCTGTGCGGCTTATCACAAAGGGCGCACCTAGCCGTCGAGTTAAGCGATTTAGATTCGTGTCCTGTTTCACCGCAGTTGAAGCAGGACCCCTTCCCGTCGGACCCCTTACAGTTATGTTGGGTGTAGTCGAAAAACCAACACGTGGGACATCTGGGCACCCTCATCCGTTCTTCTAATTTGCAGCGTAAGATGCCTACTCGCAGGTACTCTCGCTGGAGGAGAATCCGCGGCTGTTTTAGACAAAATCACTGAAGCCGCCTGGGTGTCGCCTCTAATAAACCCTTAAGTAGCGGAACATAACAGTGTCACAGGGGTATGAGTTCAAGGTCACCGGGAAATACACGCCAATGAAAGAGCTGACGCATTTGCCAGAAGATCATCAGCTACAAATAAATTCGGTTTAAGGCCGGCCGTGAGAGTGCAAAAAAACATCATCCGCGACATCATATATTGGACTGTCATGTGCTAATAAGGCTAAAGTACTGCGGAATACAAGCAGGAATCAGCTCAGAGTCATAACAGGCTTCCTTACTAGACATTCGCCAATTAAGGGACTGCATATAATGGGACTGTTTCATGCAGACTTAAGCTGCATACTCTGTAGCAGAGAACCTGAAACAGTCAACTATGTCTTGCATGACAAACTTTAAATAAATTTGAAATTTTTTGTTAGTGGTTTCTCATTACGTTCGGGATTATCATCTGTCATGAATACTATTGTCAATAATTTTCAAACTGAGTATAAGAGGATAAAACGGGTACAGTTTGAACTAAGTAAATAACTCATAGGTTATTTCGCCCCTACATATAATAAATATGTAGTAATATTAATACCTTCTAACGAATTAACAAACAACATGGTATTAAAACCAAACAAAAAAAACGCAAAATAAAACAAAGACAAAGAATTCCCAGGCTTGAGGTGGATAAATATAGCAATGCAAAGAGAACAATGGAAGAAAAAAGAGAAAGTTTATGCTCAATATTGGGCAAATAAACTTTATATAGGTAGATGCAAGATGAATAGCAATATGTGATCGGTTATGTCATGTAGAAGCAACACTGGCCTTATTGGACATCACAGTCTAATAGGCAACTCGAAGATCTTTAAAAAATTGGACTTACTCTTTAAGTATTGATTAAGAACTATTTGCCAAATTTCAGCCAAAAAACGTGTTCTTAACAAAGTTCTAGGACATAAATTTGTCCCCTTTCACTATAGAAGTGTTTACTTCTTTTATCTGGTACTCGCAGGACGAAATGGTCGTTCATTCTGATCTGCCCTCGTACGTATATAACTTACGGAAACAAATCTCTTAGTTGTATTCACGAAATTATTTCGATCATCGTTTGTAAATTACACAGTTCTAGTAACAAATAAATATATTTATATATTTTTTAATACTTATAGCTCTTTAGCAAATTATTTCTTAATCAAAGATGTTTCATTTATAAACTTCAGGAAAGTGTTCCTATCTGCGAATCTCATTAGTATCAGTCCTTGTATTTGAATTGCACCGTCTAAATATCAAACAGGAAGTCGGGGCGAGCATTCTTCTATCTCCTCTGATTTATTATGGGGGAATGAGAGCTTTTTTCCGTTTGATATAAATATAAAGACGCTTTGGTTGGTTCCTCATTATAATTATATCCTTTTTATCGAAGCATTTAAACATATCGTTATACTTATTACATAATTTAGTGCTTGATATAAGTAACAATAATTTTACTTGTTTTGTTTTCTAATAATTTGAAATGTAAATCAATATAAAAGAACAACTTAACGAAGACATAATAAATCATAAACGAGAACACTTCATTGAATGTTGCGCTCTTAACTACTAATAACAAACAAACAAAATAATATCAAAACAAATTATTGACGTAAGCGCTTTAATAAAGGGTCAGATCACACAACTATTATTGGATTGGGCAAATCTCTATTAAAAATAAAATCCATCAAGAAAAAACCACACAAATACTCTGAAAAACTTAACATAGGGTCTCTAAAAGACCAGAATATAAAATGGTTCTATAAAAAACAGTTATATTCCGTTTGGAAATTGTTAATAGAACTATTGTTGACCGTTCAGTTTATGCCTTATTAGAATAGCCGTAGGCATCGTATACAGTTTTCATTTTATATAACTGTCGATTGGTTGACAAACCTGTCTCCAAAAACTAATTTTTGGACAAATTTTTGATCATGAATGTCATTTTGTACCTTCGTAACAATGTAGCCTGGAGTAACCTCCAAGTATTTGCAACTTAAAACTGTTGGTTATATTTTATGACATTTTTAAGATGCAAAAATGGTGTTTTTTGATTATTTTTTTTTATTGTACCAAATCAACATTTTAGGGTAAAATGAGTACAGTATTATGAAAGTACAAATAAAAAGCTTTAATTTGAGTTGTGTTACATTAAATTGAAAAAATGTCAATTTTTCGCAATTTTTTATTTTTTAAATAACTGTAAACATTATTTTTTATGCAAAAAGCATTATATTGTAGCTGTTTTAATTTCAAGTTGAAGATTTCGTAAGATCCGATCAGTCAATTCCTTATCGAGGTGCGTTTAATTGCTTATAAAAATTCTTAAAGATAAAAAAAAAAGTTTTCTTCTACGACCAGTAGAAGTGGAGCTAGCTTAATTTTTTTAAATTGTAGTAGAGGTTGGTGGGACGGTTGGACTAGTTCCTTTCACTTCCACTGTGATGTCGTTTAGCTCGAAAACGGCTGGTTGGATCGAGACGTATGAGAGGTCTTTGGAAAGCTCAAGAAGTAAATAATAAAGGGTTGGGGTCAGAAGGTGAATTGTCAAAAAGACCTTAAGCTTATAGTGAATAAACGACTTAACATACAGGACCGTGCGATATGTCATATGACAGGATTTGTCATATGGCAAAGGAAAAATCAAACGTGGCAGCATGCCAAAAGGGCTTTAGACACGCATCTTTGCTAGCAATGGGCCAATCGTGACGTGCGAGGTATTATGTGACAAGATTTATCTAATAGAATACAATGACAAAGAAAAATCAAACAGCGGCATGTCATAAAGACCTTAAGCTTATTTTAATTTAAATTAGACTAAACGTTTTTTGGATACGCAATAACAAATTTAAGGATTAAGTGTCAAAACTTATTAAAAATAGGTTTTTGTACTGTTAATATTACACGTAAAAATCACCTTTTGAGCTCAAGGGGCAATGTCACAAGTTTTATTATTACTAAATTGATGGATTAAATTCAAATTTAATATTAGCTTACTGAGTGCCGCAGGTAAATGAATTAACAGATGTAACACCCACACATTAACAGGTGTTAATTAACACATTAACATGCGGCACTCAGTAAGCTAAAGATTGGTAACTTCATTTTACTTTTAAATATTATATTTTAATCTTCAACAAATTCAATAATGTTACCTAAAGTCAAAATTAAATTTAACTGATAATACATTGTTGGAAGTGCATCTCATGATCTTTCTATTATAGTTCTCTACATATCAATTTTAATGTTTTTTACTTAAGTTTTTTACAATAATTTTTTATATACATGTATGATTATCACATGTTCTTTTGCTGTGCTAAGTCTGTTAATTTTGTAAACTGTACCTAGTTTCAATTAATTGTTTATACAACTTTATCTCTAAATGCCCATTATCGTAAGCTTTTTCACACATTTAATCATTTAATATCATTGACTCCTTTTCTCGATATATATATATATATCGAGAAAAGGTTGAATATATATATATATATATATATATATATATATATATATATATATATATATATATATATATATATATATATCGTGGGTATACTGCAAAAACTGACCAAGTCAATTTTTATCGATTTTTCGTTTATCAATCCAAGTCACTCGAAAGACGTAACCGAATACCTGGAAAAGTGCCCAAGTCAAAATATAAAGGCACGATGCCGCAACACACATAACATCCAAATGTCTATGTCTCGGTATGCGTATCAATAGACTGGAAGAAATGATCATGTTGACTTGGTCACTTTTGCATGAAATGTGATTCACATTTCATATCAACATTGAACTGCGACAATTGGCTATTACGACTTGGTCACTTTTTGATGTTTTAGTTTTACCTACACGTTGTATGTTTATCAGTTGAATTATCACGTGTTGGAAAAGGAAATATTAAGTGTATCTTTCATTATGACGTCCAGGGGAAAGTTTTTAGTACAAATGTGTTTAGATGAAGGCTAAGCTAGTACTTCACATGAAAATAACGCAGGTGAGTGTTGTAATTTCGTAATATTTATTGAAAATAATTTTGAGGTTATGATGAGGACAACAAATTATAAAAGTATCTATTACTTAGCTCTTAGCAGATAAACGTTTTCCTTAAAAAATAATATTTATCGCCCCACTTCCTAACCATCAACAGTAAATGCCGCTGATACAAAGTTAATATTCTATGTAGATTTTTGTTGTTGATCATTTTGCTGTTTTAAAATATAAAACATAATAATCAGATCAAATTAGGGTGACTAATAATAAGTAACGGTTTCAGAACTATGGTCTTCTAAATCAACATCACAACACATTCCTATTTTGTCAGCTGGAACCAGCACTACGGAAGGTAAATATACATTTTAAAACTGATCTTTTTATCCTAAACTAATATTTTAATTAGGTTCATTCAATACTACTCTAATGCAAGGATGTTCAACTACCACGTCTGATAATGAAAAAGAGAATACCAAACATTGTGAAGAACATAACAGCTCTATTGAGGTGAGTAATATACCTGTGTCACCTACGTTTGAGAAAATGGTCGTTGATAGTGGTTCAGATTTTTCTACCGGCAGTAGTGATAACTATATTCCGAGTGATGATGATGGTTTATCAAATGTTGAATCAACTGATAGTGATGTACCCTTATCAAAACAAGAATGTCGTTGGAGAAGAGCTAACCCTTCCCGATGGAAAAGAAATATTAAAAAGAAAAATAGAATGTCAAGTTTGCCTTGAAAAAACCAAAATTGATTAATTGCAACTCTTGTAAATTCAAATGCTCTCTTAGTTTTAATGATGATTTCAGAAACCAGTTATGCTCGGAATTTTGGAGATTAGACTATAATCGTCAAAAAGATTATATTCTCTGTTGTGTTGCGAGCAAAGAACCTACTTGTAGAAGAGTTCGTTCTGGAACAGGTGCTCTCAAAACTGCAAGTAGGTACTATCATTTCCTAAACCAGGGTAAAAAAATTCTAGTTTGCAAGAATTTCTTTCTACGCACTTTGTGTATAAGCCACGGGCCAGTGGATAAGGCATTTTCTGGAGCAAATGATATAGGAATATTTGCAGCTAACGACAAACGTGGCAAAAAGGAACCGGCTAATAAAACCAAACCTGATATTATAGCGTCAATCAAAGCGCATGTACAAAGTTTTCCAACCATGGCATCTCACTACTGTAGATCATCAACTAAACGAGAATATTTAGATTCTAATTTATCTATCGCAAAAATGTACGAACTATATGTGGAAGATTGCAAGAAAACGGGAAAGGAATACGCATCTCAAATAACTTACCGTCGCATTTTTGGTACCAACTTTAATTTGTCCTTTTTTAAGCCTAAAAAGGATCAGTGCCTAACATGCACGAACTACTTGAAGACAAAAGCTGCAGATTTAGAAGAAAAATATCAGAATCACATTAAAAGACGAGACGAAGCAAATTTAGCAAAAAAATCAGACAAAGAGCGCGCAATGACTGATAATAGTTTTTTAAGTGTCACGTTTGATTTACAAAGCGTTCTGCAAATACCTTCTTCAGATGTCTCACCAATGTATTACAGTAGAAAGCTGTGCGCGTACAATCTCACAATTTACGAAGCAGCTAGTCAAAAAGCCCACTGCTACGCATGGACTGAAATTAATGGTCAAAGCGGCAGTTCAGAAATAGGTACATGCCTGCTTAAGTTTATAAAATCTTTGCCACAAAATATTATCGAAATAAGTTTGTTCTCTGATACCTGTAGCGGTCAAAACAGAAATCAGTTTATTGCAGCATTATTTCTATTTATCGTACAAAACAGCAATTTAAATATTGTACAGCATAATTTTTTGGAATCTGGGCATTCTTATATGGAAGTAGATTCCATGCACAGCGCCATAGAAAATGCTAAAAAGAATGTTCCAGTATACACTATGCATGATTGGTTAAACATTTTTAGACTGGCACGCTCCAAAAGAGGCCGAAACAAAAGAAGTGATCCATATAACGTACAGGAATTAAGGTATAATGATTTTCTTGACATAAAGACCCTAGCTGCTAATACTCTTAAAAATAGAACCATTGATGAAAACGGAAATCGTGTTAATTGGTTAAAAATTAAATGTATGCGATATGAAGCAGATAAACCGCAATATATACTATTTAAGTACAACTATAGTGATCCAGAATTTCTTATGTTCAATGTAGTTGGACGTACTAAACGAGTTATAAATCCTATAAAAGAAATTCAACTATTATACTCTAAAGAAATTCCTATTTCTAAACTTAAAAAGCAGGATCTTCTAAAATTATGTAAGACAGGAACAATTCCCTCTGAATTCCATGCTTGGTATCAGTCAATACCATCAGAGAGTGGAAAAAAAGATGTTGCTCCAGAGCCATCAGTATTGTCCGATTCGGATTTGGATTAGTTCTACTTGTCCGATTCGGAGTCAGATTAATTCTAGTATAGAAACTTTTACATTGTTGTTATCATTTTCCAATTTAAAAAATAAAGTAAATGTTTTTATTTGAAACTTCAGCCTTACACTGTAAATAAATAAAATTAGACATAGGTATTTTCTTTGTGTTTTATTATTGATCAATAATTATCATTTTGTGGCCATGATGTCAATATGAGAAAATTTCTACATCAAAAAGTGACCAAGTCAATTTTTTTTGCGAAAAACAAAAAGATTAATACAATCTTTAGAGATACTTAGAATCACTAACTTCAACCATTTAATACCTGGAAAGAAAAAATACATATCCTTTTAAATTGATTTAGAAATAAACTCAAATAAAATTACAAAATATTCAACATCAATTATCTCGGAAGCATCATATTTGACTTGGTCAGTTTTTGCAGTATGCCCACGATATATATACACAAGGTTGACCACCAAAACAATCACAAAACAATCCAGGTCATTGGATTTTGTGAAAATGCTTAAAAAGGGGTTATCTTCCAACGATATATATGTCTGTCAATTGTCAACTAACGCCCTTCCAGCACCCCAACCCTTAAATTTTAAATAGGTAATATACCATTTGTGGCACATTGTTAGGCAGGCATTTCGCTGGAGAATTCAGATATCCGTAATTTTTTCCATAATAATTCTATTCTTGTGAAAAAGTATTATATTATGAATTTATTGAACGTATTACACCTCTTAAAAGCTAAACTCAACGCCTATGTTTTGCTAGTGTCAATTTCCAGTCATGTCAAAAACTAAATTAAAACGAAATTTGCAACATTAATAAGAAACTTTATTAAATGTAAAGTATTAAAACAGTTGACTCATCAGCTATTACTATTGAATTAAATGTTCAAAATGATCTCCACCAACGTGCTTACCATTATAAATTCGCTGTTCGAAACTATATCAAAAATATTTTTGAGCTTTTTAGGGGCTACTAGATTACATTCGTGCACTATTCGTTGTCTTAGTTTTTCCAATACATCATGAATTGTATTATAAATATTGCTTTTTATATAACCCCATATGAAGAATTCCTGGAGAGTTACATCGGTGTTTTATTAAATGGACAGCAAGATCAACGATTTAACTCTCCTGGACTTCTTCATATGGGGTTGTTTAAAAAGCAAGATTTATTTATAATACCATTCCAGCTTCATTAGAAGAACTAAGACAACCAATAGTGCATGAATATAGTCTAGTAGCCCCTAAAATGCTCCATTATGTTCTTCGTAATTTCGAACAGCGACTTTATAATTGTATCTTTATCATTGTTACTTTTTCACAAGAATAGAGTTAATATGAAAAAAAAATATGAATGTCTGAATTCTCCAGTGGAATACCTGTCTAAAAATGTGCCTTGGTATGTTCTCTATTTAAAATTTAAGTGTTAGGGTATGTTAGTTAGGAATGGAGGGGGTTGACATTTGACAGATATTTATACCAGTAAAAGATAAAATCGACCTGCTTTAGCGTTTTTACAAAATCGAATGAATACTGCCAAATATTAGAGTGGAATCTTTTCCCTATATATATATATATATATATATATATATATATATATATATATATATATATATATATATATATATATATATATATATATATATATATATATATATATATATATATATATATATATATATATATATACATATATATATATATATATATATATATATATATATATATATATATATATATATATATATATATATATATATATATATATATATATATATATCTCGCAAAACGGAAAACCAAAAAAGGTATATCGATGGAAGGCAACTGTATATACGTATTTCTGTCTATTGGTCGTCTTCAGTACGGCGCGGCCAAGTTAGAAAAAGGAGCATGTTAACTTGGGAAAGGATCACTACAGTAGCAATGCGACCAATTTGTGGCATTAGAGTTAGAAGACCCTGATGGTTTCCAAGGCAACAACTAACAATAACCACGGAGGAAGCTACAGCTACCTGGGGTAAGGAATGCCAAACGTCGAAACGTTTATATATATATATATATATATATATATATCTACCAGAGACGTACTGGTTTTTTTCCATATAATGTAATCCTCTTTTTACTAATAAGTTCATGGAATATTAAAAAAAAATTATTTAAAGAATATAAATAAATATATCATATGTAAAATAAAGACGATTAAGAGTAATTAAAAAAGAAATGTTAACAGTGACCAAAGTTTTAATCGCAGCCAAAAAAAATATTGCAAATGTTCGCAAAATTTTCCGTTACCCCAGATAAAAAAGAGCGAAATTGGTCCATATTCAACGAAGATATGGTAAATTTTTCTGATCGCCGGGAATTTAAAGTGCCGATTTTTTTCTCGACGGGCCGACAGGAGTAGAGTTCCCCCACCACCCAGCCTATTCGGCTACTCAAAAAAGAACAGTCTAGTTTACTTATGTTTTTGGCTATAAAAAGCGGTTTTTTTTAATAAAAATTATATCTTCATAAAGTATAGGCTTTTACAACCGATTTTAATTCTTGGTTGTAGGAAATGTTAAAAATGTGTGTTTGTATAGGGAGCGCTGTAGCTTAATTAATTTATAACGCAAAAGTTACAACTACTTCAAAGCAATAAATAAGGGGTTAAAACACTTTTTAATATAATACTTTTATATCTACATAAAAAGACCAAGAAGAGAACCCCTTTAGAATTAGATCTCTATCTTTTTTACAAAAAAAGTTCTGGCCCTGCAAAATTTATTAACTTTCAAGAATTTTTATAAACAAATTAATTAATCTCGAAAACGAATTGACCTATCGGATCTTACAAAGTCTTATTCGATTATAATTAAAAGAACTGAAATATAATGATTTTTGCTTAAAAAAAATGTTATTTCAAAACTAAAAATGGAAAAAAATTGACAGTTTTTGACAAACATAAATTTTGCATAAACTGTTGGGTCAAATTTATTGTAGCATAGCTCAAATAAAAGCTTTTTTATGTACTTTTATAGTATTGTTCTTATTTTACGCTAAAGTGTTGATTTGATAACAATAAAAATAAAGAAAAAATAAAAAAAACGCCGTTGTTTTCACCTTAAAAGTGCCATAAAACATTATAACCAATAGTTTGGACTTGCAAACACTTGGAAGCTACTCCAGGCTACTAATAACTCTGTGCTTGCTTCAAAAATTCACTATTAAAAATTATTATTATTCACTATTATTATAGTCGAAAACATCTTAAACCGTCAGTTTCAGGTTGGTTTTTACTATTACATATATCGTGTTACCTATCCTCTCTGTATGTCAGGTCTCTAATTAGGATTAAACTTGTAGTGAGCTATCGACAAATTTTGAACCGGTTATAATTAATGTTCAAAATCATTCATTTTTGTCTCTACAGCTTGGACTATAAAATAATATTTTTGATATATCTGTCACTAGTACCTAAAACCAAAAAACTGAAATAAATTCCGCTATCATGGCGACGAAGTTACTGAAACTCTATTTAAACGTGTCTCCATTAAACAATTCTATAATTTATAGTATTATTATTCATTTCAGATATGAAAAGTTTATATAAAAGTTTAATTAAGTTATGTAACTTCTTAATGCACAGTAAAAAGTTTAAAGACAGGCGACGTTATTATGACGTGAAAATAGTTATTACAGTCACACAAATATAAAAAGAACACATGCTGAGGATTCATATTTATAAGGGACAAATTAATGGTTGGGGCCTTTTCATAAAATAAAAGATGTTATCAACGTTTACCCTATGTAGATGGGGTATCTCTAAGACATCTACCATCTGCAGTAGGAACCTTTTGTTTACCTGTTTTATTTTATCAACACCACAACTTCAGGTAACAACAATAAAATCCTTTATAGTTGCAAGCCGATCATCAGTACAATAAAAAACATATTTTTTATGAATACGACGATGTTTTTTTTTGTTTGTATTGTTAAGTTCGTATGGTGTCAATGAATGAATAGTAATTGATGAATTTTTGTTTGTGTTTTTTCTTCTGTTAACGAAGTTAATATAAACATGCATAAAGTTAAGAAACACTTTTAAACTGGAGCTTAAACTATAGCTAAAGGTAGGATAATTTTGGAGCAACAATGACGGAACTACTAACAACATTAATTGGGGCTATAAGTGCAACAGTGTACTAACTTCAATTTATATAAAGGCCAGAAAATAGGATTGAAAATATTCTGCAAATTGTCATTTTTATGAAAGAGTTTCTTTGTATTTTTTTTAATAAAAACTAATTCTCTAGCAACTAATTTGTTAGGTGATGGTATATAACAATTAACCCAAAATTATATTTTTCTGCAAATTCACCGCAAAGAAAAGTTTGACCATAAGTTACGAATTAAAATATATAGTCCAATTAAACTAGATTTTTACACGACAATCTGTATAGACGGGTTTTACGGTTGAAATGCGTAGTATGAGATAGTAAAAAAAAGCCTCATCTAGGTATTCATCAATTTTTTAGTGGAACTATTCTTAAATAAACAGTGAAAACGTCAAACTCATTATTTTGTTCATAACTTAAAAACTCGTCTATTTAGAAATTTGACGTTAACAGATGTCAACTTTTTCGGAAAAAAAAAGATACCCACACAAAATGAGATATGCTAAATTAAAATCGGTTAATAAACAAAAAAGTTATTGCAAAATGAACAACAAAATCGCTTTTTTTTTAATTTGTTTAAATGAATATACACTTTAGGGTCTTATCGTGTTTGAATTGTGTGAAATATAATTTGTTTATAAGATCTTTTTAAAAATGACATAATTTCTAACTCTGGTCCCGATAATTTGACTGAATGAATCTCAATAATCCGAGGCTTATTTTCTTTGTTAAGACGTATACTAACAACCTATGAAAAAAAAAGTTAAAAAAAATCATTTATGTATACAATATAATTTAATAATAAGTAGTTTTTTTAAGCTTATAAACATTTACAATAATTCCGTAGATTAAGTTCAAATTAAATGGCAAAAAAATATTCGGACAGCTCGTGAAAAAACACAACTTCAAAAGAAAACAAAAAAGTCGTACGACCCTTAGGAGCCAAAACCTAAAGGTCCGTTTATTTTTAAATCACTGTTGCGTTAAATAATAACATTAAGGGCTGAAATTTACTAATCTTTTATAAGAAAAGTTAAAGATTTTAATAAAACTTTTAGTAAACAAAATTATTGAAAATTAGTTAAACAGGAGTATTATAAAGAAAGAGTACCTTGCGCTCCCACCTGAGTAAAAGCAATGGGGGTAGCCGACTGAAAAACCAGCCGCGCTCTTTAAAAACTCCAACATTGTTTCAAAATAGAGCGCTCGAAAAAAAAATGACGTTTACACGACCAAATTTGCTCTTTCTTTTTTTAAACTGGGGTACAACAAAAAAAAACATGTATCGTCTTTTCATTGCAAAATTATCCAAAAAAAAGCAGCTAATGACTATGGCATGTACAAATCTTTTCTTAAGTCACCTTTTTACTGTCATTATTTTATTTATTTATTTAAAATATTATAATAATTAAATGTTATTTACATATACTTTGATTTTCATATACTCTTATTGAATTTGAACAAATCAGTTTTTTAGTAGTAAAAAAAATATTAAAAAAAAATCGTTCAGATGTCCGCCGCAGCTTCGCTAGGTGGTTCGCATCCGAAATGTCCAATTTTGCATGACTCATAAATCAGGCTGAATTTGACCGATGGCATCGGTTTCCTTGGGTTATAGAGCCGCTCTAGTTTGTGGCTTATTCGCGTAGCCTGCGATTACAAGAAAGGGTCTAACGGTCAAATCGCACCATCTTCCTAGCCAGTTCAATCGCTCGTGTAGAATGTCCAATGTGGAATGAGCTGTGCGTCATGTAGCGCCATGTTGAAACCACATGCCGTTGGTGTCCATATCATCCAATTCAGGCCAAAATAAGTGGGTAACCATCGGTCTCTATTGTTTATCCGTGACGGTGATGGCCTGGTCAACGTCATTCTCAAAGAAATATGGACCAATGACGCCGATAGCTCAAAATCTACACTAACTGTGACTTTTTCGGTATATATTGGACGCTCATGGAACTCATCTGAATTGGTATCATCCCAAATTGTACTGTTCTGTTTGTTGACGTACTCATTCATCCAAAACTTGGTCTCATCGTTGAAAATGATTTCTCGATGAAAATTCTTCTTCTTCTACGGCACTACAGCCCAAATTGAGCCTTGGCCTCCTTTATTTTTTGCCTCCACCCTTGCTTGTCCGTGGCTGATCTTCTCATTACACGGACTCCTAAAAGGGCTTGTGCGTCACTGTTTACTGTTCTTCCCAGCGCTTTCTTGGCTTTCTAACCGGTCTCTTTCCCTGCATTCTAGCATTCAGTGCTCTTTTTGGTAGCCTATCCTCTCCCATTATTATCACATGTCCGAACCATTGCAATCTTTGTATTCTACTGAAGTCTGACAGTGGTGCTTCCTTATAAAGTTGATAAAGCTCATTGTTGTATCGACTTCTGAAGATTCCGCTTTCCCTCACAGGTCCTAGTATTCTCGTCAGTACTTTCCTTTCGAATGTATCGAGTTTGCTTTTGGATATTTCTTTTAGGACCCATGCTTCACTGCTATAGCATACTATTGATCGAATTAAGGTTTTATAGATTCTCATCTTTGTATTTCGGTGGACATTTTTAGACTGAAATATATGGGTGAGGACAAAATAAGCTCTGTTTGCCTGCGTTATTCTCTGCCGTATCTCTCCATATTCTGATCCGTCGGCATATATTTCTACTCCCAGGTATGTAAACTTTCGAACCGTTTCAATGTCATCGTATAATGTTTTGTGGGACTATATTTCTTCTCGTCTGTATCATTATTTTTGTTTTTTCTGCGTTAATTTTCAGACCTAGCATTTTTGTTTGCGTTTTTAACTCTGCCTATTTTTCCTGTGCTCCTGTTGATGCTCTACTCATAATATTAATATCATCGGCATAAGCAGCCAGTTGAACCGTTCGATTGGTCAGTAGGTTTCCTCGTCCAGTTTGCATTTGCCTATGGTTTGCCGATGGTTTTGTATTCGTACACATGCCTGAGTTTCATCCTTTGTGGCTTTAATGAGTTTAATTAGCTTGTGACTGACTCGTATGCCTGTTTGAAATCTACAAACACGTGGTGAACATCAATGTCATCTTCCCATTATTTAGTCAAGATCTGTATGACTGTAAATATTTGATCCATTGTCGATCTTCGCCGTCGGAAGCCCGTCTGATACTCTCCAGTAATATTTTCTGCTAGTGGTTGGAGCCGTTGGTTTATAATATACGTGAGGACTTTATATGCTGTACATAGTAGAGAAATTCCACGGTAGTTTTTGCACTGGAGTTTGTCTCCTTTTTTATAGGTCTTGCCATATGTCTTTGATGAGCATGTGGATGTGACTTGCTAGGTGGTCGCCACCTACCTTATACAATTATTCTGCTGGTATTTCGTCAACTCCCGGGGATTTATTGTTTTTCTAAGCCTTAATAGCTTTGAGAACTTCCTCTATGGAAGTCACTTTCATCTTTACATAGACTTGTTTGAGGTTTATACCCACTTTTTATCTTTTTTAGGTATTCGTAAGCCCCTCTTATTCCGTTGTTTTTGAAATTTTCTTCTAATTTTTCCATTTGTTCATTTTCATAGGCTCTTTTTTTATTTATACATATCTTGTCTGCTTTCCGTCTTGCGACTTCAAATGATGTTCGTCTTTCCCGTGTTCTTCTTGTTATATACATTTTGTGTGCTTCGTTTCTTTCCTCTATTGCTTGTCTGCACTCGTCATCGAACCATGCTCCTCTTCTCGCCTTTTTCTTGTTTCCCAGGGTGGACGCTGCCGCTGTCAGTACTGCTGTTTTGGATATTATTCCATTTGCCCTCTATGGAGTGCAGTTTGCGACTTCTTCTTTGAACTTCTCTTTACATTCCTGAATCTTCAGTTTTTCCAGGTCCAGTTTGTTTGTTCTTTGTTGTCTTTTGTTTCTTTCTTTGTTAACTCTGCATCTAAATTTGGTTTGGAGTAAAAGATGGTCTGATCTATAACCATGCTCTTCGTCATGTTCTCACATCTGAGATACTACTAGCTGCCCTTTTGTCTATCAGCACGTGGTCGATTTGATTGGTTGTGGTTCCATCTGGTGAAAATTAGGATCCGTTAAATTTTGGCAGGAGCAGGTGCATGTCACGAGGCCAAATTCGCGAAGTTGTGGTCTGTGAAAGGCTGTGTTCTTGTGAGCGACGTGAAATTGATTGCCTCGGATTCTCCTGTACCTCTCTCGGACGACGGCATATTTTTGGTAAATCTGGCGTTTCGTCGACGTACGGGTGTTAATTATTTACTGAACCAGTGGTCTTAAATTTTTATTCACCGCACTGCGAATAGTCCTCTTGATAGGACAATTATGACGGCCGTAAAAAGGGCGAATGGCGCAGAACCTTGCTAGAGTACAACACCCTTTTTGATTTGAATCAACGTTTGAAAACAACTTTATCATTTGCACGTGTACGCTATATCCATGGTGATTTGGCAAAACTGACTGGATAAATGAAAGCCAATTTGACAGATGCAGCTTTAACTGTCAAAGTTCGGAAGTCCCTATTGGAAGGCTCTATATGTGTATAATGCACATGTCAGCACCTCAGAGGTAAGGTGTGTTAAGTCACAAAATCTAAATTTGTCAGGAAACCAATAATTGGAAATTTTATGTCTTGTTTAACCAAGTGTAAAGAAACCACCAATGGACTTAATATTGGGGTCTTTGCGAAAATCAGCTGTTTGGTCAATTTATTTCGAGATTCTTAAGGATTAATTTTATTTTGCTCTAAATTTTGACTTTGATGTGACTTAAATTTTGAAATGACTGTTCTTTATCAACTTTTTTTGTTAACTTGCTAGTTGCTTTTATAAATGCTGCAAAAAGCCAAATTGTGACTGAAAAAATGAAAATAAAAAGTACTTACCGGTTTTCAAGTTTTGTATTGAGGTTATATTATTAGTTTTATCATTTTTTGGTTTGTTAAGTAACAATTTCTGCCGTTTTACTGTTTTTAAAGACAAGTTCACACACGTTTACTACGATTCATAGCGAATATTGTTCGATTTATCAAACAAATTACCAAAAACACATTTATAACACTACCTCTCTTAAACCATGAGCACGCATTATTGCGAAAAATTTCAACTGCCCTTAATATTGTTTGCCTACATTCACAGTATGCCGCCATCTTTTGGTGAATGTCGCAAGTAGAGACATTTGATTTTCATTAGATATAATTCAATACGGTAGATCCTCAAGTACACGTAACTCATTTCTCTGAAAAATGTGACTTAACACACCTTACCTCTGAGATGCTGATGTATAATGTAACTAAAATGTATAATTTTCTACGTATAACCATGTATCTTAAGCCGTTTAACTTTAGTATTAGCAAATGAAACTGTCCAATTTTTTAAATTTTATTCCATCGATTCTGACAAGATCCCAAGAGTGAAGTAAGAACAGTATGGTTCTGATAAAATAATGATTTTCACCTACCTAACGTTATAAATCTAAATGGTTATAAAAAATATTTACATTTTGCTTTATTTTAACACTTCTTTCAACACCGAAGTGACACAGAAATAGGAAGTTCCTTATTACTAAGAAAAACTACTATAATCATTCGAATGATTTTTACTCTCTATGTCTCTACGTACTACGGATAATGTAAATTTAAATTAATTTTTTTCTGTTTTAGACTATATTTTAAGATCCTCTACACAAACTTAAAATTTGCCTTAATTAACGTTTACATAATAATATGCAAATTAACTTTTTTACAAAATATATTGCTGCTTTTTATGTATTATATCATTACATAATATATAACAAAAAGTTTTAAAAAACATAAGAATTGAGATAAATTAAGATTTTTATCATCTTTGGTATGTTACTTTTCTAGGCAGAGGCGAAAATCACTTCGAAACAATTTTGGATTTACTACATCCCTTTACTGCTGTCATTAAACCTTTCGGTCGAATCAGTGGTAATTTAAGAACGTGCTTCTGAGTAATCAATCTTCAATAACCTTAAGTTTCCATTCAGTGAATTTCACGTTAATTCCAGACCCATATTTCTATTATAATCCCTTGTTTATGTTCAAACATCGTAGATGCAGGATCATTTTATCCGTTAGACAATATTTCATTAAATGTTTTATGAGAGATTGTGAGTGTGACTCTCAAAGGGCTCACGGCATTTGCTATTTACCATGGAGTTACCGTGTTGTAACTCTAAATCTGCGTTACGTGCTATGTTGGTCCGATAAAGGTCTCATTAGTAAACTGTAAATCGGACTGTAGGGCGCAAACGTACCCCCACGGTCCTGTAAATATCCCTAGTTTACAAACATTTACAAGTTCAATAGTAGTTACACGGACACCTGATAATATCATAAAATAAAAATGTACGAAAAAAATAAAAACAAATTAGTAGCAGAAAATTTACACTGAATTTAAATTCTATACTCAATCAACATTTTTATTACGTAATAATAAAATGGAGCTACAAATACCAGTAGAAATCAAAGTAGACAAAAACGAACTTCAACAGAAAAAAATAACGACAGCTATTACTGCGAACAACTGAATATATATTATATATATGTATATATATTCATATATTCATATATACATGGCTTCATCAGTTCTCTAAAATACAACAGATGACAGAGTTTATAGAGTTTAGAAGAAATACAGGTGTTAATAGTTCATAACTTACACCTCAATATTATGTAGTATATTATCGATGTTATATATGTACTGTAAACTTTACTCAACATTTAAAACTAACTTAACAAAAAACACACAAACTCTGCAGATAATAATGTTCATATTTTATATAATATGAACATTAGTATCCCAGTTTTTACTGTAATTGGAGGTTGTATTGTTATCTTTTTATCTTGATCTATGTAGCTCTGTGTAGAACTCTTCGACTATTGTTAATATATCATCTTTATTCGTAGTTTCGTCTACAGCTCTGATTCTTAGTTTGTTAATTTCTATTTTTCCCTTTTGCACGCTCCTTCTCAAAACTCTCATGTCCCTCTTTTGCTCTATTGCTTATTTAGTTATACTCTTACCTCCTTTCATCTGTCGCCTTTATTCTATAAGTGTTTTCGTAAGTTGACTTAGTTTTTCATCCTTTTTGTTTGTTAGACAATACTTAGTTTGAGCCTGCTGCATTGTGTTGTCTATTTATTCAATATATTGATGTCTGTTGTTGTGTCTTTCAATGAATTATCAATATTTTTTTCGAACTCCTGAATATTAGTTGGTTTTGTCCATTTCTTTGGTTTTTTCTTATTTATCTATTTTGAGTCTTTCTTTTTCGGGCGATATCGTTATTTTCGCTCTTACTAACCTATGGATGGGAGATAAGGAGATTAAAATCTTGTATTATGCTACGTGGAAGCAGAAGTAAGAGAACAAACAACGAAAACCAAAATAACTAAACAATACAATATGACGTAATAAAAACATTGGTATTGAGGCTAAATCGAGAATATATAAAGCCGTTATAAGGCCTATAATGACATACACCGCAAAAACTAAACCAGAAACAACAAAAACTTAAGGACTACTTGAAATAATAGACATGAAGGAACTTTGTGGCATAACTTGAATGACTCTTCTAGACAAAGAAACGAGTGAAAACATAAGAAATGTATGTTGGGTATTTCATTAGCTATTTTATTGCCGTATATTCCCCGATGACCTGGAACCAATATCAGTGTGACACTATTATGTTTCGCCAGTGTATCGATTTCTTCTCGGCATTCCCACACTAACTTCGAGTCGACCTTAACAAGAGTCAACTCTTGCAGAATGTAAGATTGTATAGCAGAGCCTGGAATGCAGATGTATATTCTCCTAGTGGAATAGAAATGTTCCACTACCGAATATTCCTACACCCAACCTTTCTGCAGTTGTAGACGTCTCTGTGTATCATGTATAACGCTGAAGCTTGGACTGTATGTTTTATCTGCCCCATCCCTCTCGTGGGCAGATGTCCGCTTTTACTTTAGGCCTGTATCTATATATCATATGCTCAGAAGTTATAATCCATTATGTATCCGTCATTTCATTTAGAATGTTACTATATTCTGATCTAACAATTACATTGTCAAGATTTTTAGTCTCAGTCTATAATATCCCATTCTCGCCTCATAACAATGTACAGAGAAGTGACCTCCATTAAAGCGTCAAAATCTACCAACAAAACATTTCTATAATTTCAAAACACCTTGGCTAGTATTTTTTTCTTTACACCTTTCTTTCTGTTTTGGTCTCCAATCTAGAATGGTGTGTCAAAGACTACTTTTCTAGTTCGTTATCTTGATTCTAAAACAGGATTTCTTTGAGAGCCTAATAGTTTGAATGAAATTTTCCTTAGGGCCGCAAGTACAAGTGGTGGTATGAAATAACTTTAAAACTATATGACTATAACATAAGTTTATTACAAGTTACGTAAAAACAATATAATTATAAATTATATGAACTGTTTTGCATGTAAAAAGTAGGAAAATGTCTTTTAGTTGACTCCAGGAATGTCAAGTCCTGAATTTGTTAATTCTTTGAAGTCGACGGGCGAAATCTTTCACAGCTCTCTCTAGAATAGCATCTATGTTAGCAGCTTGGGAAGAAACTGAAATTCTCAAAATGTTTTCAACATTCTCACTAGTTAGCCTAGATCTGTACTTGTCTTTTATGAACTTCAGCTTACTAAATGTAGATTCACAGACATATGTAGATGCAAAAATACACAAAATTTTCTGAGCACAGTCAATTAAGTTAGGAAATTTGTCATTTTCAACTACTTCCCAAAATTTATAGTGAGATTTTTCCTTCTTTTTTTTTTCTTTAAAAATACTTTTGAGCTGTGTATCATTCTGAAGATCAATTAACTCATTTTTCAAATCCGTAGCTTCGTATCCAAAAATAGAAAGATGAGCTACAGTTGCTCTTGTTATTGCCCATGGATTTTCTACCAAGAAAGAGTTCTTGGAACTTCCTGAAGTCACTAAACCTCACAGACATTTCATCCTTTAGGTCTGCTAACAGCTTCAGTAGGTCAGAGATTTAACGGAAGAAAGCTGGAATAATCTTCATTTGACAATTCTTCAATATACATATTCAGCATCTGTTCCAGTGAAAACACAATACTCATCATTTTCGTTCCAATGTTATTGTAGTCTCCTTGCAATTTCGTCAATGTTTTATTCATAATGCTCATTGTATCATTGAAAAACGCTACTTTAAGCCACCAACTAAAATTATGAATATAAGGAAACTCTTTATTATTTATAGCCAAGAAAGAGAAATCTCATGTCGAATACTGAAGAAACGTTCCAAAACTTTACCCTTACTCAGCTATCTCACTTCTGTGTGGTAAATAATGTCCCCATATTGCGACATAAGTTCTTTCAAAAGTTCTTGAAACTCTCTGTGGTTTAGTTTATTTGATCTTATAATATTCACAATCTTTACAAGGGTTTTCATAACACAGCTGAAATTTTCACCAAATTTAGCAGCTAAGCTTTCTTGATAAATGATACAATGGAAACTCAATAAAATATCATTTCCCAAGTATTTTTTCAACAGCTGAACAAACTCTATATTTCGCCCCAACATTGATGGGCAACCATCAGATCAGTACACACAGACAAAACCTTCCACAAGGTTTTAAAACATCTTTACTGGTGGGGGCCACTGTGGTGGGGGTAAAGATGACTAATGCAAAATGTGGTAAAATGCATGGCGCCGCTCTACACTACTGTAATCTGATTAAATACATAAATAGAAACATAATTATATTATAACTCGCAAATTTTGTTTTACTGCCTAGCAGTCTGAGGCCCGCGAAAAATCGTTCCGAGGGCCGCATGCGGCCCACGGGCCGCGTAGTGAGTATGGCTGTTCTAAAACATTGTATTCCCTCTTGCCGAATAGTTTCCAAGCTAAAGTTTAAACTAATTATAATTGCCACTGGCATATTCTATTCTCACCGTTAGTTTCTGTTGCAATCTATATTAGAATCTTCTTTACATTTTCCCCAAATATCGTTTTCATACTTTTTCATATTTTTTTTCTGTTGTTGTCGTATTTTGTCGTAAAAAGAGGAACTTTCGAGTCTTCCGTCAACATACTTGCAGGATAATTAATAGACACACCATCTCTGAAACTCTTTTATAGTTGGAACAATTTTTGTTTTCAATTTTTTTCAAGTACGTTAATAAAGGTCAAATAAAAATGGTTTATTTTTTAATCGGTGGAATTTATTCTGCTGTTATTGTTTATTTTGTATGTTATTACACAATGCTCATAATATTAATTATTATTTATATTATCAAGTATTGATTTTGTTTATGTAACGTGGATTATAGTATAAATAGTTTACATTGGTTGCTGCAAACAAAACAAGGACGTATCAATATGAAAATTTAAAAAAGCTACAAAAATATCGATAAATTTCCGATACCATATATACAGATTTAAAAACGTTAATTAATAAATAAAAAAAGCAGATATGTTGTATTATAGTTTTAATCTTTGTTTTTTTATGGCTTTTTTGTACACACAAAGGCAAAAATCCACAGGCAATATTTTGAATTTTTTGAACATTGACCTGCAAAAGCTCCACAGCAATAAGAGAAACATTTTTTTATAAAAAAAAGATCGTCTTGTTCGAGTTTTACTAATAACGGTTCCTTGAAGCAGTCTAGAATAAGTTTTTGTTTAATATTTTCGCAATCGAGACGTAGCATTAAATTAAAATTTTAAGGAAATTCACAGCACGGGCGGCTCAAACAAGATATCTGTTTTAACAGAGTCTGCCGCTAAAAATGTTGTGAATTTAAGACCCTTATTAACAATAGTACAATGCTCCAAACTCTACAAGCTACAAATATATGCTCCTAGTGACGATTCTGATACAAAAGTTAAGGATGAATTCTATGACAAATTGCTTGACGTGTTGACCCATGTAAACCGATCCAAAGAAATATGCCTATTAGGAGATTTCAATGCTCGGGTAGGCAAAAAATTACAAGACAATGTGGTAGGAAGATATGGTGAAGACAAAATAAACAACAACGGAGAGCGACTCATTAATCTTTGCGAAACATTACAGCTTAAAATAATGAATGGATTTTATCAGCACAAAGATATACATAAATTTACCTGGGAACAACCAAAGAAAAAGATAAAATCTATAATCGACTATCTCATCCAACCAGAAAACAAAAGGCTCCAAACAAATGACGTAAGGGTGTATCGTGGTGCCGAATGCGGATCTGACCACTATATGGTGGTCGCAAAAATAACCATACACTACAGGAAAGTAAACAAGAACAAAATTGAACAGGAGAAGGTAGCAGCTTCCACAAAGATAAGATATAATATTGATAGCCTCAAACAAGAATCAGTACAATTCCTCTACAAACTTCAACTAGCCTCAAAACTAACTCACTTAACTCGAACAGAAACAGCCGAAAAAGAATATCAAGATATAAAAAATTGCATTCATCAGGCGGCCAAAGTGGCATTGGGGTACGAAGAAGCTGACAAAAGAAAAAATCCTAAGTGGTGGAACGAAGAAGTAGGAAAATTAATTAAAGACAAAAAAAAGCTTATTAAACATGGCTATCCACGAAAGACTCAGAAGATCGCAGACTCAACAGGAAAGCAAAGAAAGAAGTCACTAAAAGAAAAAACGAAATGTGGGAAGAGAAATGCGAAGAGATGGACCGATGCTTAGGAGGAACCAAAGTGACACAAGCTTGGAAATTCACAAAAAAGTATTAGAAAAGAAAGAAAAGATGAGGAAAATATAAACCTGATTCAAAATAAAAAGTGGGAAAAATATTACGAAATGCTATTAACAGAAAGTAGGCACGAATTTATGGAAAGACCTGACCATATCTCAATGACAGAAAACTCAGAGGTGCATAAGATAAACAAAGAAGAACTGAAAAAAGAATTGAAACAAATGAAAAATGGAAAAACACCCGGGCCTGGAGACATTCCCATCGAGTTGGTGAAACATGGACCGGACGCTCTTTTGGAAAGCTTAGTGAATATTTTTAATAAATGCTTAATTGAAGGCCAAACGATTCCAGACGATTGGAATTTGGCCCACATTAGCCCCATTTATAAAAAGGGAGACAGAAAAGAATGCGGAAATTATAGAGGCATTAGCGTAACTAGCTCGCTAGGAAGGTTATATGGTCGTATATTGAAAAGAAATTGAAGAACAAAGCGGCTTCAGAGCAGGAAGATCGTGCGTGGACAACACATTTACCCTTCAACAAGTAATTGAAAAACGAACAGCTCGAAACCTCCCTACGCATTTGGTATTTATAGATCTGGAGAAGGCTTATGATACAGTTCCTTTAAAACTCTTATTTAGTGTCTTGACGAAAACGGACCTTAATAAAAAATATCTAAAAGCAATACTGAACATCTATAAATGTCCTCAAAGCACTGCAAAACAGGAAATACTTTCTCAAGGGTATTTACAGTAACGAAAGGCTTGAGACAAGGATGTTGTCTTTCCCCCACCCTATTCAAAATATATATCCAAGAAGCACTGCACCAGTCTAGACAAAAATGTGCGGGAATGGAGTTGAAGCTTAACAACCATTATCTGACAACGCTGTTCTTTGCAGATGATCAAGTACTAATTGCAAGCTGTGAAGAAGATGCAGATTATATGCTTAGAAAGCTCAAAGATGAATACGAAAAATGGGGGATGAGTATGAATATGTCTAAAACAGAATATATGCGAATAGGCAGTGAAGACGAAGACCCGGATTTGGAAATTAGACAAATGAAAAGGTGCTACGAATAAAAATATTTGGGAAGTATTATCTGCAGTAAAGGAACAACGGAACGAGATATAGACTATAGAGTGCAACAAGGCAGGAAGAGTGTTCAAATTCTGAATTCGATACTTTGGTCCAACAAAGCTACTATGAGAACTAAAATGACTATCTACAAAGTAATTGTAGAGCCCATTCTTACATATGGAGCAGAATGTTGGCAAATGACAGTAAAAGGAAAGAAAAAAATTGACACGGTTGAAATGGACTACCTGAGAAAAGCTTGCCGTATATCAAGAGTAGAACGTATACCTAATTCTGAAATTAGAAGAAAAACAGATAGAGTACATACAACTTCTGAAAGAATAGAAACTAGACAGTTAATATGGTATGGACACGTACAGAGGATGGACGACAACAGATGGCCAAAAAGAGCTATGGAATACAATCCAAGTAATAGAAGGAAACGAGGAAGACCAGCCAAGTCTTGGATACAAGGTGTTATGGAAACCAGGAAAGACAGAGCCATTGATGAAGACACCTGGAGAGATAGAAAAAGATGGCGATCGAAATGCGGGAAGCGGCAGAAGCTGTAGGATCCCCGCTTATATATATATATATATATATATATATATATATATATATATATATATATATATAGTAGATTGTTCTAACTGGCCTAGTATCACGAAATTACCTGGGATTTGAAGGATTAGAGAGAGTGACTCCAGGAAATCCGGAAAGACAGATTTCAATACACTCCTTGAGCACCAGCAGCAGCATTCGTCCGCGCATTTAATCACTTGCAAGAAATATTACTATTAACGGACGTGAGTGCTATACCGTGCCAGATTAGGTTCTACTGGATCTTGGAAGCTATCTTCAGGCTTTCTATTTTCGGACGAGACATAGTATTTCTCAATTTTCACGATTTTTTCATTTATTTGATGATATTACAGTACCAATTCCATTTAGCAACACTGACTATAGCAACGTGTTTCTGTGTATTACTGACAACGAAAAAAATAAATAAAAATTTCGTACAATACAGTCGGATGATTGCCTGTAAAATATAAACAAAAGGAACAAAATAACAATATTTTACAATACAATCGAGGGATTCCCCTTAAAACATAAACGAAAAGGATTGCCAACTTGGGAGATTTTAATTCCATACTTTTTATTTAAGTAAAAAAACTGTTAAATAACGCGTTGTTTGAACCCCCTCCCACGCTGTAACGTTTTACAAGATCACTCCTCCCTACAAATTGTGTTACGTAATACTTGAACGACCTCAAGGGTGGGTATCCCTTTTTTAAAAGAAAATTCGTAATCTTTTCTTCTTATTCCGTTTTTAATTTTTTTCAGTAAATTTATCTTTTTTTTTCCTCCTGCATTGCCGTTAGGAGGTTTAACAACTCCACTTTTTAATTCACTTCGAATTTTATACCGTTGATTTGCTTACACCTGTTATATTACTTGTCTTTTCAACAGTATCGTCAACAGAAACCAAAGATGTTTCATTTTTAATAAACTATAAACATTGCTTATAATTACTTTCTAATTAACCGATAAGGCACACTTTTTAAACGTCAGACAGGTATAAACTTTGAACCACACTATATTTTATATAAATATAACCACAAATAAATACTACTTATTATAATATAAAAATCAAAATTCTCAAGAATGAGTGAATTCTTACTGATAAAATACTGGAAGTGCCTGTATACCTTATAATCCTGCTTCATTGTTTTAATTCTTGTTTTTACTAATTAACTGTAACCATAGCATTAGTGATTACTAAGAAGTTGATGACAACTAACGATTTACCCTTAGTTTATAGATTTCTGAAATCTAAGGATTTACCCAAGTTTAATTTTATCACAATAAGTGTAATAGTTACTGTTATAGATTTATAATAAACAGTTGAAAAAACATGTAAACCAGATACCGAAATAATACTTATTTAAAACCTATTCGAAACGAATATTTTTAAATGCCATAATAACAATTGAAAATATCAACTTCTGACTGTGAACTGCTTTTAAGTTACTAATCAGAAATATAATATATGTAATTTATTTAGAGAAAAGTTTTTGAATTGAATTTTCACAGGAGAGGTTTTTATCCTATTCCATAATATGAGTTCCAGCCTCAAAAGCTGTACGTGAGTATTTCTGTCTTTTAACATTATAATGAGTATTTATGCCAAGATGTTTTTTATTTTGTGAGGAATGAAAATTTTACAACATTAGTAATAATTTTGGTTCTTTTACTACTTCTTTTTTAACGACTTTTATTCATTTTAAAGTGTTTAAAGCAATTTGTCATTCTATTTTTCATAAATGGTGAGTGTTATGCCAATTGGATGCAATACTTTTGGCAAATAAACTGCTTTTCATTTCGTAACTCAACTAGTCACAGGTTTTCGATCATAATAGTCAAAAAGTATGAATTACGTTTTGCATTAATGAAAAGCTGAAAAATTGACCAGCGGTAAGAGATTTTCGTATTTCAGAGATATTCACTGTTATACGTAGCAATTGTACTGAACTGAATAACCGTCATTCATTCACAAATCGATTACTTTCTGTAACCACTACTAAAATTAATGAATCAAACGTGTAAAAGGAACTGTAATGAAACGATAGCAAACTCGAATATCAATATCATATATGAAATGTAATGAAACTGAGAAGAATACATCGTACTCATTAATACAAATTGCCTAATTGCCTCATTAATTGAATTCCCGTAATTTAATTAAGTAATTAATGGTTGGTTGTTGACCTTTTCAATCGAATGTTTATGATGGGTAATTTACAGCAAACGCAAATAAGGCCTTTTTAAAATTGTGTTCAATCACAGAATCCATAATGTTCTAGTCTAGTAAATGACCCATTGTCCAACATTTATATAAACTACTTAATTGTTTATCGTTTTTAAAAATTACGTTGAATACTGCAATTATATATGTTTATAACAAATTAGAAAATTTCCATTCATTGCTTTACAAATTTTTTTCTTACTTAGAATTGATTTAATACTTGGAACAGACGCTCATTTAAAATAAAAATCAAGCTAAATAATTATTTCATTCCGTAATACTGATAGTTCTATGATTCTCTCCAGCTGTTACCTCGAAATTAACCCTCCGCTGCTCGCACCATATTATCTGAGATGTATAACTTAAACTGATTTGGCATCTGGTAATAAACCTTTAGAATAGATGGGTGGAATACTGTAACCAGCCACTTAATATAGAGGAAGAAGAAGAAAACCTGGAAGACGAAAAAGATGCGATAAGGGGAACAGACGAGAGGGAAGAGGAACTACCAACGATTCTTGAAGTTAAAGATGCAGTTAAATACTAGCCAGAACCAAATCACCCGGAATTCTCCCAGCTGAACTATATAAAGATAGTGGCCATGATACCATAATGGCATTACAGCAGCTTATAAAAGAAATATGAACACAGAAATCCCTCCCCAATGATTGGAATACTTTGCACCATAACAAAAAAGGAGATAGGAGAGGATATTTCGAAAGAAAAGTACTAAGGCGAATTTATGGAGCAGTGAATGACAATGGAGTGTGGAGAAGACGATACAACTTTGAACTTTATAGAATATACCAGGAACCTGATATCGTAAAACACATTAAGATAATACGTCTGAGATAGATAGGACATGATAATAAACCTTTTTCGTCATCAATAATTTGTCTTCTGTCTTCCTAGTTCCTAGTTTACTTAAACGCCTCCGTCAGTTGAGTCTCAAATTAGAAGAGACAAGTTAGTTGTGACCTATTTTATCATGTCTGTAAAGTTAGCATATCCATTTTATAAGGCTGAATTCAGACCAACACTATAATTTATTGCTAATTTATTACAAAAAGAAAAAAATATTGCTGTAGCCGTTTCCGAGAAACAGTGGGTATGCTATCCCCAAAAGCTTTCCCATCATCCCCTAGATCAAAACACACCCCCGGAAAACAGCGTTTTTTGGTAATTTTTGTAAGATATTACTAAAAAAATTTTCAAAAACAGATGCATTCATCTTTTCATGGTCATCTTCTGTGTTTCTGCCCTCAAAAAGTAAAAGTTCTTCATTAACAAAACCTAACTCTGATCCGATATCTTAAACTATGAGGCGTTTTCCTTTCCCTGATGGGTTTTTCAAACCAGTAGACAACCCTTCAATAAATGCCTGTCTACGGTTTTTTTATGTCAGTGTCTACCCACATTTTATCTTTGGTGTGACCTTCATTTACCCATGTTTCGTCAAGGTAATAAATGAATTTACCTTCACTTTTGTACTGTTTTATAGAAGTTAGGTAATTACGTATCCATCTTATAATATCATCACGTCCAATGACAATATTTTTTCGACTTTTCTAAGTATCTACAAAATAATAAAATGTACATTTGAATAAAGTTCTTGGCATATACTAGTTTGCTCAGAAAAGGGTGACAGATAAATTCGCTCCTGCCATATATTTCGAAAATATAGTTTAAATATGCCTTTAGTAGATACATAACGAATAATGATGAATAGCCAGGGTCAGCGTAAATAGAGAATGTTGTCTTGATAAGCAGGTACTTTGATATATTTTCTTAATAAAATGTATAATAAAAATATTTCTCAAACTTTCTAGTTACCTAAATACAAAACTACTTTTTACTTAAAATTTTATTACCATATTATCACCAAAGTATTGTAATGTTAGAGCTCATATTCCCTTGTTCAATATATAGGCCAGGGAAATAAGCAAAAAAAGTACCTTGTTTTTGACACTTGTCCGGCCAGGCAAACGACAGTTGTTATGAGTAGTATGGACCTCTGTAACAAAAACCTATATGTTTCCTGCAGTCGATTTTTTGGACTTAATTAGTTATTAACAAATTAAGGTCAAAAAACGGAAAAATTTTGCTTTTTTCGTCTATCGGCAAAAAGTGAAGGATTTTAAACAAATTTTACAAGAGAAGAAACTTTTAAGTCATATAAAAACCTTCAAAATGGCGTTTACTAAATGTTTCTATCCTTATTTGTTGCTTAGGAAATTGTAAAATAGGTCAAAAATGTCGGTTTTTTATAAACGTTAATAACTTTTTTGAAAATAAACTTATAACATTTATATTTCATAGAATACTGTGTCTATGAGTGCTTAAAATAATGTTAAAATTTCAAAGTGATCGGTCAAATAGTTTAAGAGTTATTTTATTTGTTTATCCCAAATTAATTTTTTTTGCAACAATATAAGTCAGAAAATTATATAGTTTTAGTAATTGTAATGATAGTTTCTTGAAGAAGAAGACTTGTTCTATTATTAACATTAAAAAAAATGAAGAAAATTAATTTTAAATATTGCAAAATAATTTTGCAAAAACATGTCGATTTTTTGCTTATAAACAATTAGAATAACTTTTTAGCCATTGCCTATAAGAACATTATTTTGTTATATTTAAAAAGCCTAAATTTTTTTACAAATTTAAAAGAAAAAAAATTTGTCCTAAAATAATTTGGGACAAAGTTAGCCTCTTTTTTTATTTAATTCATAGCAGCTTTGTTTATAACAATTAAGAAATCTCAGTAGATCTGTTATAGTAAGAATTACAAAAAAAAGTTGTTGACAAAAATTGTAGGCAGCTTTAAACTCCACATTTTAAAATTAGTTTCAATCTTACAGGGTGTTCCATAAGATGGTGGCAGACCAAACTTATGTTTTTTTAAATGGAACACCCTGTATTTTATTTTAAATTTGAAAACGTTAAAATATCTACCAAATTAATACTTTGATAGAAAAATAAAAATATCTAGAAAACTGATAACTTTAGGTATAGGGAGTACTTTATAAAATTTGAAGTACGATATCAGTACTTTTTGATAGTGATATAAAATACAGGGTGTTCTATTTAAAATTACCAAGAAAATAATGTAATTGCAATAGATCAATGTTCCTATACTTCTTTGTAATTATACAGGGAGTTAAACTTGATTCGATTTTCAGATAATATTGGTTATAACTTTTTAAATACCTGGTATAACATAATAAAACTTTACATTGTTGTGATGGGGAAGTGAAGCACAAAAAAACAAAAGTTTGGTCTGCCACCATCTTATGGAACAGCCTGTAAGATTGTAACTAATTTTAAAACTAATCCTTACACTAATCAATCACCCTGTATATATATATATATATATATATATATATATATATATATATATATATATATATATATATATATATATATATGTATGTATATATATATGTATATATATATATATGTATATATATATATATATATATATATATATATATATATATATAAACATATATAAACATATTTTAAAGTAGATGACTTTAAAATTATATTGCCAATATTACTGATTTGCATTATTGGGACGACTTTATTGTAGGATAGTTCATTCGATAACATGAAATTAATTA
This sequence comes from Diabrotica undecimpunctata, assembly GCF_040954645.1. Lineage (NCBI taxonomy): Eukaryota > Metazoa > Arthropoda > Insecta > Coleoptera > Chrysomelidae > Diabrotica > Diabrotica undecimpunctata. Next base: position 44,364,088 of record NC_092812.1, read on the forward strand.
TAACTTAAAAAGAATAATAATAAAATAATAAAGAATAGACATTAGAAAAATTATTTTAATTAATATTTCCAAAGCCATACTATTTTTAGAAACAATTGAATAGGACAATTTGTTATTTTCATAAAATCTATTATAAATAAATTATTTACAATTTTATTAAAGAGGTATAATTAATTATAAATATTTATGTTTTTAAATAAAAATTATCTCAAATATTATAATAAAAAATTGAAAAAAAAATTGAAGCAAATTAGATAGTTTATTTAACAATTTATTGAAATAATGCATATTCGTAATGTACGCAAACAGTACATACAAATTAAAAAAGGAACGTTGAAATAAGAACCAGCGATACAGCTAACAGCTCCTTCCCCCTCCCTTCGGCTTCCGTGAGTTTCGAAGCCAGCCGATTTTAAGGACCACATTTTGAAGCTTTGTCGACGATTTCGTTGAAGGGCAATATTTTTAGAATTTGGTACGTTAAAACTATAAAGTATTTTCTTTTAAATAACGCTAATTAGATTTATTAATTATTATAAACAAAGCTGCTATGAATAAAATAAAAAAAAGAGGCTAACTTTCTCCCAAATTATTTTTTTTTCTTTTAAATTTGTGAAAAAATTCAGGCTTCTTAAATATAAAAAAATAATATTCTTGCAGGCAATGGTTAAAAAGTTATTCTAATTGTTTATAAGCAAAAAAGCGACATGTTTTTGCAAAATTATTTTGCAATATTTAAAATTAATTTTCTTAATTTTTTTTTAATGTTAATAATAGAAAAAGTCTTTTTCTTCCAGAAACTACCCTTACAATTACTAAAACTATATAATTTTCTGACTGAAAAAAATTAATTTGGGATAAACAAATAAAATAACTTTTAAACTATTTGACTGATCACTTTAAAATATTAACTATATTTTAAGCACTACAAGGCACAGCATTCCATGAAATATAAATGTTATAAGTTTATTTTCAAAAAAGTTATTAACATTTATAAAAAACCGAAATTTTTGGCTTATTTTGCAACTTTCCAAGCAACAAATAAGGATAGAAACATTTAGAAAACGCCATTTTAAAGGTTTTTATATGACTTATAAGTTTCTTCTCTTCTAAAATTTGTCTAAAATGCTTCACTTTTTGCTGATGGACGAAAAAAGCAAAAATTTTCCGTTTTTTGAATTTAATTTGTTAATAACTAATTAAGTCCAAAAAATCGACTGCAGGAAACATATAGGTTTTTGTTACAGAGGACCATACTACTCAAAACAACTGTCGTTTGCCTGGCCGGACGAGTGTCATGAAAAAATGCTTATTTCCCTGGGCTAATATTTGATTGGGTTTTTCCGTGTAGTGATATATTTCTTAGAAAAGATTGGTAATTAGTATTCTACCTGAAATTTTATGATAAGAAATAGGGGTGGTGCGTATCTCAATATGATTACTTTAGTTACGGTTTGAATAATCCATCATGGAGAAATTTGAAATAAGTGAAATGTTAAGCAAAAAGGGTAACTGTATGCTAGTTACTGACAATTACAAGTATAAATTTTTTTATATATTTCATAAAATGCTTGCTAATAATATCAAACGTTGGCAGTGTGTAGAAAGAAGTTGCAAAGCATTTGTTAAAACTATAAATATTTGTAACAGTAGTTGAATGTAGTGATAACCACAATCATGAAAGTTTATCAAAAACATTGTTAAACCGGCAAAAATTAAGTAATGGTGTTAAGGCAATGGATGATTTGTGTGAAAAACCATTGAAGTTGATACACAGCGAAATTAAACGAACGGGCACTGAAACTCACTGCAGAAGATGAACAATAATTGATATGTAATATGATATATGTAACTGCCTTGAATTGTTTAAAGACGGAGTGTCAAAAATTGAACCTAAATTTTAATCCTAAGATTGTGTATGCCGATTTCGAAAAAGCGATCTATGCACGTAGCTGTAAATGATGTGATGTGTTTTCATCTGCGAAAATACAATAATGTAGATTTCATCTCGGACAATCATGGTGAAGAAAAATTCAAAAAGTTGGACTGGACTGTTTTGACTACTGAGTATTCAAAGGACAATGAAGTCGGTAAATACCTCAGATATATGTTTGGTCTACCTTTCCTAGATCCATTAGACATAGGTGAGTGTTTTGCTTTAGATTGTAGTGAGATATTACCAGCACAACACCAAGCCGTACAACAATTTGCTGAGTACTTGGCGGTAAAATCAGTAGATTTGATTTTGTCAAATGTATTTCATTTAGATTTATAGCAAAATAAATTGACTTGTTTTAATTTATATTTGTTTAATTTTGTAAAGGTATTTTTGAATTAGCACAAATTATTTCAGTAATTTTTAAAAACAGAATTAATATCAAAATAGCTAATAAAATTCCTAAACCAGATCAAAATTTCTAAATCAATCACTAACAGTTTTCAAAGCAGAGACAAAAATGAAGTAAATATCTAAATAATCTAATTACACTGTCTCATATATAAATATGTAACAACCAATATTTTATATAATTTCTATATAAAATACAAAAATCACAGTACCAATTTAGCCGATATGAATTTTCCTAGAACTTGTAGATAAATACTTTCCGTTTAACCATGGGAGCGAACTAGTATACGATCTTCGGGAGCGAACTAGTGGGTACACGTAAACTCATCACCAATTACCATAAATACCCTCGTACATAGTACAAACTCATCACCGCCATAAAAGTAGTGTATTCAAAATAGACCCTAAGAGATTGGTAAACTGATCACTGGCCTACCTGTACCCCGGATCAGGTATAGACCATAAAATCCTTGCAAACGGCTAGTTTTTTGTAATTTCACAGAATAATCCAAATTCAGGTGTCTCAAATGCAACTGCAATTTATTGGTTTTTATTTGGGAATTCCACAAAATTCTATTGATAGCCACCTAAAATCATGCGAAAAGAAAAATTTCTCTTCATTTGCCCTTGTTCCTTTAACATAAATAGTGAACTGCTAATTGATTACGTTCCGAGCCAACGCGGACAAAAAATGATGATTATCAATAATTTCAAATTTCAATTGCAAAAGACTCTAAAAAAAATCGAATTGTGGACTTGTGCGACGAAAGGGTGTAAGGCTAAATGTCATAAAACTGGTGAGCAGAAATTTTATACCATTTTTGTTTAGTTGTTTCGCACTGGTTTTCGCGCATCATCCTGATCAAACAGAAAAAAATCAGCGTAATCAAGTGTAGAAAATTAAGTTTCCTTCGACTTCTCTGCACTAATAGCACACTCAAGGTTTTAGCTTTTCCTATTTTTTAGATATTTTATATTTACTAACTGTCCAAAATCGCCTATTATTTTCAAGATAGTCAAATAACCCCAAAACGGTAAGACTTAGACCGAATGTATGCTCAACAAATTATCTCGAGAATTCGATGAGAAATATAGAAATGCAATGAAAATCAAATAACGAAGTTGACTACTTCCGATATAAACAAAAATAGCACATGTTGACAAATATTTGAATTTTAAAGTTCACTATCGAAATCCTATGCAACTAAATTTTCTCAAAAGCATTTAGATTGGCAGATACGCCTAATAGGCCACACTGTGAGACATATCAATATCTCAGTTAAATTTGCAACTTGCTTAAAATAATTTCTGAATTTATTAAATTACCACATAAACGAAAAGTGTAACAGGTAAGAGGCAATCTTTCGCATTAGAAACCAGGCAAAAATCCCGGTGATGAGTTTACCTATCTGCGGTGATGAGTTTACCAATCTCCAAAGGATGCCGGTGATCAGTTTACTATATCTCCGAGGGTCTAATAATTTTATGGGGGGCTATATAGTGATGAGTTCGTACACGTCCGAACTAGTATATAATTAAAAGGGTTTTTTGACCTCGGGAGCGAACTAGTGTGCTCCTAAAGCTTCTAATTTCTTGCCTAACTCAGACAAATTACGAAGATTTGTTGTGTTGCACGTTTTATTTTTGTGGCTAACCTATATTTACTTAAAATTGGTTTGTTTCAAAAATTTATATAATACGGACGACATATATTTGGAATATCTGGGCAGTTGTTAATTTCACTTAAAATTTTACTTAAAGTGGGCATTTCATTCTTGAAAAAGAAGCTGTGTACTATCTGTCGTACATATGTTCTAACTGTTTCATTATATGTTGCAAATGTAGAAGGTTGACCGCCAGATTGTTTAGGACGTCTTACTGTTCCAGTCTGCTTTATATTCTCTAATTGTTCTATGAATTGTTAAATTCGCAACACTTTAAATTAGCACATTATTTAGTAAGTCTTGATGTTAACAGTCACTATTTTGCAAAACTAACCTGTTGCCTGTTTTATTTTTGCTACCATTACTATTATTGGCATTTCAGGATCATCAATTTTTATTTGTTTATATATGTTTATAATACATTGTTTTTCATGTGATGATAAATGACACAAATTCACTCGAACTTTTTTAGGTGGAGAAGGGCAATTACCACTGACACTTGGCATTGAATTTATATTTTAGCGCTTTATTAATACGTCGCTAAGGAGTTCTAAAAAGAATTGTTTTTTTATATAAATACAGACTAAAAATCTAAGAATTAATGGAATAACGCAGAAAACACAAAAAATCGCCGATATAACTTCATTAACCTATGAATTTTAAATGTCAATCGTGTCAAAAATCATAATTTAGTGGAGTAAACTTGCCTGCGATTGGACCAATTACAAACAAGCATTACTGCGTGGTAAATTTGAATTACCCCTCACATTCAATTTAGTTTAAAACCGCCTTACAAAAATAATTTCGTAACGTATGCCATTACTGATTTCTTTAATGTAAATTCAGTTTTATCCCAGTTAAACTGGCAATCTATTTTGCTTAATTACTCTGATCCATCGTCAATGAGGGACTCTTCATACTGCTATTACATCAATTTCTGATCATACAACCGAACGGCAGCTATACAGAAATCGACTTAAACCTTGGATTAACCTCTCAGCTACCCATTTAATTCGACATAAGCGAAAGCTTTGGCGAAGATATAAACTAACTTGTTCCTTGATGATTTTCTCACCCACCGTAATTTTTCTAACCGAGTCAAACAATCTTTGCTAAAGTTAAGAACAGAATTTGAGGAATCTATCATTGCAAGTGGTAATAGTAAAAAAGTTTATCGGTACATTCCTACATCTTTATCTTCTAAAGTCTCCATACCGTTACTTCAAAAAGCTGACGGGTCCTTATGTTCTTCGAATAACGAATCTTCGGAATGTTTATTGTTATCCTTTTCTCAGGTTTTTACAGATCAACCTAACGATACTATTCCTCAAATAATGTGCCAACTTTTGTCTAAAACTCTTGACAATATATCTTTCACACCGGATGAAATTAAACATCATTTAAGGAAACTATGAAATAATTCATCACCTGGATTAGACGGACTCACCTCCTTTTTCCTTCAGATTTTTAGTCATCATTATACCTCTCAGAATGCTTTTTTTAATCAAGGTTCTCTCCCCTCGTCCTGCCTAATCAGCCTGGTTCCTATTGTCGGCAAGGTCATGGAATCGATTATTTCGGAAGCTATGTCCGAGTTTCTTCTTAAAGAAAATGTCATCCCTCACCAACAGCATGGCTTTATCAAAGGTCGTTCAACGATCACAAACTTTTACTTCATTGTGTAAACGATTGGTCATTATCTTTAAACAATCGGAATTCCGTCGATGTAGTCTACTTAGACTTCTCCAAAACTTTCGACCGTGTTCCAAAACGTCGATTACTAGCTAAATTGGATCACTATGGTATCCGCGGAAAGTTAAACATTTGGATTCAAGATTTTCTATCCGACAGATACTTCAGGTTCGTGTTGGGGAAGACCACTCACTAGATAAACCAGTCAAGAGTGGAGTCCCACAAGGATCAGTACTTGGACCGCTACTTTTTTGGGTCTACACTAGTGATCTTCCGCTCATTGTATCCAGTAAGGTTTCCATTTACGCTGATGACACGAAATTATATGTGAATCCAACTATTAAACAACATGTTCTTCAACAAGATCTTGACGCAATATTCAAATGGTCCTCAGAATGCGTCTTCCTCTTAACATTGCGTTGTTTTACATATCGTCAAAAATAACCTATCACTGCCGTACTTTATTAATGGACATCACTTAAACTCGGTAACCTCCCAGAACGATCTCGGAGTGATAATTAATAGTGACTTAAATTGGTCTGATCACATAGTGTCGGTGTGTAAACGTGCAAACTCGAAACTGTTTTTGATTCGTAAATGTTTTACACGTATATCTCTAACCTCTGTTAGCAAACTTTAGTCAATATACGTTAGAACTATTCTTGAGTTTGCCGGACCAGTGTGGAATCCAGATCTCAGTCGCGATAAAATCCTACTTGAAAATGTTCGGCGTAAAGCCACAAGACTGGCATACGACCGTGTAAGACCTAACTATGAAGATAGATTATCCATGGCTCATCTTACGACATTCGAGCAGCGACGTCTTCGAGTTGACCTAATTATATCCTTCCGTATTTTAAAACATAATTTTGGGAACCTAAACACCATATTCACTTTGAATCAAGACGAAAGATTAAGAGGCCATCGATACAAATTAAAGAGGGAACAAACTACTGCAAGGTCCAGACTGAACTTCTTGCCAAATAGAATCTTTAATATATGGAACAATTAGGATCAAGACACCATATCGGCAACTAGTGTTAACATCTTTAAAAATAAACTTGATAGCGGTTTATTTTATGTATTTATTTTTTTTCTCGGACAGCATTATTTATTTATTTATTTATTGTTTCACAATTCAATTTTTGTATGATATATTAATTATTGTTTAACTTTACTTAACTTTATAATTGGTATTAGTTTTATAAGGATATTTTTTTATTTTTTTTTGCTTTTTGGGCATAATAGGAGCTCACTCCTCTGCCCTTATTGGTTATATAATAACAATAATAATAATTTAAAAACGAGGTATAAAAACATAATGTGAACTACCACTAAAACCTGATTGATTATGCTTAACGATGAAGTAATCTATTACTCTTAGGTAATTTTCCTGTTCGGCTATTGAAGTCACCTATTAAAACGATCTCTCTAGGGTTCCCAATATCTTTCATAATTATTTTAGTTGTAAATCCGCAAAGTGTTGAATAACATTTGCAAGCACTCAACATTTATTGCTTTCTCATATTCTAAATAGACAACCATCATAATCGTTGAAAAGCACAAAACACATAACCCCTTGTCTCAATAACATTTTACAGTTTTTTTATTACGGTCGTTGTTCTTTGAAAAAGTTATATTCACTGATTTAGGATGTTATGTCACTGGGTTCAATTTTAAGTATCAAATTTTACGAGACTGAGTTACCGAAAATGTCTTCAGCGCCCTTTGATTTACGATCGGTAGGTGATATTTACCTCTGGACCGAGACTTGAATTATTTTTAGAACATAAAGTTGTCTGCGTGCTTTTAGTTTTGTTTGTTTGGTATAAAGCAGGGTCAAAGGCCTACAAACATAACATTTGCAAATATAATAATGTTATAGGTAAACCCCGAATTTGGATAAAACTAGTTTTACACGGATACTTTGCTTATTATCCAAATTGGCTGGATAAAAGGCAAAGGTGATTGATAACTTCTTGATTTATCCAGGTCATTCTAGATATATCGAATGTCAAATGGATAAAGCAGTACATTTTAAACACTACTTACGGTTAAAATTGTATTTGCTTTCTTTTATTTATTAAGAAAATTATACAGAATTATTGTCCAAAAGATATAATTGAAGGAAAAAAGGAGACAAACTCCAGTGTAAAAACTACCGTGGAATTTCTCCACTATAGATGGATAGATAGATAGATGCGTTTATTGACAATTTTTACAGTAAACACTACGTCATGTCACAATATAAATAAGTCACTTTTGTATACATAGGAAATAACTAAGAAATAATACAAGAACACATAATATAACATATAAAGTGAAAAATAGAAATATAAAAATATAAAAAAAATAATTCAGTTAGGTGTAATATAGTTTTCATAGAAACGACCACACTAGAAGCCCAAACAAACAAATTCCTGTCTATAGAAACAGTGTTCCAGCAGGAAGTGTTTTGCTAATTTATAAAATTGTTTGGAATTCATTGTCTTAATATCAACATTTTTGTTTAGGTTTAAAAAACAATTATACAGATTATAATCTATTGTATTAAGTTGTATAACACACAATCTGGAATATGGCATAATGATATGACTTTTGTTTCTTGTATTGTACTGATGTTGATCAGCATGTGTTTTTCATCATCATCATCATATAACGGGGGTCCTACGGCGATTGCCGCTTTTCATGCCGAAAAGATGGAGGCATTTCAGCCTCCATCTTTTCCTATCTCCAATCTCCCTCTTCTAAGCCTCTAGATTGTATTGTTTGTGTAATTTCTCTTCTCCAGGAATTTGGTGGTCTTCCCCTTTTCCTTCTTTCTGGCGGAACATACATTAAGGCTTTCTTTGGCCACCGTTCCTCCTCCATTCTCATCACGTGACCATACCATTGTAATTGCCTTCCTTGTATTCTATCTGAAAGAGTATCTCTAATTCCTGTACGGTTTCGTATTTCCTCATTCCTGATTCTTTCCATTCTCGATACTCGACAGGACCTTCTAAGATAATCCATTTCCACAACGTCTACTTTATCTCGTTCATTCTTTGTCATCGTCCAACATTCGGCACCATATGTGGTAATTGGTTCTACAATTGCTCTGTATACGCGAAGTTTGGTATGCATCTTTATTTTATTAGACCACAGTAATGAATTCAGTATTCGGATACATTTTTTCCCTTGGGTTATTCCGTTTTGTACATCTATCTTAACTCTGCCATCTGCTGATATGATGCTTCCTAGATATTTATACTGGTTGCAGCCTTTTATGACTGCGTTTTCAAACCTCAGATCTGTGGTATTTCCTCCAATTTTTAAATATTCTGTTTTGCTTATGTTTACAGTAAGCCCCCATTTGGCATATTCCTCAAATAATTTTCGATTCATATAATTTATATCTTCCTCATCGGTTGTAACCACCACCTGATCATCTGCAAACAACAATGTATACAGAGTTTCTTGTACCACTTCGATGCCCATAAATCTACATTTATTTCTCCAATTCCTCAATGCTTCTTGGACGTATATTTTAAAGAGTGTCGGTGACAAACAGCATCCTTGCTTTAGGCCTTTAGTGACTTTAAATTCATTTGAGGTTCTGGTTCCAATTTTTACACAACTAACTGCATTTTCGTACAATTTATATATCGCTCGGATATACGTCGAATCCAATCCGGACCTTTTGAGGACCTCAAACAGTTTCTTTAACGGGACACTATCATATGCTTTCTCAAGGTCTATAAATACCAAATGGGTCTCTCTACTTCTTTCGACACGCTTTTCAATTATTTGTCGTAGGATAAATATATTATCAAGGCAGGATCTCCCGGTACGAAAGCCGCTTTGTTCTTCAATATCTTGTATCTGTCTTTCAACCCTCTTCTTTAATATTCTGCCGTACAACCGGCCCACAGAGCTCGTCACACTAATACCTCTATAATTGGAACAGTCTCTTTTATTCCCTCTCTTATATATGGAGCTTATATAAGATTTATTCCAATCTTTAGGAATTTCCTGGTCTCCACACATACATTTATTGAAAAGGTCTACTATTAATTGCAGTCGGCCCATATTTAACCCTGCGGCTTTTCCGTTTTTAACCTCTTTTAAGGTTTCCGTCAATTCAGATAATGTTATTATAAGGATTTCCTGTCTTTCGTCTCTGTTGTCTATTAATTCCCTTATCGTTTCCAATCTGTACTCTACTCTATCCTCTTTCAGCAGTTTCGTATAATATTCTTCCCATTCATTTAACTTTATGAGAGAAATGTTGTCTTCATTTTTCTCATTTTTCCTAAACTGTTTTAATGTTTTCCAAGCTTGCGCCACTTTTGTTCCACCCATAAATCTGTCCAGTTCATCACACTTAGCCTCCCAGTTTATATTTTTCGCCCTATCCACGTCTTTTTTAACTTCTCTATTCCATTTAGCGTATATTTCTTTGTCTTGAGGATCTTTGGATTGAAACCATATGTGATATGCTTGTTTTTTCTTGAGAACTTTCTCTTCTAGTTCCGTTGACAACCATTCAGGTTTTCCTTTTTTCCGATTTTCAACTTTTCCCAGTACTTCATTTGCCGTTTCATGAATACATTTTTTTATTAACTCATACAGACTTTCATGGTCTAAGTCCTTTGTTTCTATATTTTTTATATTTTTATAAAATGTGTTTTTACATCTTGTATATAATTATGAACAGTTACCAAAGTTTCAGATGTATATATATATATATATATATATATATATATATATATATATATATATATATATGTATATTGCAGGTAAAGGAAGAATGCCATACTTTTTAAACAAGGGTTTACAGCTGGCGCGATATTCCGCTGAGTCAATAATTCTGATTGCTGCTTTTTGAAGAAGTATGCAATATGTCAGGATACTATGAACCATTCCAAATGATATTCTTATTATTCCATTATCACCTCCAGTTTTATTTTTTTTTTAAATTATTTTATTACTGTTACTGTTTCCTCTTTAGTTGTTTCATTTTCATTTGTGCGTTTTCCTGGTTTAAATCTTCTTCATTCTGCTACGGTGTATTACCATTTTCTGATCTTCCCCATAATAGGTTTCCATCATCATCTTCGCAAAATGTATTTTTTTTGCCAATAACTGTTCCTTTCTCTTTTCGCTGAATTAAGTTTCTCATATCTTCATTACTAAAATTGTTTCTATTGTTTGTTCTTGTATTGTTTATTTTCTGTTAAAGAAAATGAGAAAAAATCTTTCAGCGATGATATTTCTGTTCCAAAGTTTAGTAGAAAATGGTTCTTTCCCTATGTCGGGTTTTGTGTATCAAACTTTACATAAATTCAAACCAAACAATCGACTGAACTACAATTTTTCTAACCTACATAGTTGAGTAGAAAGTGTGGTATGTGCGAATTGCCTTAAGAACACCGATAAAATAAATAACGAAACTAGTCCTATATTCATCATCTTGATGTAGTTCTCACGCCCACGATTTTTTCGGTACGCCTAACTTTGTAGTCCGGTTAGTTGGGTTTTATAAATGAAATCATGTCTAACGACTGTGCAACTGAATCCATTTTACTAATTCCAGTAATAATTAAAAATACGAAGGAATATTATTACCTATGTAAATCATTTTTAGCTTAACAATGTGTACAGTAAGTACCATAGTATATACAAGGTTTATTCACAAAATAAAAACTTAACGTTTCTTTATTCACTTTGAAAAGAAATGTTATTACGATTGCTGTATCGTTGAAAAGCTTCGACGTTCTAATATTTTTGGACATATCACCGTTGCGTGGACGTATTTTTGACGACAGTGTAGCAGCTTCTATACCGCTGTACCCTTTGGATAAAATCCTTGTTATTGGAAAAATGTCTTGCAAATTTTTTAACTTCTTCTTCTTAGCCTTCTATCCTCCATTTTTGGACATGTGCCAACTCTTTTTATCGATCTCTATCCTGAGCAACATTCTTCTAATTTGTTCCGGCTATTCTTTTTATGTCATCTACCCATCTTATCTGTGGTCTTCCTCTTGGTCATCTACCAATTTAAGGTCTCCAATGTTGTATTGTGGCGTTCCAACGTTGGTCTTTTTGTTTAACAATGTGACCTGCGAAGCTCCATTTGAGTTTGACCATTTTTTTTGTGATATCCTCGACTTTTTTTTGTTTTTGATTTTACCCAGTTGTTCCTCTTTTTATGTGATAGTTGTATACCTAACATTGTCCTTTCCACTGTCCTTTCTGTTGTGGCTAGTTTATTCATATTTGCCTTGGTTAGGGTCCAGGTTTGACATCTATATGTCATGATAGGAAGGATGCACTGATTGAACACTTTGCTCCTCATGTATTGAGATATTTTGCGGTTCTTAAGTATCCAACTGAGTTTTCTAAATCCTACCCATGCCAGTCTTGCTCTTCTAGTAATTTCCGTACTTTGGTCCTCTTCGTCAAGTTTCAGAATTTAGCCTAGGTAGATATACTCCTGGACTTGTTCTATCTCACTGCCATTTATAGTTATACGTCTGGGGTGGTCTTTGGTTGTCATTGTTTGTGTTTTTGTCGTGTTCATTTTTATAACTTAAAATGTCTAAACTAAGTTTGTAGACTGTATTCTATAGGCCCAGCCTGTAGTGGGCTTGTCCCTTAAAAATTTAGTGTGGAGATGGACGGTTATAGAGGACGTCACATTCGTGGCAGATATGGTTTCTTTAACTTTACTGTTTTCTTGTCTCTGGTACTGTATTCCTCGCCACTGACAATAAAAGTTAAAACATTTATAAAAAAGATTTCCTAACTGCAACTCATAACTGATATCTTCGTGCGATATTATGATCATCCGTAGTAAAGACATATGAACACGCATTTTATCCTTTCTAGCACATAAATAGGTATTTACATCTTCCAAAACTAACCTCAAGAAATGTTGTTAGAAACGATACTTTGTCGCTTCAGCTGCGTCTAAATCCATCATTTTCGATTAGTATTGCTGCATCAATATTGGTATATATTCTCTTATATATAAATGGCTCCAGTAATGTGTATCAACAGATTAGAAGGGCAATTGACCGGTAGTTTTCAGGTGGTTTGCTATCCTTCCCAGGTTTTAGAATGGAAGTATTCTTAGTTCTCTTAAATTTGGGAGGTAGTATAAAAGACTCCATAAGGTTGGTAAAGAATTCCATTACCACGTTTTTGTGCCGGCGTGGATAAGGAGCTCAAGGAGCATTTCCTGTTTTGGCTTGGCTGAGTGCTTGATTAATAATGTAGATATTCAGTTCTTGTCATACGTCTTCATTTTTCTGTATATCAAGTCTTGTAATGCCTTTCACTAGGCATTAAAAATTTATCAGTTAATATATTGTTAGGTGGTCAATTCTTTATAAAGTTTGTTCGTCTGATTCCTCTTCTATACAATTGCTAATGTTATCTTCTTCTTCGTTTGCCTCATACTTTAAAGACTTTGGCGATCATCATGACCCATTTTACTCTGTTTGTAGCAGTTCTGAATAGTACTATTGTTGTTTTTTCACTCTACAGCTTTAAATTTTTCACCCAAGATGCGCGTCTTCTCCCGGCCCTCTTTTTCCTTCCACTTTTCCGTGTATAACGAATGGCATCAACTCATGTTTTTCCACAAGGAAATTGAATTCCTGTAGTTAGCTATACACCATGAATCACAAAAATTTTTATTTAAAAAAATTTCTTTATAATATGTATATTAATATAAAAACCCTATTGGGCTACATCACAGAACGTTTTCGGAATAACTATTCCATCATCAGTGCTATCCTAAAATAAGTATTAGCATTTTAATTAAATTATTATTAATTAAAGGTCAAGCTATGATAAAGGTCATATAATATAATAATACCACATAAAGATCACATAATACTATCTTCCTATAACTACGACCTCAAACACTGAACTGTAATCATACCCTGACCTGTCATTAATAATAATTTTTCCAAAATTCATATACAACAAAATCATAATTTATATTCACACCCAAGTAATACAACTGTTTAGCAACATTTATCTTATCTCATATATTTATTCATAATTCCTCCAGCAATATATCACACTTTTTAGTCTGGTCGATTTCTATGTCTAATATATATCCTTACATACATCAATTAACATCTCATTCTGTAATCATAAAGAATCCAGCATCTGGCACATATCTCATTTCCATTTTCCAGACACCATATGTTAATAAAAAACATATAAGGCCTTATTATTAAAAAAAAAAAAATTATCTCTTCACCCTTGAATCAGATATATGTATAGATGGTTGCTTACCTACAAAATAACTTTTATCTAACTTCAAATACCCAGAATATTACCAATTCTACGTCTCTTCCAACAAACTTTCAGGGTATATCACACTTTAAATTCCAACATATTGATGGTTGGTACTGTTATAATGAATCAAATTTTAACATTTAATTATACACAATGTTGGCTGTAGCCACATTTAAACACATACCTCCGGTTACATTGACTGCTTTGTTTAGACTTCAGACCTAATATGTCACTTTAATCAGTTGCTAGCAACAAGTCCTCACAGACACTTCGTCTAAGGACTAGCAACCCCAGTGGAGTCCTACGTTACCATGTAACTATTTCCGTTTATAACTTAAACACACTAATTTTTTAACATCAACTAAAATTAATCCAATTACATTTAAATTTACATTTTTAGTGGCTTCAAACATATAAATCCAGTAAGTGTAAAACCACATTTTTGTAATAACCTTGGTCAAAATTTTGACTGCCCCTTTGCTGTAATTAAAGTATTAATACTTATTTTAGGGTAGCACTGATGATGGAATAGTTATCCCAAAAACATTCTGTGCATCCTTTTTGCTTCGTTCCGAGCTTCCCTATATGTTTCTTTGTTATCTTATTTTGTAAACATTTGTGCCTGTTTTTTTCCAATTACTGCATTTCTCACTTTTTGTATCCATTGTTGTTTGTGTCCATGTTTTCTCACCATTGTAATCCTCTCCTGATTATTATTGTCTTTATTTCATTTTTCCAGTGTCAATTTTAGCTCTGTTTGAGCATCAACTGCTAGAATTACATTATCAGGTTATCCTCCAAGTACTGTTGAACATTTTTGGGATATTCTAAATATTGTTTAAATTTCTTTTACTATTTTTAATCCAGGTCTTATGTATGGTTTCTTTGGTGAATTTGCTCGTTGCATATTGGTTGTACAACATTTCTAGTGAGAAAAAACACAATCTCTCATTGACAAAGTCTAAACTGATGTATCAATACTAAAAAACGCTGCACACAGATACAACTAATTTGACCTCCATGGTCCTTGTAAGAAATTAATGTACATACTTTATTATTTGCTTTTCAGTCATTAAGAAAATCATTAAGCACAAACGATATGAAAACTTAGTAATACATAGTATTCTACAAATATTAAAACAACAAATCTTATCTTTTAAAAGCTAATGATGCGTGCCAAAGTATACAATTTCTTTATCGTACTTTGCTTTAATTTGTTTCTGCCGCTTACAAATAGTTTAATTTTATGACTTGTCGCTTACAGGTGGTTTATCAGAAGTACTTGTGCATGTTTACATAAGTTTTATGCAAAATGTAAACATATATAGCAGATTTTAGGGTTCTTACTATGTACTTTTAGTGCCACATATATTTTTTTATTTAATAAAGACCTATAAGATGATTAAGAACATTACAATCTGTTCATACAATATGATCAATGAGCAACATTTTTCTAGCCTAAATTATTACTAATATAATCTAAGACTAAGGGAAAACTCACTACTATCCTTTAGGTTCTGTTAATTTATTGCACAAATATTAATCAGTACCATCGCTTGCACTATACTGTGTTTTCACTTAACTAACTCAAAGGGTTTCTTCCTCTTGAGTCTTCTAGCCAAATCCGTGTTGTCAAGGAGCTGGATGGCCCCAACATTGACGTATTGGGGCCATCCTCAACATCGTTGTTCGTGACTCTTGGCAAATTTTTCAATGGTCTTGTTAACAATATACATTTCTAGGTCCCTATGGAGGTCACTGTTCCTATAGTAACAGGGGACGGTTACCATGCTCCTTAGCACTTTGTTTTACAATCGCGGATGATGTCTAAATTACTCTTACTAGTACAACGCCACATTTGGATGCCATATGTCTATATAGGTTTTAGAATCTGTTTATACAAAAGTATTTTGTTGTAGATTAACAGGGTGGATTGTCTTCCCAATATTGTCATTTTTTTTATACTTGCTGTTAAGCTTCTTTTTAACGTGGGCCCTCCAACGTAGCCTAGCTTCTAATTGTAATACCCAAATATTTTGTGGTATCGACATGTGGTATCGGAATATTATTTACATTAACAGGACTTTGTTGTTTTTTCTTGTTTGAAAAATGTTCACTGATTTAATTTCGTTTAATTTAATTCTCCAACATTTAGTCCAGTTGTTAAGTCAAGGTTTGTAGTTTTCTTGTTGCCTCTTCATGATTGTCACCTACAGACAACCCGACAGTACGATCAGCAAAGATATCTATTGTGCTAGGATCTAATTCAGAGATACCATTTGTGTATAATACAGGACTGGTCTTATCACAATACCTAGTGTAACCCCCTCATTGATTTCTTTTAATTCCTAGTAGGATTCATCTTACTTAACCCTAGAAACTCCATCTGAAATGTAGTACTCCAATAATTATGTGTATAAAAAAAAACTGCAACAAATTTAAGTTTGGGAATATGACTCATAACTCGACGATGCGCAGTGAATCTTGTTACCATGCAAACGGCTAGAGTACTGCTTGCCAGTGTCGTAGTTTGAGAAGTACGTATCGCAGAGAGTGTTTTACTTGTTATTTAATCGTGTTGGATATTTTATTCATTTTTTTTTTAGATTAGTGCTTAGTATATTGGTAGTAGTAATTAGTGCATTATTAAGTCATTTAGTGTATCTATAGTGTGTTTAGTTTAGTTATTAATAATAGTTATTTAACGATATGGCTCCTAAAAATAGGAACAAAAAACTATCATACTTCTGAACAGATACTCTTCAAATCATCTCGAACAAATTGCAGGTGACGAAAATCCAAAGACAATAGGAGTGTCCTAATGAAAAGTTATGATATTCGTTTAAAATGAACAGAATATTTAAATCAGCTAATTTAATTTCGATCTGAGGGTAGAACCATAATTTATACCGATGAAAGATATATAGGTACACAGCAGCCATACTGCACCGTATCACTGAGCAGATCAAAGTGGAAAAACTTTAAAGAAACCCATTTTTAAGGGCAAAAAGCTGATTATTGTTCATGCTGGAGGAGAGATTGGATTTTTACCTAACGCTGTGTGTGTTAATGTGCGTGTGAATTTTTAAATCAGGTACATGTTTATAATTAAAAAGTCAATTGTTGTAACAATAACAGTAATGTAAGCCATAATTAAAAGCTTATTAACGACTGTATACGAAACTAATAACGAGGTAAGTCGTTTGGCAAAAACTTTTTGATAAAACAACATTTAGTAAAAATATTAATATACTGTGATTATTTTAATTCGTCTAAAAATCCTCTAAAATAATTTGTACGATAATTTTATGACTTTTTTTCACCTGTTTATGTATTATGTTATGAGCTTGAACATCATGGAAAATAAAGTTCTTCGCTTGCCTCCCTATCATCCGGAGTTAAACCCTATCGAAAAAATATGTGCTTTAGTAAAAGGTAGAGTGCAACTTACAATACAACATTTAATATAAATGATGTTGAAAATATAGCAAAAACAAAATTTTCAGAAGTGTTAATGTAAACACGTGTAAAAATATAAAAACATTTAAATCGAAAAAGAACATTTGTTAGACACTACTCTGGACCACTTACGCAATTTGTTGTTAATACTGGTTTATCTTTCTAATGTAAAATATATTTACAGAAAGCCCAGGAATAGATATCTTGGAATCTTGCGAGGAATTATAACTAAGGCATTCTTGTTTAGGCAAATCAATATATTATTTAATTAGTTAAAATAAACTACTCATTTATTTTTTTTGCATTATTGAAACCCTTCCTTCGTGGTTATGTTAAAAAATTGTAAGTATTGAGGAATTTTGTTATTTATTGAAATACTATTTTACTCATTATGTTTCGAGTGCAACTGACTATAAACTTCATAATGATTAAAAACTATGAAAATAAAAATTAACAAATTCATTCTTAACTTAATTGAATATATTTATGAAAAATTATTTTAAATCTACCTATTTTCGCCCGCCACTGGTAGAAAGAGTCCGCCCACCTGCGCTAAACACTACGTCACATTCCCAAACTTAAATTTGTTGCACTCTATTTACTTGGCAAAATCCTGCTTAATTTATATTTAAGTCCTTCGTGCCATACTTTATCAAAAGCTTGCGCCATATCGAGGAAAACAGCAGAGCAAACTTTCTTTTAGTGACCTCTCTATTATATCCGATACTCTACGGACTTTACTTATAGTTGAATAACTTTAACGAAACCCAAATTGGTGTGATGGAATTATACCAAAAGCTCAAGATGCTTTTCTGGGATTGATGTTTGCTTTAATTTCGTTGGACACTTCTTCCTGTGTGACATTTTCCCACTGTGTTATCACCTTCATTTGGCTGAAATGTTTCCTCGAGATATTCAGCAAATTTATTAGCCTTCTCTAAATTGCTTTTTGTCCAGCTTCCATCTGTATTTCTTAATGGAAAATTTTGCAAGATCGGTTATTTTAATTTCTTATTAGCTATTAGCTATATAGATAATGTCAGGTGAGTTATTCCACGCAGCTTGCTGAATTTTTTAACAAAAGATCCGAATTTTTTATCCGTTTCTTATCGGTTCATGTTTAGTTTTTAATAAAACTTCTAAATTTTGAAGTGAAAACTCTGCCAATCTGTTTCTATTAGTTAGTTTAGGAGGTGGCTGACTTTGAATAACAGTCACTGTGAGAAGAATGGAAGAATGGTCGGAAAGTGCTGCATAATTGGCCTCAATTTTTCAGATGCAGCGTATATGTGGTTTTCCTCTACCTCTACTGTCATTTGTCGTTCATCATTCCCATATCTTCATCGTGCATCTACCATTATTCATAAATAGTTATTTTTGACAATTATTTCGATGATATATTCGTCATATATTTGTTTAACTTATTTACTCTTTAAGATATTTTCTTAACAGCCTTATTAATTATTACTTTTGATTAAAATTTTCATCGTAACATTCTTTATTCACGTCAGAACACACTCTTTAAAAATACTTTCTTGAATTCCACCCAGCCTTCGATTCTCTTCATTATGATATTATTTACTCCTAATTTATCGCTTGAGTGACGCACACTATTTCAGATATATATTCTTTATAAAGAACATAATTCAGTTCAGTCAATTACAGTGTAATCGTAATAGACTGTTGGAAGATTGTTGAAAAACTAAAACTAATTTTGCTTTTTATCCTTAAGGTATCGGCAAAAACCGCCAACAATATAATCTTTATTGAGAAGAAATCATTTATGTGGATGTAATAGAATATTTCTGGTTTACGTTTTTTTCGAGAATAGAATTGTCTTCTCCATGTTTTTTATTTGATTAATGAATAAAACGAGCTACATCAATGTAGTACTATTTATTCGTTTAATTAAACAATATATAGTAAAAAAAAAACGTTGAGATGGAAGAGGTAACACAAAGATTTAAGAAATCCAAAGGATTACAAAATTTACTTTTAATAGAAAAGAAGAATACATAACAAATATCTGTGAAGTACGATTTGTACGCAATGTAAAAATAGAAATAGAAGACCTAAGAACCAGGAAATTAATACTGTTCGAATAAATCCATTCGTTCCGGGCTGCGCCCAGTTCGGCGACTCGGTGTCCGAGGATGTGGGCCATTCGTGCCCAGGTTTTGGGGTTTATTAATTTTTTTGGATGGCTGTCGCCTTTTTGTTAGTATTTTTTGATTTTTTTGGTGGCTAAAGCCTTTATTTATTATTAATTTTTCCTCATATTAATTAATATAAGGACAGGAAGCAGTTTTTTTTCAACCATTTCACAAACATTTCCGTATTCATGTTATAATGATAGTCAGCCGATTTTGATTTTGACTAAAACACAAGATCCCTTCCATCAATAAAACCATGTTTTCTACCCACATGGAATATAATATGTCTCTTTTCCTCAGTATTGGTGTGTTTTATGGATTTTATACTTCCGTCCTGTCAAATCCGTTTAGTCTTAGTGTGTGGTCTAGGTTTATTTTGTGCGACTTCTACTTCGCTATTTAAGTACACTTTTTCTGTTTTTCAAAACTGACTTGAGTTTTGTCTCACTAATACACAATGCATCACACACACGTTTATGTATGGATTGAACTGGTCGCAAAGAGCCTCTATTGGTATTTTCAGCAGTAAAATAGGCTTGCAAATTAAATATTACTTAATATATATATGACTTGAAACACGTCTCACGATTTTCGCTGTCAATACACAAACTCTTTCCAATCACAAGTACTACTATGACAAACTTATTAAGATACCATTAATTTGCTACCGGTTTGGGAGTATCGCTAAAGTAAGTTATCAGTTTATCCGAATGGTTAAAATCCCAAGAACAGACTATGAGACATTCAATAAATATCTACGCTTATGTTAATCTCTCATAGCTCACTGATTGGAACCACATTAAATTCCAGGTAATAACTGATCCGGTGGTATAGTTTGTTTCACGAAAAACGGTTGAGTGCCTAATGGTTACCTGAGTTGATCCTATTGTGTATACAAGAGTCTCTCAATAAACTACCGAAGTACACAGGGTCGCACTTCAGAAAGTTTGTTATTTAATATATTTCATTGGTAGCTGTGTAATAAACGATTATAAAAATTTATTAAATTATTTCATATGGTATTTTCAGGTTGTTCAAGTGAATATACTTGATAATTGAACAATTTTTAACATGAAGAAAGTAGTTTTTTTGTTCTACGTGAATAATTGTAGTATATGGATCTAAATTCAGAAAGGTACTTTCCTTCATACTTTTTACAGGCTTAACAGGCTTTTTACAGGACTGTCAGCAAAAAACTGTTTAAAAGTTTTTGCTCTTCCTAATCGGATATCGTTAAAAATGTACAGTAATAATAGTTCTATTTACAGTATATACATACAAACGAATACATAATATACAAAAAATAGATGAATTGAAGAAAAAAATATAGAAAAATATATACAAGTTAATATTTACAAAAAAAAATACCCAAAATAACCAAAATATATTTATGAATTCCTAAATACCTAATTCTGTTTCGCTGTCGCTATCCTCTTCAAGAGGATAGCGTCAGCGAAACAGATTGGTTTAATTATGTGATTCAAAGTAACATATGAATTTTCTACGTTCATTACATGGTGTACTGAATTTTTCCAACTTTCTGGGGAGATATCATCAACACATTTCCTTATTAATTTGACTACACTACCACTAAAGTCGGAGAAACATTTTGTGACCTAACATTTGACTTTAGTTGGTGCCACATATGCTCTATGGGATTACATAATCAATATTAGGGCGGAAGCCGTAACACTGTATGTCCCATGTCCTCGGCCAATGCGTCACAAACATATACTTTTTTAATAGAAAATTCTTTCTTCTAACAGTTCATTTTTTAAATAACTTTCTTCAAAATATATATCGTTTTCTAACAGGTAGTTTTGAATTTCAATTTTCGTGTTATTTGCACTTGGAGACTTATGTAATTGACGACTGTGGTAACTTGCATTGTCCACTACTATCACACTATTTTGAGGAAAGTTAGGTATAAGAGAATTCTTAAACCATTGCTCAAAAAGCTCTGCCGTTGTATCCTCATGGTAGTCCACGCAGGAGTCTTTAATGTTCTTTGCAGAAAACCATAAGGCATTTGGGACCCAACCATTTTCTGATCCTGGATGTAAAATTGTTATTCTTTTCCCTTTGTTTGATGGAGCTTTTGTTTGACACCTGTTGGAAGAATCGGACCATCCTTTGGATGGTGTTTCATGAGTGTCAAACCATGTCTCGTCCAGATAAATTATTGGTCGATCTTCTCTACGGTACTTTCTTATGGAAGTTATATATTCAGTACGCGACTTTTGTAAACGATGGGACTCCATAAGCACTTGCCTTTTGTCAATTGTACGATATCTGAAGCCCATTTTAGACAAAATCCTCCAAAGACTAATGCGGCTACAGTTTATTTGTGTATCATCATTAGTAAGCCGTTGTTTTAAAGCATCTAATGTAGGTATCCGTTGCTCTTCGTACATTGTGTAAATTTTTCGTCTTATTAAGTCCTTATCACTTTCGTCACTACATTTGGTAGAACCGGCATCCTTACGCTTCCTTCTTGACTTAATGGGATTTGATGTAATTCTTTTCACTGTGGTTAGAGGTATTTTCGTTAAATCAGATATTTCACTGGCAGCAGTATTAGCAGTAAGTCCTCTTGTAAGTAAAGAACTATACATTGTTTTTACGATTTCTTTAGCGTCAGCAGATAAATGCTTTTTCTTTGCTGGAACACTGGAAGAAGCACCATCAATGTTTTTCCACGGATGCCACATAATGCTGTTTTATAGGTACAAATATGTATAACACTGGTAACACTTGTAACACTTTCAACTAAATGAATCAAAATGTATGTTTAAAAATTTCTCATCGGTTTTTATATACTTTTACAAATTATACAGAATAGAAGGAACCTGTATAATTATTCCAGGAAATACTTAACGATCAAAAAATTTATTGTGGTCATTAAAAGATCAACCATTTATAGTGAAACTCACTGTTAAAATGCTTACAACTTTATGAAATAAAATGTATTCTAATCGTTTTTATAATTTTATACGATTTTTTAATCGTTTTTATATTACCAGCAATTTATTATACAAACAAGATAACGACACTCCACAGTAGCTTCAATTTTACCTGAATACTTACCTGCTCAACTAATGTTGACTAAGCTGGAGTACTTGCGGTCGGGTTTTATTGCAATCATTAAGCACTCAACCATTTTTCGTGAAATAAACTATAACAGATATTTTGTAGGTAAATATAAAATAAAAATATGTTTCAAAAATCTAAATCTTTTCATAAACTTGTTAACACGGAACTGTCTTTAACGTTGAGCAAAAATTTTAAACTGCAATGTAATACTGTAAAAAAATTATAAAAGGTTTTTTAATACAATTTACAAATTACTTGTTTCATATTTTCACTACTAGAGCAATTTACTTTCGTACTTCTTATGCTGTAAAGTACAGTGGAACATTGGCTGTCGAGTGTCTAGCGATAATTAAAAACCGTCGCAAATTCGTGAAATAAAGTATAAATAAGTTTAACTGAACTGGTGCAATAAAAGATTTGTCTAAATCAGGATGCAGAAAACTTCATCAACTGAAGACAAATCTTTAGATGTTACCCTATTCCTCTACAGTTCCTAGTAGCTATATTTAATTTATCCTTATTCCAGCTCGTTTATCCTTGACTTACCTGGTGTTAGTGACGTTAACTCCAATATATTATATTTCCATGGGTATGCCATGAATATTGTTATCCTGTTAATAACTGTTAGTAAAATTTTTATTAGCCATAAACGACGTTTCTAAAATCAAGCGTGACGACAGTATACTAACTATTAAGATGTAATATGAGACTATGTTGGTATATATTACACTAATATAGGTTATAAAAGTTTTACTTCGCTGCGAAGGTTGATTATCATCATGGCTATTTTCACTTTAGAAACAGTCGTTCTGAAGAGTTGACTCGAACTATCTTCCAAATTTCTGAGCCAGGATCTTTTCCCGATACTTCTTTTCCCACTATTTTCCTTTTAAGGACCCTAAGGGACTTTATTTTCCCTATAAGTCGTAGAATGCCGTATCTCTCATTAAGTGCCCCAGATATTTCAGCTTTCTTTCTTTGACAGTTGTTGATACTTCTTTTTCTTTCCCCATTCTTTTCAGCGCCTCCGCATTAAACTTTGTCGACCCATGGTATTCTCAGAGTTCGTCTGTATCCCCACATTTTAATGTGGTTGTAAAATGAGTTGTCCATTCTTGCTCTGATATCTACAGAGCAGTCGTTATTTTTAGTTATTAATTTTCTCAGGTGAACAGACTTTTTTACTCTTCCTATTGGTTTGTCCCCAGTTTGTTTTTACTAATTCGCATCAACTTGGTCTTTTTAATATTGAGCAACAATGTGTACTTCTCACTATAACGGGTATTTTTCCCATCAATCTGTCCAGATCATTTAAGTTGTTGGTAATTATTACTGTATGGTCTGCGTATTGAATATTGTTGAGCAGTACCCCGTCGGTATACAAATGAATGTCGATGTTAACATTTTTAGTGGTGTCGTTCCTGTTGAGTACATTATATTTAACAGTTCTATTAGTACATTATTTCCTTGATTTTTGGTCAACTGTAGTCATTCACATTGGATCATATCAGGACCCTCAGCTTTACCACTTTTTTAAAGATTTTATTGCACTTATCACATCTAACTCTATTATATCTGGACCTGAGTCTCGATTCATGTTGAATTCATATGCATTTTCCTCTCTAAAATCGTGGAACAATTCTTCAATATATTCTTGCCATCTTTTGTAACGTTGTGTTATCTACTATGATATTCCCATCTTTGTCTAGTAAAATACTCATCATTCTGATTTTACAACCCTGGGTGGATCTTTGCCTCCTCCAGAATTTATCTCCAGTCGTCCTTATCCATCACCTTCCTCCGTCAAGCACGTATTCCCATATTTTTCATGTCTTCGTCGATGTTATCAAGGAACCTTGTTTTGGGTCTTCCTCTTCTTCTCTGAACAGTGGGTATATTAAGAAGCGTTTTTCTAGATGGGTCATTTTGTTCCATCCGCATTACATGCCCTACCCACATCAGACGTTCTATCTTAATATGTTTTACGATATCTAGTTCCTGGTATATTCTATAAAGTTCGAAGTTGTATCGTTTTCTCCACACTCCATTGTCATTCACCCCAGCATAGATTCGCCTTAGTTCTTTTTTTTTCGAAACATCCTAACTTGTTTTCATTGCTTTTTGTTAGAGTCCAGGTCTCTGAACCATATGTTAGGACTGAGCGTATTATTGTTTTGTAGAGTTTTACTTTTGTATTTCTCGATATAATTGAGGATTTAAGAAGGAGATTGAGCCCAAAATAGCATCTGTTGGTCGTGCAAATTCTGCAGTTAATCTCTGCGGGAGTATTATATATTTTCAGTGTTAACGAGCGCTCCCAAGTATACAAAGGTCACTACTTCGATGACGTCGTTTCCTATAACAAGTGGTCTTAGGATTTGTGGTTGTGTGCGCTTATCTTCATATACTTCGTTTTGTTGGTGTTTATTATTCAACCCTTTTTTGTAGCCGATTCTTTTAGTGCTACATATGGCTCTCGTACAGTGTTTTCCATTCTCCCAAAAATATTGATATCATCAGCATAGGTAAGGATTCGCACTGATTTATTATATATTGAACGGTTGGTTGTGATTTGTGGCATACGTATTACTTTTTAGTCAGAAAGCCAGACCCAGATTGAATAGTATACAGGAGAGAGGGTCTCCCTGGCGCAGAGAGTTATTTGATTTAAAAAGTTCAGACAGTTTCCCCTGGATTCGTACTCTAAATTCTACTTTTTCAAAAGTTAGTTTTGTTAAATTTACCAACTGATTGGGTATTCCTAGCTCTTTCATTACTTTGAACATTTCTCTTTTTAGTCTATAAATATGTGATGAGTATCGATGCCATATTCTAGTGTTTTTTCTAAAATTTGTCTCAGAGTTGCAATCTGATTAATTGACTTAAACTTTTCACAACTAAAGAAAATTGGTTCAATTCCCGGGACAAATTAATATCAATAAAATTGCTAATAATAACTACAAAACACCTCTTAGGGTCTCAGCACGTTTTCAGATAACATTTACAAAGAAATCGGCTATATACTCTATATAAAAACAAAATACTGACTGCTGACTGATATCTAACTCTAAAGCATGCTTTTGATTTGTTGGAATCGTTGAGACGGACTCTACCTGCTTTGTTCTTTAAGGGGGCAGGACCTTATCTGTTTTGCTGCTAAGGTAACTTTTAGTGGATTGAAATGTATTGAAATTAATTCGATTTAACAGTAAATAAAGTGTTCTACCTATAGAATGTACTCTGAGGAACCAGTTAAGCTCAATATCTTATTTTCGACAAAAAGTGGATTTAACGCGTTTTGCTTTTAAGCACCTCATGTGTTCTATCGGTTCCATCATGTAACACGTTTCATTCGTTTTGCGTTCTGTACACGAGATTTTAGCATTCTTTTAATAGAAGGCCTCTAGCTATTTACTCGTAGAGCCCATGTTTCGACTTAATGCAGCAAAATGGGATAAATATGTTTTTTCAACAGATATCGCACATTCAGTAAGTGCAATTTGTTAGTTGTTTCTCATTATTGAAATCTTTATTTGACATTCTTAGGTTGTAATCCAGCAGCACAGATGTTGAAACTTGGATACGAACTCAAGCTACTTGTTTCATGCAAAGATTCTGTGGCGGCCGTAGCGCAGAGGCTATGTTACTGGCTTAACAAGCTGGAGGGCCCGTTCGATTCCCTTCATTGATAATTTTTTTAATTTCTAATTTAATTGAGCCGCCACCGTGCTTCGTAGGGTACGTAAAACTGGCGGTTCTGCGCGATTTGAAACCCCCAATACTAGAACTTAGCCAGAAGGTTACACGAACTTATTTTATGAAAAGATTCGCCTTTTCGGTATTTATTTTTATTTGTAGTTTCTAATTTTTTGTTAACTTCCAAGATTCGAGTGGTCAGTAGGTGTTGCAAGTCGTGAAAACTCTCATCTATAGTCTCTGTCATCTGCGTACCTCAAGAAATTATCCATATAAATTTCGTTGATTTTAATTCCGTTCCTAATTTTCCTCATTTTTTTTTGTACGCAGTTTTTAACGTTTGAAATTGAAACTTGAATTATGTAAACCTATGGCGTGTTTATTTCATTTCCAAGAAATATGCATTGTATTTATTTTAAACGTATAATGATATGTAATTATGAGTTAATAATGACGAAAACAGTTTTAAGTTACTCGTACGTTACCCCGTCGGTAGTTGAGATTTAGTCAACAATGAAATTCGTTTACTCACCTATTCTCAGAACTATGTTTTCCTGAAATATCAAATTGTTTAAATAAAACAAATTTCTTGGATTACAGAAATTTTTTTGTATAGTAATCCAATAAATTTGAAAATGTTGCTTGCCGAAATCCAATCTGTACAGTGAAAAAACTATTCCGTAAGATTAATTTATACTCTATAGTTTATTTTTATGAACGAGAGAGTAATTAGCATAATTTTAACTGGTAGCTCCGACCACTCCATGGGCGTGCTCAAGATTAATTGAAAAATTACTTTGAATAATTGTAAAAAATAAATGAATTATTTCAGTGTTATAAAGTGTTATGTGTATGTAAACAAAAGTGACCTCTTTTATCACACACTATATTAGAACTGACTGGCCTACATTAAAAAGGGTTTTAAAAAATTCACATTTTTTTTAATTTTTAAAAATTACAAAAGAAAAAAGAGTTTTTAAAACCGTCCAAGGTATGTTAAATAGATGAATAAAAATATTAATATAAAACTTACAGCTACTTGTTACAAATCCAAATCAGATTCAGAAGATGAACTTTCAGAACCAAGATTTATAATAACTGGCTCGATCATTTTATTAGTAATATTGTCCAGCTTCCACATTTTTTCCTCTTCTTTAATAGTGTGATTTACTGCCTTTTCCCAGTTTTCAGGTTTTACATTATTTACGGCCTCCAAAAACAGCTGTTTAACATCATGAATTTTAAAAGTGGTATTTTTTCTTGAAACTTCACTCTTTATCTGTGCCCATACCAGTTCAATCGGGTTTAATTCACAATGATATGGTGGGGATCTAAGTACTGTCATTCCACGATTTTTGGCAATTTCATCAATTTCGTATTTTTAAAATTTTTCTTTATGAAGGGCACACAACGAATAAAGTTCCTTTCTTATAGATTCGGGATGGTACGTAATATTTTTTGAACTCAGCCAATTCTGCAAGTCTTTTTTTAACCACTTGGTTGTGGGCAGTCCTTCTATAAGTCTGGAGTGATAACTTGCATTATCCATTACTATTACACAGTTCTTAGGAAGAAGATCTATCATTTGTTCGAACCATTCTTGAAAGACATCAGCGTTCATGTCTTCATGGTAGTCACCGGTACGAGTTGATTCAAAAGTCAATAAACCACCTTCAACAAAACCGTCTGAACTGCCAATGTGTACTATTATCAGCCTGCGTCCCTTTCCTGATGGTGGGTTTAAACCAGTAGATAAGTTATTTACAAAAGCATGCCTTTGACTTGTAACAGTTTCATCCTGCCAAAATTTATTTGGTGTATGACCCTCGTTGATCCATGTTTCATCAAGATAAAATATTTTTCTTTTTTGGTTTCTCATTTCCTTTATGGTTCTTAGAAAATGTCTTCTCCATATGACAATATCGCTTCTTTCTAATAAAATAGACTTTCTGGGATTCTTTTTCCAGCGGAAGCCTATTTCTTTTAAAAGTTTCCATAACGTACTTCGACTCATTTCTGGGTAATCCTTATCATCTCGACTGAGACAAGAACTTTATCCAATGTTGGAAATTCTTGTCTAAAGAAGAATTCATGCACTTTCCGTCGAAGTCCTTCTTTAAAATGATATTCTATTTGAAATTTTGGTTTCCCTGGAGCATTACGTGGCATTTGAAAACTACCACATTTCTCTTCTTTAATAACTCTGTAAATCGTAGATTTCCCAACACCAAGTGTACTGCTAACTAACTCAACGGTCTCATCAACACTTTCACATAAACGTTTGTCTGTAAATGATAAACAATTAAATATTAATGTTTTTTCATTAACTGTAAGAGGACCAATTTTTCGGCGTTTACACGGCACTTCCAA
Source organism: Diabrotica undecimpunctata (assembly GCF_040954645.1). Taxonomy (NCBI): domain Eukaryota; kingdom Metazoa; phylum Arthropoda; class Insecta; order Coleoptera; family Chrysomelidae; genus Diabrotica; species Diabrotica undecimpunctata. The sequence goes on from NC_092812.1 coordinate 44,392,860, forward strand.
ATTTTCCATAACACTAGTATACACAATAAACTGCACCTTGCAACTGAAGTACCTACTTTTAGTGAACTGTTAAGAATTTTGAATACGCCACTTGGACCTTCCTATATACAAAATGGAAAAACCCACTATCACATTTTCTGTGGAATAAGTTTAGAAGGTAATTATCTAGTCAATTACTGTCGTAGATTCCTGGAATTAAAGAATTAAATGTTTGATTGTTGAAACCCTTACTTCGTGGAATGCACTCATTTCAGATAAAATAAAACGTTTTATTTTATCTAAAGAATTAAACTTTATTTTGCAAATAGGCAAAGAATTAAACTTTATTTTGCAAATAGATAAAATAAAACGTTTTATTTTATCTAAAGAATTAAACTTTATTTTGCAAATAGGTAGGTACTTATTAAACTTTTATTGGTTATATATAACCAATAAAATAAACATCTTACATTTCTTGCAAATTCATTAGTACCTGTTAACCTCCATCACTCCGACACTGGCAACCTTATTTAGGGATTAGTAAGCCTCACAACTATTGTATTCTATTCTGCTCCAACCTTTATACCTGGTGGTCATACTCAATTTAAAATTGTTTTCCTATATACTTCTGTAAACTTGTTGACAAATATCTGTTTTTCATTGAGTCACCCGTGTCAACAGTTTAGGGATTTGCATACATAATTTATTGTTTTATTACTCTCTCATACATAAAAATACACTATAGTTAGAACTTATTTTTTAAATTCGCAACTCAATATACTTTAACCGTCCAATTTGCTCAATTTGTTTCGTCTCCCTGATCTTTGTGGCTTTGTTTTTAATTATTTCAGTATCACTTTTAACCTTTAAAAATCACACCTATTTTTTTACATAAACCGCACACATGCGTATCAGATACTTAATGATTTTTGTGAAGAAATAAAAAAAGTTTTGATGATATCCAGGAACTGTCTAATCACTATTGAATACCAAAAAGTAATCAAATCAATTATTTTATTTTCTCTCTTAGTTGTAGTAATACAAGAAAAATATTAAAATTTTTTAACTAAAAAACCAGAAACATAATTGAAAATAGTTGACCTTAACTACAAACTGCTTTTTCTTTGCAGAAATAACACCTAGTTTGCTTTACTAGATTTGTGGGATGTTGTGTTGGAAGGTCTTCAACTTGAAGAATGCCACATTTTTTTGCCAGAGGGATTTCTCTAAAGAAGGTATTTGAAGTCTCTCTCGTATTAGTGGTTCAACTAAAGCCATTTCCAAAGATTTCAGCAATGATCTTCTATTATTAGATGTATTTTCTTTCCAATGGGGATTTGCAAGCAGCATTGCTATTTTCATGCAAACAAAAATTCTTAGTTGTCATCGTCTCGATTTTCGTGATGCAGTATACAGTATGCAGCATTCGTAGTGCAGTTGGTCAAACGTATCTGTACCTGCTTTTGATTTATTATAGGCTTGGTTTTCCTGTATCAGCAGTTAACGAATCATCTTAATGTAATGTGTATGAGAGAATAGTTTATTTTCGTTAAATGCGAATAATGATGATTTTTACCGAGAAAAGACGGTGGAATTTCTCCTTTATTTTTTCTTAGTCTAACCCTGAGACAATTGCCCCGCGATTGTATCATCCAGAGATACTAAGGTGAACCAGTTATCTACTGGTTGGTACTGTTATATTTCGGTTGGTTCCATGTATTGGTTCCGAAAATTTACGGACGTAAAAGCTGGCACTGACTCATTATCCCGTGTTTGGACTTTTCTAATATATGGAATATCGTTAACCATATAAAATATTTTATAGTCATTCACCATCATTATCTTTATTCTATATTTATACAGGTAAGCCAGGCTGCGACAGCCACTAGAACGCGCCCGCTGCACAGGCAGCCCGAGCGGCCAAAGCGAGTGGGATTCTGGAGGGAAATGAATATGGCTGCCTTGAGTCTCCGCACACTTGTCGTGTCAGCCGGACCTATTCCCAACGTTTTTACAGAGCCTGCGAACTTGTCGTGTCAACCAGGCCTATGCTCAACGTTTTTAAAATAACACCGAAACATTATTTCGGGAAGTTGAAAATCGTAAAAATCGTAAAGAGATTTGGGATATATCTTCTTAAGAATACAGTGATCGAGAAGGGAAAAACGAGGATGGGAAAAAATTACCAATATAATGCGTGAGGTCAATTTATCAGCTTTTCTTTATTTTGCGTTTTTTATGAGACAAACGGTAAATAATTATGGTCCCTTCCACGTCCATATCACTTTACGGAACGGACAAAAATGACGGTCGACTGGCTGCTTATATATGTCGGCTGCTTAGTGCGCGTGGGCCCTAACTGAGAAGATATCAGTCGCGATCGGAGAAAGAACAAAGAGCAGATGACAATACCAAATCAGGAATGATATTAATATATATATTTAGGGATTCTACAGTATTCACTGCCTTCCCTCGCTCAACCGTTTCCATCTCTCTCTGTTGTTCCATTCTCCATCGTTTAGTCCTCTCTTACTCATGGCGTCGTCTACTTCGTTCCTCCAGGATTTTCGGGGTCGTCCTCTTTTCCTCCTTCCTATAGGGCTCCATTCGGTTATTCTATTTATCCATCTGCTGTCGCTAGTTCTTCTTACATGTCCATACCACTTTAGTTTTTTTTGTTCTATATATGTTAGTATGTCTGTTTCTATTGATGTTCTTTGCTTTATTTCGTCTTTGCTTTATATGATATTAATAAGTTACACATTCTAAATTGGATGGAAAAGATAAAGATCAACTCAGTTACAAATAGAGCTAAATCACAAAATCTGTGATAGAGAAGCAAAAAAGCAGAGAAAATGCGGATCCATTTTGAAAATTGATCCATCGCGGAAATCGAATCAGTAGAGTACATGAATAAACAACTTACTCTCCTGCCCAAAAGTGTAAGACCTGCCTGTATATTTAACTCCTAGTCTAATTTAATCGTTTCCTTTCATCATTATCTTTGTTTTCCCAAGTCTATAACTCTGGTAGGAGTGAGCATAGTAAATTTTTAAGGAACAAATTGAAATTTAAAATTATTTAATTAAATTATTTTTAATTTAAATATTAGTATGAAACTCAGGGTGTGTAAAAGTAATGTTTTAAAAATTTCAATGTTAAGTAATGGTCCACCTCATTGGATAATAGATACGCCTGACGTAATAGGTACAGAACGATAAGGACACTGATTTTACTGCCACGATAAAGATAACTTTGTAGGTGATGTGTTGCTTCCGCTGTATTATGACGTTTTCGACAATTATATCCTTTTTTCTCAATGGTTAAAATGTAGATTATCCAATACCTACCAAACAAATATTTTCTTTGCTGAAAAGTAGAAAAATCTGGCACTTGTCGTTCTAATCTCTCTTTTGTATATATAAAGGGTGTTTTTTTGAGATATAGAAATGTAAGTTAGCAATACTTTTTTAAGTGGTAGCTATTTTGACAGCTGTCAACTGATTTATGTTTAGTTTCGATTGGCATTCCAGCATAAATAGACTGACGCCTAAACAACGCTTCCAAATTGTGCAAATTTATTTTAAAAATCATGGTTCTGTTCGAAATACGTATCGCGCACTACGTCCATTTTATGGTTAACATAATCATCCATCGGAGCAATTAATTCGATTGGAATGTTGCCATAAAACGTTTTTGCACCACCTTTAATGACACGAGTACCCAGCAAATCGTAGATTCTGTGAATGGGCACAAAACGAGATTGCCGTTGATACCGATTTTCATAAGCAAATTTTGGAGTCAACGAACAAAACTGCCGTATTTGGAGTGAATATAATCCTCAAATGTATGTTGAGAAACCATTACATCCAGATAAACTGACTGTTTGGTCTGATTTATGGACTGGTGGAATCATAGTTCCTTACTTCTTCAAGAACGATGCTGGCCAGAACGTTACAGTCAATGGTGACCGCTATAGAGGCATGATTACTGAGTTCTTTATTCCTTAATTGTACAACCATGATGTTCTGGTGCTGTGGTTTCAACAAGACGGCGCAACATGTCAGATAGCTCATGTCACAAGTGATTTATTGAAGGAAAGGCTATAAATCAGGCTGAATTTGACCGATGACATAGGTTATCTTAGCTTTAAGGGAACTGTGGTTTGTGGCTTTTTCTCATACACCTGCGATTTAGGAAAATCCCACAAGAAAGACTCTACCGGAATCCAACAAAACGTGGAGGGCCGCTCTTCATCGGTTCACAGTTGGCGAACAGAAATAGAAAATAGGTAATAGAAAAAGACAAAATCTAAAGACGGAATGAATCAACGCTAGGTGGAATACCGTTCTTTCTCTCAATCGGCGCGGTTATATAATTTCTCGGTAAATCAACACGGTTCAACGGAATCTCGGAAGCTGATGCACAGTAGGTACTTACCCCTCCAACCCTTCCGACGTGGCTAGGGGCTGGTACAGTCAGTGTCGTGGTAATTTTACTATGGAGTGGACTATTCAAGTTGTGTTGGAATTTTTATCATTGTATGAATTAACTAACTAAAATTTTTACCGCACACTAATTACATTTTGGGTTAGATCGAGTGAATTTATCAAAAAGTAAATATTTATTAATTTCACAGTAACGTGGCGTGCAAACTGTGTTCTCTTCTCTTTTCACTATTATCTATTTTTTTTTCTCTTCGCCGGCATGAACTGACAAAGAGCGCCACCCCACGTTCCACGTTAACGGAATCAAATAACGCGATCTCGCTGACCAGTTCACATCACGTACACGTGAGATGACCATACCCTCAAATCCCTTGTGTAGAATGACCAATGTGGCATGAAGCACATGTCGTTGGTGTTCATATCTTCCAATACAGGCCAACAGAAGTTGGCAAGAAATAGTCCAAAGTGTCAAAAATCAAAAAAGACAGCGTTGTTAATTAAAACAAGTAAACTACAATATCAGAAACATTGTACAGTTAAAGGTAATTACCAATTGTTACAGTTGATTAACCAGATAAAGATTCAGGCCCAGCATAAGAGGATGGATGACTTGGTTGAGAATTGTTAGGAGAAAGGTTTGATTGTAGTTAAATCCAAATGTTCCGAGCATAGGTTCTTCTTGTAGTTATGTTTACGAATTGTGTCATATTCTCCCATTTTCCATTATATCGGATTTTTTTGTACAAAAATTCTGAGGAGCTATACGTACATATTTAGAATTTATTGAATGCTGCAGTATCATTCGTTTATATTTCTCTTTTATTACAGATCAGATGAAGACGACCCAACTGGCAGTAAGTTTACGAGAATGGAAGACGAAAACATCCAAGACAAGGAAAGATTCGCCAGGTATCTATCAACTCCTAGATTTTTCACTCTCATATACTCTCCTTCTATATTGTATTATAATGTGCAAAAATAAGATTTGTATTTTTAAAGTCTAGAAATATTAGATTCAAATTTTCAATAATTCGTTTTTAATTTTCATTACATTGTTATTTTCTTGTTTTGGAGTACAACATTGATGAGAACTTGCCATAATTGATATTCACAGTTTACTGTAAAAAATAGGCGATTTCCGTGGTTGAGATAGTTAATTTGACGTTGTAGCTTAGGAAATATCGTGCATAAAAGCAGAAGATTCATCCCCTATATCGTAGAAAGCTTAACAGAGTGATACTGAGCGAGCCGACTTAAATAATTAGGTTAAGTGGGGATGGCGAGTTAGGGCGCAATTGCAGGACCTCGTTTTGACTGCACGTCACCGGTCATCGTACTACTCGTCAAATATAGCTTGAGACTTTATATAGCTATAGCTATTTTGCCGTCTGCGTAGAAAATTAAATGAGAACGGATTCGGTAGAAAAGCCTATCATATATTTATATTCGCCAGATTGGTTCACTCTGTGGAACAAATTTACGAGCTTAATTTGTAAAGGAACTTCTTAAATGGAAATAATTTTCCAAATAACGTATTTCTTGTAGAAAAAGATAAGTACGTATATGTAGAATGTGTTGTAACGAAAATATTTTGGTAGTTATTGTATAACAATAGTTACGTTTAAATAGGTGGTGACATCTTTCTAAATATAAAAACGCGTGCTTTAATTATTTTTCTTTTAAATAAAAATAAGTTTTAAAAAAATATAACTTGACGACACAAGTAACTTTAAGAATATATACACAGGAAAATTTAATTAACAGACCACAAAGATTCGATTACAGTTAAAGTTCAAAAGGTTCGTCTTCTGTCTCCGAACTGCTATTTTCCAGAGAATGCGCGATATTATTGTCACTATCTTCTTGTTAGTGTATTATTAGTTCATCTACAATTAAATCTAAAGCTGATTCGGTTTCCGTAAAATAACCTATTCCTAATATCCTTTTAAACTCCTGTTGGGAAAATTTTGAGAAAAATTTATCACAATAATTATCAACATTTTGTAATTTAAAGTCCACATTTTTATCAGCCAGTTACCGTTTTAGGGCGGCCCACACTAATTCAACTGGATTTAAATCCTGTTAGAAGGGTAATCTGATCTATCTCATCTGGGTTTACGAATTTCTATTATGCTATATAATTCTGCCTTTATAGAAAATGGAATAACCCGACGTCTTAACTACTCCTTCATTTCGTCTTTTCTAAACGATAGTGGAAAATATTTGAATTTGGACATTGGAAAATACACTAAGTGCTGGTAAGTTCGGAATACATTTTTGATGAATCCACTTTCTATAATTATTATAGTTCATTTCGCTGTGATAATCTTCCGGCTCAGTACGAGATTCTAATTTTAAACATGCGTTTTTTATGAAACCCATTTCAGGGCTGGCGTGAACAACAATCAGCCTCTACCCTTTGGACACTGGCTTGTGCAAACCTTCGGTGGTATTTATTGCCTCCCCAGTTTTTGTAAGGGTATGAGAGGAAGGATATAAGTTTCGTCGATGTAAATTATGGCCCGATTTTCCTTCCGTATAACATTTATGTTAATATTCCTAAGACAATGTCTCCGAAGCACTTGTATATCAGGTTTTTCCCTTAGAAAGTTCCTGTTATTCTTTGCTATCTTCTTCTTCTTCTTCTAATGGCGCTACAACCCTTTGTGAGTCTTGGCCTGCTTAACAATGTTCTTCCATTCTGCCCTGTCGGATACTTTCCTTCGCCACTGCCTGATGTTCATGGTTTTAAGATCCCTCTCTACGTCGTCTATCCATCTTTTACGGGGCCTTCCTCTTGTTCTGTTTCCTTGGGGCTTCCATCTCTGGATTACTTTTACAGCTCGATTATCTGGCATTCTTTCTAGGTGACCAAGCCAGTTTAGTCTTTGTGATTTTACAAATCTGACAATATCTGCGCTCTGCATTAGTTCATCCAGCTCGTGGTTCATTTTAATTCTCCACGAACTATCGCTGCATTGGGTTGGTCCAAATATCTTCCTTAGTATTTTGCGCTCAAATATTCTCAGTTGATTTTCATCAGTGGTTGAGAGGGTCCACGTTTCACATCCATATGTGACCACTGGTCTAATTACTGTTTTGTAGATTCTCAGCTTAGACTCACGATTCAGTAACTTACTTTTCATTAAGTCTTTGTATGCATAAAAGCACTTATTATCGCTAAGAATCCGTGCTTGTATTTCTTGACTGATGTTGTTGTTGTCATTTATTATTGAGCCTAGGTAGGGAAAAGTGGAGGCATATTTGTAGGTATAGTTGTCTACCTTTAGATTCTCATGTTCATTCGATTTTGTGCACTCCATATATTTTGTTTTGCTTTCATTTATATATAGACCAAACGTAGCAGCTTCTCGTTTCAGTTCTATAACTTTTTCGCTCAATACCCTTTTGTTGCGGCTTATTATGGCAACATCATCCGCATATGCGCATATTTGTATAGATCTTGTATTAATACAGCCGTTTACATCCAGTTTTCTAACAACAGCTTCTAAAGTTAGATTAAAAAGTGTTGTTGATAAGGCATCCCCTTGTCTACCTCCATTTTCAATATCAAAGGCCTGCGTCATATCTCCATCTATTCTCACCATAGCTTTGGAACCCTCCAGAGTCATTCGTATAAGTTTAACCAACTTATTGGGTATCCCTAACATAGATAGTTGCTTTAACATCTTTTGTCGATCTACTCCATCAAACGCCTGTTTGAAATCGATATACAAGTTGTAAATAGGTATGTTATATTCAACACATTTTTCATGTATACCTCTTAACATATGTATTTGGTCTATAGTTGACCTCTTTGGTCTGAAGCCACATTGGTATTCACCAATAATCTCCTCCGAAAACGATTCCAGGCGGCTATATATAATTCCTGATAATATCTTGTAGATGACATTTAAAACTGTTATGCCCCTATAATTTTTGCAGAGTCGTTTGTCTCCCCCTTTGTACATAGGAAGTATGATTCCCACTTTCCAATCTTCTGGGATGACTTCTAGTGTCCATATGCGGTCGATTAATTTATGGATACGCCTCCATAGCGCATGTCCACCATTCTTTATCAGTTCTGCAGTTATTCCTTCTGTGCCAGGTGCTTTGTTATTTTTTAGATGTTTTATGACGTTTATCGTTTCTTCCAATGTTGGTTGCTCAACTAGTTGTTCTGCTGTGTGGTGAATTATCTCTTCATCTTCGTTTTGTTCTTTTTCTGGGTTTAACAGCTCTTGAAAATGCTCCTTCCACCTTTTCATTATTTCCTCTTTCTCGCTGATAATTGCCCCATTTTTGTCCTTGCAAACTGTTGATCTTGTTATGTATCCTTGGGTGCATTGCTTGATTTCCTTGTAAAATTTTCTAGCCTCTCTTCTGTTATTATAATCTGTAATTTGTTGTATTTTTCTATTCAACATTTCTCTCTTTTTCCTTCTGCATATTTTCTTTGCATCTTTTCTGAGTTCTTCATATGCCTTTCTATTCGATCGGGAATCCCTTTGTAGACATGTCTGTCTAGCTATATTTTTGCTATTTATTACTTGTTGGCAATCTTGGTCAAACCATTCCTATTCTTTGCTATACTCAATTGAAATACCATATCTCTCATCATTTTTCTTAAAGTTTCGTGTGACCCTGTTATAGAAGCTCTTCTATATTTTTCATTTCAAAAGAGATCCATTTTATAGTAGGTACTTAAATTTACTCCCGTTGCTAAGGCAGCACTCTTCTGAACTTTTTTAAAATCTTTAATAGGCTGACTTTGTACCGATATTTCTCTCTGTATAGAAACAATTATATTTGCTATTACTTCCCTCGTTTGTCTAGAAAAGTCTTTTCCTTCTAATATTGATTGAAAATCCGTGTTAATAATTTAAAAACTAAAATCAATAATATTAATAAAAATAATTAAATTAATCAATAATATGAATTAATAAAATATTAATGATAAATTTTGTTGCTGTCCACTAGTGTGCATTGGAGATAGAGCCTAATACCAAAAGGACCAAGTCTGAAGCTATATTAGTCGAGTAATAATAATTAATGATTTCATCATTATTGGTGGTACTGCAGGCCTAGTGAAGCCTTAATTTTCGCAATTGTGCTTCGCACACTCGCATCTACAAATCCCTCCCATCTACTCTTGGTCTACCTTTCTTTACTCCTATTTCTACAGGCATTGATAAATGGGTCTGGGAGGGTAGTTTTCATTCTCTTGTGACAGGTGTCCAATATATCTAAACCTTTTTCCTAAGAATAATACATCCCTGTAATCTGCTATTTCTTTATATTTTTTTACAAAACTCAAGGTTTTATAGTATTATATATTATTTGTTTGTTTTTTTACACATATTTTACATAAATTGTTCTTGATTAATAATTTAAAATATACCCAGATACAGATACCCTAAAATAAGGTTCAAGAGGTCGCCCAGGCGAAAAGATTTTTTAAACAATTTTTTTTTGTAAAAATTGTAATAATCAAATTTTGAACCAGGACAATTTTTTTTTCAATTTTTTGGATCATTCTGAACAAAGTAGGTCTCCTGTAGTTTTTCTGGAAACTTGATCGTTTTAGAGATACAAATAATTTAAAACTAAGAACACGATTTTAAAGGCTCAAAAACACACGTAAAAAACATTATTTTTGAATTCACTAAGGACCTAATTTCAAGTTCAATCCTTGTTCTATCATTTGCCGATAAGTATTTTGGTCCTATTTTATTTTAAAACATTGTTTTTTAATTGTTAATGAAGCGCTTATGACAGGACAGGCACTCAGTCTGCGGCGTGTATAAGAGAGAGAAACAAGATCTGGGCGCAAATTTTTGCTGGTTTAAATTCTCATTGTACTAATAAGCGGCCGCCCTGTCATACGCGCTTCATTATTAATTAAAAAACAATGGTTTAATGGTTATTTATGCACCAAGGGTGTTATTAAGATGATTACGCACAAATAGCAACATAATCCAGCCAGAGGGCCTCTGGCCCGAGGGTTGGTGCAACATATATTGTGTACCACACATGTATTGGTGTTACCAATATATGATACCATATATTGGTAACACCAAGTGGTACATACAAAATATGCATATATATTTTGTAGATGCAGTAAAATAAAAAGTAAGAACGTCTCAATTTTAGTTTTTATATTATGTGAAGTGAAAAATAAAAACTTGTATGTACCACTGGTGTTACCGGATGATTACGCCCATCCTGTAACATCCATCCCTCGGGCCAGAGGCATTCTGGCTGGATTATGTTGCTCTCCGGGCGTAATCATCTTAATAACACCCTTCGTGTATAAATGACTATTAAACTATTGTTTTTAATTGATAATGAAGCGCGTATGCTAGGGCGGGTGCTAATTTGTACAATGAGAATTTAAACCAGCAAAAATGTGTGCCCTAGATCTTGTTTCTCTATCTTATACACGCCACAGCACGAGCGCCCGTCATAAGCGCTTCCTTAATAAATAAAAACAAAGTTTTAAAATTAAGTAGGCCCAAAATACTATCGGAAAATGATTAAACAAGGTTTGAACTTGAATTTAGGTTCTTGTTGAATTCAAAAATGATGTTTTTTACCTGTTGAACCTTGACAATAGTAATTTTGAGTTTTTCTCAGTTTTAAATTATTTATAACTCGACAACGATCAAGTTTCCAAAAAAACTACAAAAGACTTATTTTGTTCAGAATGATTAAAAACATTAAAAAAGATTTGTCCATACCGAAAAAATTAATTGTTACAATTTGTTTAAAAAAAATTGTTTCGCAACAACTTTTCGCTTGGGCGACCTCTTGAACCTTATTTTGGGGTATCTCATGAAAGTGATTATGCAAAAAAAATCTCATGTGAATATTTTTCCGAACGAACCGGAGCTTTTCGCCTTGTCTAATATTAAACATTGAATTTTAATAAAGACATCTTTATTATAACAAAAACAGTTACAATACATTATGATAATTATTATAAAAATTTCTAACACTTCACTATTTTCAATACAATATATTCTATAACAAAATGACATCGTATATTTGGTTTCGAGATATTCCGTTGAGGAACCTTCATTTATTCTAAACCCATAAATTGTTGCTATTTTTTCGAATTTTTTTAAATGAGCTGTCGACGGTCGATATCGTTCGCTGCAGCGGCGACCGGTGGGTTCGAAGTTCGAGTAGAGTACCGCCGTCGATGGTCGTACCATCTAAGTTGTCAAGTACCTGATAAAGATGGGAACGGCGCCGAAGATTTTATTCGCGGAATAGGTCCGTTTATATGAGTAGTACCTATTGTGGAAAGACAGTGTTTTTTCTAATATTTGTTGATAACTATCTAGAAATAAATCTATGTGCTTTATTTTAATAATTTTTGGACACAAGCTTCTTATCTCTTTCACAGTTCTTTTATTTATTTGGTATTCGGTATTTGATATTCAAGAATCACTAATGCCTTTCTCACTTCAACCAAATTGTATAAACTACCAATTTATACAGTCCTTCTTAAAAGCATATTCCTTTCTGTAAATGTTTGAGTTGACAATAACAAAAGATTTACTTATGAATGACAACCTAATAGTAAAACGGAAAACTATATACGTGAACATAAGAACAGATTAAACAAAGCATAGGAAAAACACGTACAACAATTACATAACTGAACCCCACTGAAAGGTGAGCATAAAAACAAAAATACAAAATGTTCACAATTGATTGTAATGATTTATTTTTGTAGTAAGTTATGTAATGCTAACATTTTTAACTAATATTTACGTTTCGATTTCCACTCTGGAATTTGTTTTAAAAAAAAATATTTTATAAAAGGATTTTTTAATTTATTTTTATTTTACTTATTTTATGAAAAAATATTATTTTTAAATATTTTTTTTAAACGAATTCCAGAGTAGAAATCGAAACGTCAAATATTAGTTCAAATGTAATTTTCATTACAATCAATTGTGGGTTAATCCCATACAAACATAATATTTAATATAAAACATTAATGCGAAATATTACAAAACATTTGATAATAAATAAAAGAACGTGCAATCAGAAAGCTGCAGCAGAAATGGAAAGCTTTTGAAGATGCTGTTTAGTAAGGAGCATGAATTGGCGTAGAAAAAGAAATAGGGAAAGAAGGCGCATAACATGACTAGAGAAAAAGATATGAACATATTTAGAATATAAGAGGTTAAATAGGTTTTGTATTTTCAAAAAATCGATGTATTTTTTTATTCCATATTAAAGTATAGTACTTCAAGAGTACTCACACTAAATTTAAAGTAAATTTAGCAACATTACCGGAGTTATAGAGATTTAAATACCGCGCGGTACATGCGCTCTCAGTTTAAAAACTTCAAACGCGTTTTTCTCGAAACTTTGTTTTTTGTGCGGTAAGCACGATTTCTCGAGAACGAGTCGACCAATTTTGCTGAATCGTTTCACAGTTCCTCTTTATAGTAGTGTTTCGTGATTGAACAAAGGAGTTGAAAAAAAATTAGGTTTATAGTTTTGAAATAAGTTTAATGGAATTTTCGTGTTATTTTTTAGCATTTTTCCGATTGTCATTGTTTAAAACATTGTTTTCGTATAAAACAAGAACGAGTCGACCGATTGAAAATCGCTTCATTTTAATCACGAAACAATACTATAAAGATGAATTGTGCAAATTTTCAGCAACAGGTCGATTCGTGCTCGAGAAAACATGCCCTCTGCACGGAAATACAAAGTTTCGAGAAAAACGAGAAAAAAGTTTTTAAACTGAGAGCGCAGGTACCGACCGCGTGATATTCAAATCTCCATCTTCTGTAATATTTCTCGAATTTACCTCAAATTTGGTGTGCGTGCTCTTGAAGTACTATACTTTCATATGGAAAAATACATCGATTTTTTGAAAATACAAGACCTATGTCAATGATACCAGATTGATAAAAAATTACAGATTAGAGTGCCAAGGGTAAACCTAAGAGTATTCAGCCTAGAAGATGTTATAAAAAAGAAGTAGAAAAAGAAATGTTAAAAAAATGGGGTATAAGATGCGAGGAATGGAACGACAAAGATAAATGGAAAGTCGAGGCGATTATTGATGATGTCTACAAAATGACCTCCATTATATAATATTTTCCAAAGATAATAAACTTGCTGTTATTCAGTTTTTGCCATCTGAGTGTTGTCAGCTAATAGAAAATTAAAGCTGTGTATGGTGATTACAGTTACGTTCGTACAATAATAGTTAAATGGTTCAAAAAATTTTGAAAAGGAAGAAAATCCACTAATGATTTTGCCTGTTTTGAAATAGTTTTAGTTTTATACAAAGCTAGGGAACTTTCTGAGATGTTGATTAATATTTTAGAACCTGTCTATTCTATAGTTTATCATATTGGTTATTAATAAACTGAATGCCGTATTTATTTGAATAATGTGCGACCACTTGCCTTGTTTCCTCAGAAATAACCTTGATTTCTTCAAAGCACTATGCAATTCCCACTGTACAATGATGCTCCATTTCCAATTAACTCTGCCTCATAAATATTTTTAAATTTTCACTTACAGTATAAGAATATTTCATCTGTCCAAAAAACTAACAACAAAATCTTCTGAACTAAATTACATATGAACACGATCGGATCAAGACAGATCAACTGAAAGGTAGAATTAATGTGCGTTCATTGCTGGCTTGCACTAGTGAGTAAAACAATATAGTCAGCGAGTAGTTAAAAATAAATGGAATAAATTTTTTGACTGTGAACGTGTTTGATACAACACTTCGTTCTAAAAGACTTATTTCCAGTTATGTTTTGAAGCTAATCCGACAATGTCATAGGAAAACATTAGAATGATCTTGATGTCTGTAAAAAATATTAGTGATGAACCGATACCTTGTGTTCATATTACAAAGTGTTTATGTAATATGCGCATCTGATATTAAGACGTATATTTATCGAAAAAAACATGCGCACATTACTCGAATTCATTCAGTACTACTCGTTACTAAATCGTTTCGTATCATGGTGTTGAAAGTAACAGGTTCTGTCCCAGCTCTGGTGTAAGTTTTCGTTGTTTAGAAGGCTCGTGGATGGTATACGTTGTACGGTGGACGACGGCATTAAAAGGGAGCATCGTGTTCCCGAGCAGTCGTGACCTGTCGCGGGGAGGGGGACACACCGCACACCATCCAAGACCGAATAGCGTAGACCGTAGACCACAGAACAGCAACGAACAAACGCCGGGTACAATTTCCCACGCTGCCGAGCCTCCTTCTCCTCCCCCAATACCCCCCGCATACATACGTACACTTCTCTCTGCTTAACTTACTTCATTCCTATCTATCTCTTTATATTTATTTATACTGAGTGATAATCGGTATCAAAAACCTCCGTAGTCGTAAATTAACTAAACAACGCTTGGCCAATCAGATCTAAGTTGATCTGTGTACTGCCGTTACCATGACGGAACTATAATACTCTTTCGTCTTTAAATTAAGTGTCAGTTGTCACATTATTGACACGTGGTACTATAAAACAGAGTCTGTCATGCACTTTTCTACAAGAAACACCTCTTAACCAGGCTCATTTTTTTTTCCTTTGCCTTACGACTAGGGTGGTTTCAGTTAGCATTATTAAGTAGCTGTTTTTTTTCTTTATTTTGCTTGAGTTAATTTTTTCTAATTATTGTGTCATACTGCATTTTATTTAAGTTATTACATTTCTCATTGTCAATGAGAACATTAATCAAGAGTTAAAATTTTTGTCTTTTTTGGACAAGAATAAGCAAAATCAGGCTGAACTCATACTATGTATGACGTACCTTTGCTTCCGTCTGAATTAGTTGAGTTCTTTTTACAGGATTTGTTTATATATTTTTAAATTATATACATCATTTTTGTCCATATTGTTTTTTATTGTGCGCTATCTTGGATTGCTAAATGAAGCGAGACATTTTTTTAGTTTAACAAGAAACGACAGAAAAAGACAGAAATTTAGCCTAGAAAATGACACGATAACAATCGTAAAGATTTTCGTGGTGTCGACTTTAAGGGATGAAATGTTAAATTAAAAGTGGTGGGGAAAACTATCCGCTGTAATATAATAATAATAATAAATTGCCTTTATTTAGTCTGTAAAAATTTACAAACAAGAGATACATCAGGCGAACTCTAGCTAGAGCTACTCCACTTAACCTCAAGTTTACAAAGTCAGTTTGAAATAAGTAGAACATGAAAAAAAAGTGATTTATAAATTGACATAAATAATAATATAATATTGAAATGGTAGAAATAGTCATGTGGCTACTAGAAAAATAAGATAAAGAAAATAATTTGTGATGTTATGTGATAAATGATATTAATGATAAATCTCGGCTTGTTTCTTGTTAATGGTCATAGAAGGTTCTGTTAAAAAAGTGTATTTCTCACCAACTTTTATAAGCTGGTGAAAATTTTACTTTTGATGTTTATAAGCTAAATAAGCCCCTTTTCCAACTGTTTTCTAATAAAAAATTTAATAAAATTTAATTTAAAGTTTTTTTAATAACCTTAAAAATGAAGCCTCAAAGAATCGATTGCGATTTACAAAATACCTCTATTAGAGAGAATAATCGCTCTCTGTGTTAAAAAAAATTGAATAACTTATAAACTATTTTTAAGTCGATCTCTTAGAAAATTGGCACATTGTAATAACTCATTAACTATCATAATTTTAAGTAGTTATATTACATGTCATTATAAAAAAAACAAAGTTATTAACATTTATAAATTACTACAAAAATCAGGGTTTTTTGCAATTATCGCGATTAATTGATATGTTACTATTTAAATGGGAATACGCCACAATTAAAGGTTAAAGTACGTTTATTGACGTTTCAATTTCCACTTCGAAAATCGTTCTAATGTTTGTATTTTGAGAACGATTTCCGAAGTAGAAATTGAAACGTCAATAAACGTACTTTAATTGATATGTATTTTAATTTGGAAACTCTCAAAATTAAAGAACTTTTGATGATCTACAACTTTTATTTGAACTATTTTAAAAAATATATATATTTTTAACTTGTTAAACGTCTGTAACAGCTAACAGTTGTTAACAGCTGTACGTCTTCACGGATTTTTCATCAGCTATCCTTCATATACCTTTTAGAATCTCCAACTATCTGTAAAGATTTTTTCAGCTTTTTTTTCTTCCTTGACTGGGGTATTACGTTATAAATAGGATTGAGTTCTTTTGAGGACTTTTCCTTGTTGAAAAATATTCTCTAGGTGGCCTAGTATGTTGAAGTACATCCTTCAAATATTCTTAAGTATCTTACCTCTTGTTGCATGAACTTAAGATGTTTACTAGAACCTAGCTGTTTGATGTTCTGTAGGAAACTCTTACTAATGAAACCAGTCATTGAGAGAGTAATAGGTATCGTCTGGATACTTCCAATTCTTCATTGTCTCGTTATTCATATTCCAATATACAGAATTTTCCATCATAGTATCTGAGACGCATTTATAACCTGGATTTCGGTAGCAGTACCTCTTGTTGCATGGTTTTATAAAGATGTTCACTATAATTTAGCACTGTTTGATGTTTTGTAGGAAACTCGTACTAATGAAACCAGTAATTGAGAGGGTAATAGGTATCGCCTGGGTACTTCCAATTCTCCATTGTCTCATTATTTATATTCCAATATTCAGAATTATCAATTATAGTATCTGAAAGGCATTTATAATAATACGTAGTCGGTTTGGAGAAGTCCCAGTCTGTTAGCTGGCACTTGATGGAGTATCAGTAATCAGTTGCTACTAATGTATAATCCTCCCGTAAGATGTTGAACCGTTTCTTAGGCTTTTGATGATCTTCAACGATATATTTCAGGTAGTTTTCGGTTGGAATTACCTAATCCTGAATGGGAAATAAGAAACCTTTCTTTCTGGAAATATCTTTCATTATGTCAATCAACAGTTCGACACTGTATCCTGGTTGACTTCATTGGAAAGCTGCTCACTCAATTTTCTCCATACAGTTGCGCATTTTTTGGTGTGTGCAAATTTCTTTTTCTCACAGTTTAAGCGATACCACTGTGCTCTAAAAAATACCACCTTAAATTAACAATTTGGTTTTCTTATTGCTTATCTATACCATAAGCTCTCCTCTATGAGGATGATGCGCCTTCGTAAGAGGTTTTCTTTTCGCCTGAGATTTTCTATATTCGTCTTAGTCCAGTTAACAATACCAAATGAATAGCGAAGCACACACAAATTTCATATACAAATTTTAGATACTCCCAAGGAAGTATCTATCTATTATAACAAAAAATGGCTCAAAAATATAACTTGTGTATATTTGGAACCAAGACCATTATATTCGAAATTTATGGAATAAACTACGACTAATCTGTTGTTACGAAAGATACGTTTTATCAACAACTAAATAATGAAATAATTAAGATACGGACTTCAAGAAACATTAATGTTGCGAGATTTTAATGTAAGGATTTTGTCGGGGTTTTCGATACCTCCTTGTCTCGATTTATTCTATTTTCAGTTTATGGTTTCACTCTGTATCTAATGTGACTCCTATTTATAGATCTGTTAAGTTTTGGATGTATATTTCTAGTTCAATCTCCTTTCCGCTTTTTTTATTTGTGTATATATTTTCGTCGCTCTGCGGAACATAATCGTAAAATGTGATTCTCGTTTATTGGTTCCAGCTAAGAGAAACAAAACAATCTAAAATAAAACAATCAAGATGCATTCGCACTTTCTGTTATGCATATTTTATGGAGTAAACCTATATGTATAAAATATAAGCGAATTGTAGACGACTTGTAGACCAAACACATATGGTATGTAATATCTTAATTTAACTACCCACATCAAAAACGTCAACAGAACACCAATATTATTCCACTTTTTTCAACAAAAACTTTTTTGTGAATAGATACCATTTGATTTGAAAACTTGTTCTCTGCAAATCAATGTATGCCATGTAAATTAATTCGTTAATTGCACTGATTTATTTAGGCAAAAGTGACAGCGCCTCAAATTCGTACGATTAATTGCTTCAACTTATAAAGAAATAGTGCTTCAAATTTTAAAGATAGTCTGTATTTACTTTAAAATTTTACTAAAACAAGATTGCTAAACGCAACGATAGTCATGAAGCATGGACATTTAATACAGGTCCAAATAGTAAGTGCTATGAATATGATTTAGGCTGGTCTTTCACAAACTGATGTTTCACATCAGTGTTTCGGAGCATAATTTCGCGAGTGTGGCGTCGATCTGAACAATTTGTTAATGTCGCTGAAAGACATGGAGGTCGTCAACGTGCCACTACTCAACAGGATCGGTATGTGGTAGGATTAACTCGAAGTGTGCATATAACTTCACGTGAACTCTATGGGCCTTAGAAAATACCTACATTACTTGTGTGTGACCAATTTGAGGGATATATTACATGAAACGGCCTTCACGCCATACGTCCATTGAGGGTTCCCATGTTACGTCATGGAAATCGTAGACTAAGATTAAGGTGGACACAATAACATGTGCAGTGGAACTGAGAAAAATTAACTTAGTTATTTACAGGTGAAGCTAATTTTTGTCTCTACTCTGATCCAAGAAGAGTGAGAGTTTGTAGAGGCCTGGTCGACCAGAGGGGCTTAGGCATGTACAGAGTGTTTGTCCATATAGGGGTCTACAAGTTATTATGTGGGCTGGAATAATTTTTCACCATCGAACTGTTACCGTTTTTGTAAAAGGCACTTTAAATCAATTTCAATAGATTGTTTGTATCTTAGAACCTGCTGTCCTTCCATTTGCCACTGTTGCAGGTCCTGATTTGCATTACATACATGATAATGCAAGGTCACATATTGGAGCAACAGTAAGAGATTGGTTTCATGAGGATATTGCACTTTTACCTTGGCCAGCACAATCGCCAGATCTTAAGACCATCGAGCATGTATGGCATTGCTCCTCATCTGCACAATGTTCATAGTAGACAAGGTCTTCAATCATGCCAAGGAGGTGTCCAGCTGTAATTAATGTTGCTGAAGGAAACACAGATTATTGAACACATTTGTTGTTAGATTTTTATGTTTTATATTGACTTAATGTTAAAAATGTCCATTAAATTAGTGGACTTATTAACTTTTTTTAAATTTTTTTCATCGTAGAGAAATCATAGTACACTAACGGCCGGTTTCCGAAACGTTATTCAAATCTCCAATCATGTAATCAAGTATCAAATTTGATCAATTGTTAACAAGCGACAGGTTTCCGAAACGAAAATTATGGTAAAATTACGTGATCACCGATTATAGATTATTTGACATACGATTTTACATGGAAACAGTAGAATCGATTGTAATCGTTTATTATTTATGTACGAATTGTTCTTTATGTTGCTTTAAATTAAGAAAGTAATGTTGCTGTTTCACTTTACCATCATTCCTGTTTATGTGTAATCTGCATTCTGAAAACAACAAACAAACATAACCTAACTAACTAATAATTTTGTGTCGTTCGTTAATGTTTACCAATTTGTCATTTATCATCTTTAATTCTTAAAATGAACCTTTGTAACAATATTTTTGGGTTCTTTCTAAACAACAGCTTTTTATAAAACACCTTAGGTTTATGTATCTTACAACGTAACCAAAGATTTTATTTTATTTACTTACAACCATTGGTACATAACCAAAGATTATAAGATTAATCGTCCAAAAATCTCAGATTACCTGATAAGCTAGTATGACAGAAGTTTGACATAGATAAAACGATAAGTAGCGTTTCGGAAACCCAAAATACTTCTGACCGGCTGTTAATCATCGATTATTTGCTTGTTAGATTAGTTAATGTGTGTTATGTGATTGAAGTTTGATCGATGTTTCTGCAACTCAAAATGCATTTAATCGACTCTTAACAGTAGATTACCTAATTTTGATAATGATCAGCTTTTCGGAAACCGGCTGTAAAATTAAGACTGACTATTCAGACATTTTAACGGTATGTCACTTTTTAAAATCCGATCAATTGTAAAAAACTTTGTTCCCTAGACATTTTTGATGTATTTATACGAACTGTTTTAGACGAGAAATTGATCAGAAATAGCCGTCACGATTTCCTGTGAAATTCTTCTTCTCGAGTTACTTATGCCCTATAAAAGCGTCGGATTTCCTGTGAAATTAAATGTTTAATTGAACTGTGTGATTTACTATATAATTATTAAGTTCGACATAACACACATTTATTCTTTTATCCACAATCATGCCTTATTTTACCCACTATAATTTTTTGTTAAATCGACCGTTTTATTTTTAACTACTTGTTTGGTGTATTCTAATATTATAACATTTTATTGGCATTACATTGATGAACACTCTGTATAGTATACTCCCAATAGTCTTAAACCGGATTAGGCTATCTTTTGTTGCTTCACTGCAAAGTTATTTTTTGTTAACTTTCAAACATATCTCCTCATAAAGGTCATGGGCTTTGCTGTAGAATTAGTGAAAGTACAAACTTATAATACGTCCAGTGTAATTATTTATATATATATATATATATATATATATATATATATATATATATATATATATATATATATATATATATATATATATATATATATATATATATATATATATGTATATTCTGATAGTTGAATTGTATTTGTTTGGTTTAGAATGGTAATTTAGTCAATTTAATTAAATAAATTTTAAAGTAGACGATTTGAAAATGGTATTTTCAGTATTTTTGAAGTGCGACTACTTTATTGGAGGATATTGAGGATTCATTTATCACAAAAAATTAACTGTAATTTAGGAATCATAAGTGACACGCGATTGGTATTTAATTCCACACAATTCATGATATCCATTCATGACATTAAGGTTCCCTTGTTAGTAATTCCATTGTAATATCTCCTTCATTCCAGAGTTTAGGAATTTGTTGGACGCATGGGACGTCCTAAACTTCTTCTGTATCTGTATCGCTACTTGTCTTGTTCTTCAGTATTGTGTATTTTTTTGCACTTAAAAAGAAACTTGTCGATTTATTTTGAGAAGAAAATATAAAGATAAGTTCATTACCAATATAATATTATATAATACATAGCTAAAAATAAAAATCTACAAATTGTAATGTTTCTTATTGAAACAATATACAGGGTGAGTCATAACTATTGGGACATAGACTAAGGACAGGTTATTTGGACCAAAATATGGCTATTGGGTCAAATATGCCTTAATAAAATGTTGCTGAGAAAAAAGATACAGGGTGTTAAAGTTAATTTTTGTTTTCCGTTTTTTGCTAATAGTTTCCCTGTATATTTATAAATTGCTATCAAAATTGGCACAGAGGCATAATCTTAGACAATAAATAGTATTTTATTTACAATTCCACTATCAAATACCAAACTAATAAACAAAGTTGCAACTAACGTAAGGTTTCCGTTTTGACGATAAATCAAAACTAAACACACTTTAACTTAAAAGAACTCACAAAAACTCAAAACTAAATGTTCTACATGGTCTCTCCGATGCCTTTTTTAATTCTTTTTATAAAGGATTTTCGGACGTTAAAAAAATATTATTCTGTCCCCTTATAAGATTAGCTGGATTTTGAATGTATCTCCAAAGTTCGTCTCGTGTATTAATTTCATTGGCATAAACTAAGGACTTCATGAAATAGATTCAATTGAAGAAGGAAGAAATACTAGCCCGTATGGAACAAAGAAGGCAATACAAGGGCAAGGCAGACGAATACAGGAGAAAACAAAGTAAAACAAAAAAACAATACTATTGGCTTAAGAAAAGTGGATGACGGATTGATGTTCAGAAAGCATTAGAAAAAAAAACATGAAATATTTGAAACATGGAGTAACTATATACCTGAATTGTTCTAAGTTGAAAGGCCAAACATACAGAGAATCAAGACCGACCTGAAATTTTAAAATCTGAAATCTAAATTTCTTTATGCAAAATAATCAGTCAAAACCAAAAAAGCAACTGAAGCAGATATCATTCCAGCTGAACTCTTAAAAATGTAACAAGGGGACCACATCAGTGTTCTAGTTAAGCTTTTTAAGATGTATATACTACTGGTGAATGTAGTGAATGGTGAATGAAAAAATTCGACTAATACAGAATACAGAATTCATTTTTTTTTCTTTGCTATATTCATTGCGAAAGAGACCTAGGTAATACCCAGTTTGGATTTAGGAATGCGCTAGGTACCCGGTACCGGTGAGGCATTTTTTGGCTTAAATGTACTTCTCCAAAAATGCCGCAACCAACGTAAAGATATTTATGTGGAAAAAACCTTACAATAAAGTAAAAATTTCCTTTGTAAAATGGTATAAAGTGTTTATTAAAATTATCCATAATAGATTTATAAATTTTTAAAACGTTTTAGATCCTATCAGATTATCATCCGTGTAAAACGTCTATAAAGTAATTGGAACTAGCAACGTATTGAGGTCAGATGACCCTTAAATTACAAATTAGAGTAACGAACATTATAATTCTTAAGATACTGGTGGGATTACATATCACCATAAGAGATTACATTTTTTAAGGGAACATACAATTTCCCAACTTAAAAAAGGGACCTTACATCCTGTAAGGGCGTAACAGAACATATCGGTTATCTCGGTAACAACAGTAACAACGGTAACAACAGTTAATGTTACCTCTCAGGGCGTAATGTTCATTACTCTAATTATGTAAGTTAAGGGTCATCTGACCTCATGATGTAGCTAGTTCCAACTACTTTATAGACACAAAAAAAAATCCATTTTGAATGATTTTATTTTTCTCTTTTAAGTTTTATATTTACGCGACGAAAAAGCTTTTGATAGGGTAAAGCCTGGAACGCTTTTGAAATATTAAGAACCAAAGGCATTTGTGGTAAAGATCTACGTATCATAGAAAACTTATATTGGAGGCAGTCGTACGAGTCGATGGGAGATTAACTAACCAATGTTAAATTCAAAGAGACGTCAGATAGGGATGCATTTTATCCCCGCTGTTATTTAATATCTACTCGGATATAATTTTCAAGCAGGCTTTTCTAGATTAAGATTTTGAGAGTGAAAATCAGTAGTTAATAATCTTAGATACGCTGCTGACACTGTTAACTTATGCGATAGCCTCCAGGGCATTTGAGAGTTGTTCCAATGCTTAAACAGGACAGGAAGAGAAATGGGTGTAAAAATGAATGTTTCTCAGACAAAATTTATGATTTCAGTCGCCAAATTCACGATAATGTTTTCCTACAGATAGATCAACAAAACATTGAGAGAGTTACTCACTTTAAATGTTTAGGATGCTACATTACAGACCAACTAGACCCAAGTAAAGAGATCCAGAGCAAAATTGAAGCAGCTCGCACAACCTTTCTAAAAATGAAATCATTTTTCTATAACCACAGCTTAAACCTAAAATTACGCCAAAGAATGATCAAATATTATATTTGGCCAATATAATTGCCAACGTTAGGGGAACCTGCTATGGCACCGAAAAAAGAAGATACCTACCTCGTGAATACGTTTTTTATTTTAATTAAAATGTTTTATTTTAATTAGGTTTCCGTTTCTAATCGTATTGCCAAATGTAGAAATAAGTATGTTATTTTATTTTAAGAGTTTATTATTAAAACAAGCTTAAATAGAAAAATGCATGCGAATAACAATAGGGGATGAAACCAACAATGTATGTAAGGATGGGACTAAGTAAGGAAATCGGAAAAACATGTAAAATTAGCAGTAAAAGTATATTATTGCGAGCTAGAAATCTCCTATTTTATTTATTATTACCGAAAATGCGATTAAAACAATAACAAAGTTATTTTACCGACTTTTGCACTCGCTGTTCATTGTACTACGCGTGTTTGCATGTCTGAAATCTATCAGCTCTCTATTTTTCGCATTCACAATGTATTTTCTAAACTTAGTAAAAGTTTTTTTTTGTTCATTGTTGGGTTTACTTTTAGATAGATAAATTAGATCTCAATGTGTTGTAATGTTTTTGAAATGTTACAATATTGTATTTTGACGTGACAACGTCTTAAATTAGGTTGTGGCTCGGAGTCACTCATGAAAAAGTGTAACGCCCGCTCACGTCTGTTACGATGAGTCACCGAACGAGAGAGAGGCCCGCCGGACCGGCGAATGCCTTGCGTCTCTCTCCCACTCAAACATGATCGGTCCGCTGCGCGCGCAGCACTAGAGAATTAGTACAATGTTTTAGTAAACAAAATATATTTCTATAGTTAAAATTTGTGCAATTCTTATTTTCATTCAATTCCTTGTTCCTATTGTGCAATTTAATAATATTCATATCAATAAATATTCTACCGAGAAAAAGACGTTGTCACGTAAAATCTTCGCCCGTAAAACCGACTTTACAGGCAACCGATTTTTTTTTGTCTTTTTTGTTTTCTGACGAATCTTTTACATATGGTATAATTATGTTCCTTGAATCGTTTCTTATACATTTTTCAGATCCTATTTGTGTTGTTTCCGAACGAATCCGAACTATTAAGAGGAGAAAACGACTTACCTCGGTCATATCATGCGCCATACTATCTTGGAGGGAAAGACAGATATAAGAAGTATAGGCCTAAAGAAAAAATCATAGCTTAGAAATATAAAAGATTGGACGAAAATCAAAGGAAATAATCTAATTCACAGATTAGGACAAAATTGAATTTGCCGTAATGGTCGCCTACCTCAACAGAGATGGCACATAGAAGGAGGATTTGTGTTGTACGATTTTTTATGTTCTAAAAAGTTCATAAATGACAAATGATACAAGTTTCTTACCAAAATATATGTTAACCCATTTTCCTCCTCTAAAAACGCATTTTTGTTGGACCAAATAATTTTTGAAGAGGTGAAATTAACCTCGCCAGGAGATAACACTTGAAATTGCAACTATTAATCTTGATATAAAGTGTTACAAATTCTATTGAAACGATTTTTTTAATACTAATTCTTTGGTACAATTTTTCAAAAACATTAGCATTTTAGTTCCCGATTATCCATTGAAGGCCCAATTGATCTGTTCAAAATGTTACTGATTCGGGACCTTATAATTTATATCCACTTTAAACAAATCGAAATAAACAAGAGGCCTATAATTTTAAAAAATCAGTTTTTAAAGCAATTTTGCGAGGTAGGGTCTAAATTGATTTGCACATAATTGCATAAAATTATATCGGACGAAACAAATCGATATGTTTGGATCAACAGTCTTATATCATGATCGTATGAAAAGTTATTTTAATATATGCAAGAAAATCTAACCAGTACAAGGGTTAATCAATAACTACGTGTCATAATGCATGAAATAATATATATATATATATATATATATATATATATATTAAACATATATATGCTATATATACATTAAACTTAATGTGGCTTGTAGATCAGCCCTAACAATTAATAATCTTTATTCTAAGATAAAAGATAAGACTCCCATAGATAGGCTTAGTAACATTGTCTACAACATTCCATGTCTCTCTTGCAACAATTCCTACATCGGTCAAACATCTCAATTATTGAAATCACGTATTACACTACACAAAAGTGATTCTCGACTTCACCCTGACCGTTGTGCATTAGCCAAACATGTCCATTCCACTGGTCATCTCATGGACTATACGAACACTACAATTCTCCACCGTGAGAACAATAAATCTAAAAGAGAGTTCATTGAAATGTCTTATATTTTTCTTAACGATTTCTCTATTAATGTTAAGAGTGACATTAAGAATCTAAGCGATACATACCACTTCTTACTTAAATCAGATACCAAGAACAATACAACAACACAGATAACTAACTTGACTGATATATCCATTACAACTAACCTACCTTTATAATTAATTTTCATTAACTAAAAAAGATAACATTCCCTTGCTTTTCTTAGATACATCTCAATAAGATATAATAATACATGAACAATAGAATATAATTAAATAAAGAAAATCAAAATAATATTTCCCTATACTTGGATTTAATTTCATTCGTTTTTACCAATGAACCTTAACGACATAAAGATTCATAAGAACTACTTGAATTTGTCAGCGCATGCGTTCTGGCTAAAACAGAACCTAACTTTTAAACTTTCTAAAAATCAAAATTTTAGTTATTGCCGACAATTCAAAGAATTACCTCCTTTTAAATGTAGTTACATTGGGTTTTTCGATTAACCTTGGGTAAACCTTTGCGTGTTAAGTTCAAAGCTACCATACATTTCAAACCTTAAAAAAAACTTTTTTTGCACATAGTAACAAAAAACACCACTATGTTACTAGCAAAGTTTTTTAATATTCTAACTCTACAATTCTAGTTACGGTAAGATCAATAATGTTTTAATAGATAATATATGGTAGCTAATTATAATTTATTCTCTTTCAGCCCTGAAGAAGCCAAATTAATTCTCTTTGGCGAAAACGTTCGGCGAAACAATTGATACTCATTAGAGTCTTTCTCGCAGATTTCCCCATAATTTAAGAGTTTACTATTTAACTTATCTGCAAAGATTAAATTTCTTTTCTATATATATTGTGGGGTATTAACAAACAAATGTACTATTACGAATTAATAGTACTTAATTAACAGAACTATTCCTTCGATAACTCTGGCGAGAAAAATGGGCTTTTCCTCATATGTGCAAATAATTATTAAAATTTAAATGGTTGCAATAAACAATCAAAGACAATTTATAGGTTTAGGTAAAACTAGGTAAAAACTTACCGCTGGGTCTAATTACCAGGGTTTGCACTACAAAACAACGAACGAAATCAATTCAATATGCGTGCAAGGGTTCACGTGCCGGGTTGCGTCTTTTCTTTTCAACGACTGGTGCTCTTCTCTCTTAAAGGGACGCATTCCACGAGCCCGATGGCGGTACTTATCGGGATCGTAGGAATACAGGGAGGACAAATGTATTGATTAATTTATACAACCATATTTGAATTTAAACATATATATATATATATATATATATATATATATATATATATATATATATATATATATATATATATATATATATATATATATATATGCCAAAGATTAAATCTTAATTAAATAGCCAAATATATGGCCTAGGACAAATTTGTTAAACTTCCGGTGTTCGAATCGGTATCAATAGAGTATTATAACGTCATTTGAGCATCCCTGCTTCGTCAGACACTCAGGTTGATACAAATTCAAACTCAGAAAGTCCAACGAATGTCCCCTAAATCTCTACCACTGCAGTGGTTAGCGTACAGAGGTGCCATCTGCTTAAATACGCTGGCAAAAAACCTGAAAAATCTAAGCAGGCATATTTACGAACTGGCTAAGATCAAGGTGCATAGCAGACCTAGGTCATACTCATACTCATACGCTCCGAGAAATCATGACGAGAGCTACAAAATTTGAAATACCGTTAGCATTAAGCTTCATAGATTTCGAGAAGGCTTTCGATTCTATATATCTCAAGGCACTAATCGAAGCTTTGACCAATCAAGGTATTGACAAATTGTACATAGAGACTTTAGCCTGGTAAAAATGCAGCTGTATTTAAATCCAGGATGCCACTACACCTGAAGAAAAAAGTTTTTGATCAGTTACCAATCATGACATACGGCTGCGAAACTTGGACACTAAAGAAAGCGACAATATCGAAACTCAAAGTCATTCAAAGTTCAATGGAGCAATGCATGCTAGGTATAACAGAGAGATCGAAAAAGAATGGAATGGATCAGACAGAAAACCAAGGTCACTGATGTAATTCACAGAATTAAATCTTTAAAATGGAAGTGGGCGGGACATTTAGCCAGAAGAATTGAGAGTAGATGGTCCACTAGAATTACACTGTGGTATCCAATATACCTCAAGGAAACAAATAAAGAACGACTATGTAAGGTAGTCTGCATCATAATCGGTAGAATACGCTTAGAATGATGATAATTTTTTATTTCTACGACCTTCTCACTGGTATGGTATCTTCTATCAGGTGTAAATGGCCACATCAACTCATCTGTCTCTGTTCTATAAACTTCAATATGGATTGTATTTTCAGTTCTTTCCTTACATCTGTGTTCTTTTCTGCATGTCAATTTTGTGTTCATTGCATGATACAGTTTTAGCGTTTTCCCTACTCTGCGATTGATTTCTGCTTCTAGAGATTCTGTTTGTTCTATTATTACTCCTAAGTATGTAAATGTTTTAACTTGTTCTATTTTTGTTCCTTCAATTTCTAATCCTTTCTACTCCTTCCGGAATGTCTTCATTTTTCCATAATTTACTCATTATTTTTAGTAATATTTGTTCTCCATTTTTCCCTTATTTTTTATAATTTCTGCTATTATTCTTTCCAATCGCCAACGTAGCGTAGACTAGCAATGGCCCGAACCGCAATAGCTAAACTGATTAAACTATGGAAAGACCGAACACTACAAGGAATACTAAGCTCAGGTTGGTCAATGCCCTTATTTTCCCATTGCTACATACGCAGGTGAAACATAGACACTCAAATAATCGATAGGAATAAGATCGAAGCCTTCGAAATGTGGATCTATAGAAGAGTTCTACGCGTGTCCTGGACAGAACATAGAACCAACCTGTCAATTCTGAAAGAGCTTCATATAAAAGGCATGTTATTAAAAAAAGTAAATTTACTTCGGCCACATAGCTAGAAGAACAGGGACCATGGAATCATTGGTAGTAGAAGGCAAGGTAGAAGGCTGAATACCAAGAGGAAGATCTCCAACACGATGGGCAGACCAAATGAAAACTCTGGTGGGAAAATCAATACATGAAGCCGTCTGTATGGCACAGGATCGCAGCAAATGGACGCAGTAAGCCAATAATATTGGGGGCGTGTCACCTCGCCCTGACAAGGGCTCCAGGAATGGAGCTTTGCTTGTTTTATTGCTTGTTCTAGTTCTTCCTCGTTTATTGAGTTTTCTGTGTTATCTTCCAATATATTATTTTGTTCTTCAATAATGTCGTCTTGGTTTATATCATTAATAGTTCTTCAAATTGTTGTTTTCATCTTTTTGCTATTTATTTTGTTTCTATATTAATTCTCGATTTTTATCTTTAATGCTGTATAAGCTCATGTTTTTTTTGTGTTCTTATCGTCTTTTGGGTTCTGTAGAATAGCTTTTGGTTACTTTTGCTATTTTATTCCATTTTACCTCCCAATTTTTTCCAATTATTGCTCTTTGCTGCTGTTACTAATATTTTTACATTTTTCCTTTTAGTTTTATAGTTATTGTAATTCTCGTTTGTTTTATCTTTCAAATATTGTTTCCATGCTTTTTTCTTCACGTTTACTTGCTTTTTTATTTCTTCGGATCACCACGCTGTCTGTTTCTTTGATGAGTCTTATATACTTGTCCTTATAGTTGTTGAATAGGTTGTTTGCGTCATTATTGTCTTCTATTTCTTTTATTGCTCTAAGTTTCTCGTTTACTTTTTTCTCAAATATTTTTGTTATTTCTTTGTTTAGTAGTTTATAAGTTTTTATCGTCTATGTTTTAATTGGTTTTTCCTTTTCTGTACTAAGCTTTTTATTTATTCTCGTATCTTTGTTACTGCCATGTAATGTACCAAACTACGCAAAAAAATGTAACGACTTTCGATTAATTAAAGTCTCATGACCCATATTCTGAAGCTATTTCTAAAAATTATCCATAACAGAATTTACAAAAAAAAATTTGGCTTTCGAAACGGTATGGGAACTCGAGAAGCTTTGTTCAGTTTCATTGTTCTCATGCAAAACTGTCGGGATCAACAAAAATATGTCTACTTGTGCTTTATAGATTATGAAAAAGGCTTTTGACAAAGGCAAACACGATCAGCTAATAGAATGCTTGCAAAAAAAGATCCTGGATCCAAACGACATTAATACAATACGTGAACTCTACTGGAACCAAAAGGCCTCTGTCAGAACTAAAATGGGTGATACTGAAACCATAAACATCCAAAGATGAGTTAGACAAGGTTGTATACTATCACCATTATTATTCAACTTGTACTCAGAGGACATCTTTGCACATGCTCTAGATGAAGCACAAGAAGGAATAAAAGTCAATGGAAAAATCGTGAACAATATCAGGTATGCCGATGATAAAGTACTGATTGCTGGCAGTGAAGAATAACTACAAATTCTGCTAACCAAAGTAGTGCGAGAAGGAGAACTATGCGGCCTTAAGGTGAATGTAAAAAAAAACCAAAACAATGGTAATTTCAAAAAAACACACACCAGTTATAAACATACTAGTCAACAACAATCTAGTTGAACAAGTGAAAAAGTTTAAGTATCTAGGCTGTGTTGGATACATGAAACCTTAGACCAAGAACAAGAGGTTAAATGTAGAATAGAACAGGCAAGAAACACCTTCTTAAAGATGCGACAGTTACTCACTACCCGTAATCTTGATTTGTCCCTATGATACCGCATGATAAAGTGTTATGTATATAGTGTACTATTACACGGCGTGGAAGCTTGGACGTTAACAGTCAGCTCGTTACGACGTTTAGAGAGCTTTGAGATGTAGGTATTTCGTCGTATGCTGAAAATTCCATGGACCGACCGCGTTAGAAATGAAGAAGTTTTAAGGCGTATGAATAGAGAACGTGAACTCACAGAAATTGTCAAGAAGCGTAAAACGTCTTATCTTAGACACATATTTATACACGACAGGTATAACTTCCTTCAGCTTATTATAGAAGGCAGACGCGGCCCGGGTAGACGACAAATGACCTGGCTGCGCAACATCAAAGATTGGACAGGATTAGACTTTCAAAGTTTAATAAGGAAAGCCCAAAATAGGGAAGACTTTGCAGAGGTCATCGCCAACCTTCGCTAAGAAGACGGCACCTAAAGAAGAAGATGTAATGGTCGCTGCCTATTTCGGGTCCTCTCCCGACATAGGAGGAATACTTTTGTATCCATTACTTTTCTTGTATCATTGCTTGCAACTAATTTAACTATATAGTCAATTATGGATGTCTCATTTTGACTTTTGACTTCTCTGGTATACATGTGTATTTCTTTTTATTTAAAAATGTATTATTATCATGTTGTCTAAAGTGCAAAATTCCAGCAATCTCCTTCAATTATTATTTCTGGTCATTTCTCCAAGTGATCGTATATGATTTCGTCTTTTATTCCAGTCCTACTGGTGATATGCATATTTCTCCTCTTGCAGCTTTTTTTGCAAACGTTAACTTTTCCCAAAATTCTTCTTTGCTTTGTGCGTTGGCATCTTTGTTTGGTCCATATTATTATACTACTATAATAGTTTTTTTTACGGTTACACTCTTTATCATTCATTTCTGAATGGATGGATCGCAAATTACTGGGATTTTTGGGCTTTTGGATTTTGGATTATTGGGTTTAAAATGAGATAGTCGGCAAACATGTGCAGAATACCAAATAAGACATATAGTTATTGATAGAGGTAATGGATTTTGACAAGAGCTATGAGTCATGCCGATGCCGTACACAAGTGTACCTGTTATTTACAAAGTCATAGCTCTTGTCAAAATCCATTACCTATGCATGCGTTATCCTGATAAGCCACCAATTTCTTTTGTACCAATAACCTTGCTATAACATTTCCTGCCGCCCAAACCTTAAAATCAACGGGATAGTGGTGAAAACGTGCGAAAAACAATCAGTTATTGCTCCTATATGAACTAATAAACCACACTCATTAGAGGGTGCTACAGTCGTTCGTGAGCCTTGACCTCAAAACATCCTTCCCTATCTAGTACCTGTCTTCTTTATCCCCTCACTCCCATCGTTCTCAAATCTTCTTCCACACCGTCTGGATATCTGAGGTTAGGTTAGGTCGGGTCACGTTGCAATAAAATAAATCAACTTCTGTAAAATAAAGACACATGTTTAACTCTATACTGTGATATTTAACCCATAAAGGATGATTCAAAAAGATTTCTCCAAATTTTCGCCAACTCCCTAGCCACGAACCTATCGAGCTACCCTCGTAGATATCAAATAATATTTAAATGCACCACTTTAATATGTTAATTTTTATTGAATTTTTTCTTTTTTAGTGTTGTATATTAAAGATAATAGATCTATTACTGATATTTTTATAAAAAAGTTTTCAATAACTGTTTATTCTCCGTTCTAAAATATCTTGAATAAGAAAAGTAAGGCAGACATTATAGTGATTTCACACTAACGTTGAATAAAATTAAAGCGAAGCTGAAAATAATCAATTTCTGAACGAATGAATGGTTAAAATAACTAATTAGATAAAAAAAAACTGGTATTATTGTCGGTTATTGTGGATTAATGGAGAAAAATTGATACGGAGGTAAAAGTGATTTTTTTAACCTAGAAATGTTTATTTTTGTAACAATAGAACTGATGCATTAAAAGGTTTTTGATCCATATGGTTTATTTGTTGAAACAGAACATTACTACTCATTTTGTTTCACATAATTTTATTTTTCCTCTTTTTCTGTTAGTATTTTTCTTTTAACATTGTATACATTTTTATACTCTTCTGCTTTAGCTTTTGTTACAGCTAATTTCGATTCAATTTTAGCAGCCGTCTATTTTTAGTTCTTTGACATTTTCTTGCATTCTTCAAATTGTTTTTTCTTTTATTTCCTGTGTTTCGTTGAACCGCCATCAAGTTTTCTTATTATGATTTTTGTTTTGTTAACAAGTTATCTTTGTTGCAAGCTTGCACTGTACAAGAGAAATTAACATGAGGGTTTCTAACTGAAGCGGATCAATATATTAATATATGCACAGATAGCCAAACAGCCATGAGGGCCCTTATAAGCTCTAGGCTAGTGTGGGAATGGTGAGAGGAACTCGACAGACTGGCAGAACATACCAGTGACACGCTGGTATAGGTTCCAGATCACCGGGCGAAATGCATCGTCCGCGAATAGAAGAAAGCCTGGATCCGAAGGCAATATAACTCATACTGGTAAAACATACTCGGTCAAACAAATGGCAAATTGTATATTAGATTGAATTGTGCTAATAGGGCTGAAGTACTGAGGGTAACCATTCAAGGGACAGCTGTATACAATGGGACTGTTTTATAGAGACTCAACCTGCAAACTATGTAGCAGAGGACCTGAAACAGTCAACCATAAAAACCAGTCAAGACTCTAAAAACATAATGGTACCTATTCTTTATACCTGTATAAGCTGGTACATGGTTCCAAAATCATAGGATGGTTATAGCGAGTGAATGGAAGATTAAGCCAACTGGCTGAAGTACGACCGCTTTACAACAGATGTTTTTTCTATGGAAAAAAGTTATCTGTTTATGATTTTTTTGTGTTCCAATTCGTTTGTTGTTTTATATTTGCCGGAATACACATTCTTTCTTACTTTTAACATCCACAATTTAACCTTTGTGATCACATGTGAAAAAGACCTGTTCTAATTATTCATGACATTGCTGAGCAACTATTTTTCTGTTGCTGTTGCAGACATAATATTCTGCATTTTAGCAAAATCTGCATGTTGGTCTGCCCACTTTGCCATTTTAGCGAGATAATATTCAAAAGAGCAAGGTTCAGTGAGAATACCAGTGATTACTATGAGTTCAGTTATCTGAATATATTTTTGCGTAGCAAGTACATTTTAATAAACTTTTTGCTTGCTTTAGGCCTGGAGCATTTTCCCAGTAGGCTGCCTTAAGCTCCCTAAGGACCAAATAGTTCCTTTTATGCCCTGACACCAATATTATAGTTACTTTGTTGTGATTCGCCAGTTGCTTAGAGAAATGTTTGTAGTTCCAAGCTGTTTCCAAGTTATTTCTCCATATATCGCTTCATATCATGATATGGTTTGGCCCATCTATGTATTAAAATCATCTTAAATTATTAGGAGACAGAGATAGATGTTTGGATGTGGCTGCTTAATCACAACTTGAACACCAGGATGTTTTTTTCTTGAGTATAGTATGTTATCATTTTTAACAATTTTAATGTACATAATTTAACTGAACACCAAGTTTTCAACATAGACGAAATAGTTTTTGTTATATAGCATCGGTCTTTATAAACAAACACACAACAACAAAGTAGATCCCAGTTCCAGGGTAAATGAGATTTCCGGAGTAGGATGTTCTCATGTCCGACGATCAAAGAGGTCACGCCTCATGGAGACGGTACCTCCCTGATTCCCAAGCTACGTCTGCTCCCTCCCTAATCGCAGACATAACGTTTGGGGAGACTTAACTTGCTTTGAATCTTAGATGCCCTTGAAAATGAGACATCCGAGAAGCCTTTCTGCGATGATGTTACTGTCATCTGAATCATTTCACTTCACTTGCAAGGTCCAGTGCAATTGGACTCAACTTTCTATTGTCTAGGTAGGAAGAAAGAATGCATGACATTGCCTTGATGTATCCAAGTTGGCCCATTTTGTGAATAAGCCCTTCGTGCTACACTTTGTCAATGCAGTAGCAGTATATTTCTTCTGGTTGAATCTCTCTCTGTAATGTATTCGGTCAACCTTAACACTTGTAGCTCGCTGGTGTGTTTGGTTCTGAAACCAAATTGTGCTTCCGGTATCGTGCCTATTGTTCCAGACTCTCCTTTTAACCTAACCTTCTATTACCCTCACTGTATCCTTGATTATTGATGATGGTAGACAGATTGGTCTGTAGTTTTGAGGGAATGTTCCATTTTTTCCTGATTTCCGAAACTTGTGCTTCTTTCCATTTCTTATGAAATCTTCTTAGTCTGAGCATCACGTTTATGATTTGGCTGATGTATCCAATTGCTTTCCTTGGAAGATTTTTTAGTGCCCTTTACGTGACCCTATCTGGTCCTGGTGCTTTCTCTTTGTTTTAAGGTATTTAATTATTCATTTGACTTCTTCTGGTGAGGTGTGAGTTCCTCCTGTTTCTCCTGGGTTTCTTGATAATCTTTTATGGCTTCGTTCTACTTCTTCTATTAAATCCATATGGTAGTTTAGCCTGAATTGTCTTTCATTGGAATTTTTCATCCCTTCGCTATCGTGTACACTATACCATTTTTTCCGTATAGTGGAGGAATAGGTTTGTTTTCATGCGTTAGGATCTTTGAGATCTTACATATAGCTGGCTTGTCTGGCTGGCTGGCTGGGTCTAAATGTTTAACAAACACATCCCAGCTTTTGCTCCTATGCTCTTGTAGTTATTTTGTCACCTCCCTGTTGATTTGCTTCTTTTCTTACTTCCGGATTTCTAGTTCTGTTTGCTTTTCTTCGCATTATATTTTTTTCACTTATAAGTTTTTTTAAGCTGTTGCTTTTCTTCTGACATCTTTCTTTAATAGTTGGTTTTAAAAAAAGACAAACTATACATAAACATCGGTACCTTCTTGTCTCGACCGGAATGTAAACAGTGTTAAATCAGAGACTTTATGGGGAATTAAAGTAAACTTTAGTTCAGCGTTGAGATGGAAATATGATCAGCCTGTGAGTCAAGGCAGAAAAGAAAAACTATAAAAAATATTTTTCGTTTCGAAAGGACAAAGAAGGATTTTATAAATTAAATCTAATATTTTGTAAACAATACACATATAATGTAGTAAACTTTGATTTGATTTAACAGTTAACACTCTAAGCGCACAGTACATTTATGAAACATTGTTACGAACTAACTTCTCATCTATTTAGACCAGAGAACTAAGGATTTTCCCATGACATTTGTTGATACAGGTATCTAACAACTGCTTTTGATAAATTTGGTGATAACAATATGTAATAAAGAAAATATGCAAAAGTTTGAACTTCATTTTTTACTTATAAACAATGTAAGATCGCTATTTGATTTTAAATAATAAAGTTAAAAACCAGTAAATTATATGGAAAAGTGACTCAATTTTACTAAAAAGCATACAAAAACCATTAAAAGGAGGGTTGTTAAAGTTAATTTTGTTAGTTTGTTGCTTAGTTTTCGAAAACAGCTTCAAAAGTCGATTTTTTGAAGATTACTAATAACTTTTCTAAAAATGCACAAAATAACTTTCAATTTCGCATGATAATAAGGACAACAATCACATGTATTCAGCTATACAAATTTCAAGAAGTTTCACTTAACATTGTTGCAAAATTGAAATTGTTTATCCCAGAAAGCTTTTATCTACAACGTTATTATGCGTGAACTGTTAGGTCTACATGAATTTTGAGAGCACCAAATTGAAGAGAAACGCTTATTTTATCATTTATCAATTAAAAAATTCATAAAATCCACAAGAAAACTAAATTCCAGTAGCTGGCTGTATACCATGTATCACAAAAATTTTATTTAAAAATTCCTTTATAAAAGGTATATTAAAAACCCTATCGGGCTACATCACAGAACGGTTTCGGAATTAATGATGATGATTTCGGATGATGGAATATTAATTGCGAAAACGTTCTGTGATGTAGCCCGATAGGGTTTTTAATGTTAAACCTTTTATAAAGGAATTTTTAAATAATTTTTTTTTTAATTTACGTTAAATATTGTAAAATAGGTTTAAAAAGTAGTGTGATTTTAAGCTTATAAACAATTAAAATAACTCAGACGCGATAAGATGTAGGAAATTAATTTGTTTGTAATAGTTATGTTGGCATTTTACACGAATTCCAAAAAAAAAATAATATCCTACAACCCTTAAAACCCGAATTAGCCCTTTTTTTTTCAAAAATTCAGCAGAGCTTTGTTTATAAACAATAAACAATTTAAAAACAATCATTTGATAGATTAAAAGTTCAAGTTTAAAGAAAAACAAATTTAAAAGCGATTCATTCACCATCCATGAAACACCAAAGATAAAGGATTTAACAGTGAAACGATTTTACTATTTCAAAAACTGAATTCATAAACTCAAATTTATAAAACTCACAATTTGTCCGGTTTTAATTAACGAAAATTGATGTTTTTTTAATTTGTGGTACCTCGTGACATAGATCATAAAAATGCATTTATTTAATTTGTGAATTGTTTATTTAACCGAAACAATTTAAAATAAATATCTGTTTTGCAAAATGCTACTTTTTTCTTCAAAAAGTCGAAAAGGTTATGAAATAATAAGCAACTTAAATATTTATGTATTATAGTCTTAAATAATATGTTTTACCAATAAATTTAACAAAAATAATTTTTTTATTTGAAAATCAAATCTATACGTGTGAATATGAATATGAATTGAATTGGCTTATTATTTTTACATTTATTTTTTCTCGAAAACATTAAAAATATATTTTGCACAAACAAAAAATATTTAAATTTAAAGACTAATCTTTTTTTAAAAATCATCTTAAGAGTGGTGAACAGCTTTAAACTCAAATAATACAAGACTTTTTCCGTTTATTCGTTTCCTTTACAAAATTGCTTACGATTAGAACAGTATTCGTATTATCTTGAAACAAAATAGAATAAAAAGAAATGGAGATGTAATGCAAAAATAAAAAATGATTGTTTTCTTTAAAAGCAATTTGTGGCGTGTACTTAAATACAAGCCGGCAAACAAAAAAATAATATATTGTCAGGAGATTCGGGACTTGAGATTGGAATTTGTCGTTAGCGCAGTGTTCGTCGAAAAGTAACACAATTACTAAGGATAATCAATAATTGAGGAGATACTAAATAACAATCATTATCCTGGACCGGTAGACGTGAGATAGACCGCAAGAAACATCGGTCGGTTTGGTTGTTCGGCTTAGCCACAGATCAGCTAATAGTCGTAATTGAGATTACAGAGGCACATATAATCACCCCAAGTCTCACTCTGGATAATTTTGTCTCAGCCACCCTCTCTCCCAACCAATTACGCCACTCACTTTCTACTCCGACCGTTCTGTACCACCCGAAAGTAGGAGAAAGTTGTGCACGCCACAGTCTAACCGATACATCTATAAATATAAAAATATTTTTACTCATTTGTTCTACATATGCTTTTCATCGTTACAAAATATTTATTCTTTTTCCTTTTGCCTTATAACTTTGAACGCATCGAATCCCAAACGTCATATAAATATATAATTAATTTACCATTTGGACGTTTATTCCCTATAAAATATTTGTTAAAAAACTACGATTATGTCCCAGATCAATTTGTTTTATCTATAGCAGCATACACAAAGTATTACATACAAAACCACAATCTGTAGATCTATATCGTGAGCACAAATAAACCCCTTTTCATAGCTTGTAATATAAATTTCGAAATTATCCGGTAGATTACACAAAACTAAAAGTTTGTTCGGCTTATCACCGAGGTAGGTCGTGTTTTTATAGTTTTAAATGCAACATTGTTGTTTTAAAATCAACTTCAATAATGCCTGTTCTTGATAAGTGGAACTGACATGCATTTCATTTTAAAAAATTCGTTCCTATTGTTTTATTATTTATTGACAATTTAGCTGTGTATAAGCAGTTGAAAACATGATGTGGTAGGTAATTCAAACTACCTATTTACTATTCAGTACGTTTTTATTATACATTAATTCATGTGAATAGAAGGATATACCACTAGGATTTTCAACATTTTATACTTTAAACAATTTCAAACTACGAAGAAACGAAACAAGGGGAGGCAAAATAGCAGCCTACATAAATATAAATACCGTCATTATGTTTTAAATGTACATAATTTGATATAGATATATATATATATATATATATATATATAAATATATATATATATATATATATATATATATATATATATATATATATATATATATATATATATATATATAGGAAAATAACGATAAAATTTGTATTATTGAGTAAAATGTAAAAGGTTTATCAGAAACACTTGTATTCACGCAGAAAATGCAGTATTGTCAAAACTGAGAAATGGACCATGTTGTCTATTGCTTACGCGGTTTTCTGTTATACTCTATCTGTTTGCAACTGGCAGCTCATAACAAATCTTCTTCTTCTCGTAGCACTACAACCCGGAGTGAGTTTTGGCTGACTGCACAACTTGCTTCCATCTTCAACGGTCGTTCATAATAGTTGGTAATAAAGTAAGACCGAGAACACGTAGCAGCGAAGTAGGCCGATCTGCAATGCCAATTTTATGTATCTGTTACATAATATCTTGGACATCCTTCTAAAAGCGGCTCTGACCTGCTCAATTCTGGATCTAATTTCACCATGACTCTTTGCGTTACAGTTTAACTGATATCCAAGGTAAAAAATTTCATCAGCTTGCTTAAGTTTGATACTATTTACATATATAGACGGTCTTATATTCTGTTGTTTACTTATTACGAGTATTTCAGTTTTCCGTATGTTCAGATCCAGACTTGCTTCCTGACAGCTCTCAACGACACTGCCAACTAATGTTTGCAGATCTTCTTGAGTAGATGCTAAGAGTACTGTGTCATGCTTCTTCTTCTTCATGTGCCTTGTCCGTTCCGAACGTTGGCAATTAACATGGCTATTCTGACTTTGTTTACGGCAGATCTGAATAGTTCAGCAGATGACAATCCGAACCATTGCCGCAAGTTTTGGAGCCACGAGTGTCTTCTCCTCCCTGGACCCCTTCTGCTGTCTATTTTCCCTTGAACGATCAGTTGTAGTACTCTATATTTATTATGTCTCATAACGTGACCCAAGTATTCCAACTTTCTTTTCTTTATACTTATTCCTACCTCTCTCTCTTTACCTATCCGGCGTAGTACCTCTTCGTTGGTCACGTGCTCAGTCCAGGATATACGTAATATACGTCGGTAAGCCCACATTTCGAAGGCTTCTACTTTTTTCATCAATGTTGCGGTCATTGTCCACGCCTCCATTCCATATAACAAAACCGGGAATACATAACATTTCAGAAGTCGAATTTTGAGAGGTAGGGTGAGATTTTTAGAGGTGAAAATTTGCTTCATGCTAGTGAACGATGCTCTTGTCTTTTCTACTCTTATACGTATTTCCTTCGCTTGATCCCAATTTGAGTTAACTGTTGTTCCCAAGTAGATGTACGAATCCACGTGTTCAATTCTTTCATTGTCTAATATCAGTTGCTGTGGTGGTTGTTGGGTTTTGCTTACTAACATCCATTTGGTTTTTGTGATATTTAGTCTGAGTCCGTATTGTGCACTTGTTTTTTGTATCTTACTCATTAGGCAACTCAGTTCCTCCATGCTACTTGCTAGAATCACAGTGTCATCAGCATACCTTATGTTATTGATTATTTCTCCATTTATCTTTATGCCTTCTGTGCTTTCCTCCAGCGCTGTCTTAAATACTTCTTCTGTCGTACCCCTTTCTTGATCTCAATTTTATTGGTCAATGTAGATCCTACTTTCACTTTAGCTGTTTGGCCCCAATAGAGACTCGCTATTGTTCGAATGTCTCTGTAGTCGACTCCGATCTTATGGAGAACTTCAATTATCTTTTCGTGCTTTACGTTATCGAATGCTTTTGCGTAGTCTATAAAGCATATGTACACGTCTTTGTTCATATCTCTGCAGCGCTGGATGAGTACCTGTAGACTAAAAAGTGCTTCTCTTGTCCCAAGAGAATTCCGAAACCCAAACTGCGAATCTCCAATGTTATCCTTGCATTTTTTGCTTATTCTGTTGTAAATAACCTTGGTGTATGCCTTCGAAATGTAGTTAATTAGACTTATCATCCGATGTTGATCACAAGACTTTGCTTTTGGTTTTTTCGGTATGGCAACAAAAGTTGACTCTAGCCAGTCTTCAGGAAACTCCCAGCTGTTATAAATATTGTTAAAGAGTCTGACGAGTGAGTCTAGAAATTGACTGTTTGTTTCGCACAGCATTTTCAATACTTCCCCGTATACGTTATCGTTGCCTGGTCTTTTGTTATTTTTAAGACCCTTTATAGCATTCTCCACTTCTGATTTTAGAATAGAAGGGCCAGTATCATCATTGCTCAGTGTATACCCACTAGGACGGTCATCATTAAACAGTTGTTCCACATAAGTTTCCCAGATTCTAAATATTTTGTCGGGGTCTAGTTGTAGATTTCCATTATCATCGCATAGCCCTTTCGATAAAATATTGTAGCTTTTCTTTGTTGTGAGTTCCTTTATCTTCTTATGCATATTGTGATAGTCGTATACCTTTTCGCACTGTTCGATTTCTTCGCATCTCTCCGAGATCCATTTCTCTTTAGTTTTTCTTATCTCAGCTGTGTCATGCGCATATCGCAAATTGTTGATGACTTCACCGTTCACAATTC
Organism: Diabrotica undecimpunctata; assembly: GCF_040954645.1. NCBI lineage: Eukaryota > Metazoa > Arthropoda > Insecta > Coleoptera > Chrysomelidae > Diabrotica > Diabrotica undecimpunctata. The sequence goes on from NC_092812.1 coordinate 44,434,491, forward strand.
TTTCCAAGTAAATGTTGAAAAGCAGGGGCGACAAGAGGCATCCCTGCCGTACTCCTCTTTTAATATTAAGAGCCTGTGATTCCAAACCGTCTACTAAAACTGATGTTGTTTGATTCCAATACAAATTTGCAATTATGCGAGTCATCCAAGCCAATGTATCTTAGAACTTCGATCAATATAGTGCTTAACACGATAAAATGCCTTTTGGAAGTCAATAAAACAACAGTACATATCTACAGATATATTCCGACATCTTTGAGCAAGCACGTTCATCCCAAACAATGCCTCTCTCGTTCCAAACATGTTACGGAAACCAAACTGTGTGTCACTTAGGTATTCCTCGCATTTATTATAGATGTGGACATGTATTACCTTTAGAAAAATGTTCAATAAATGGCGTAACAAACTGATCGTTCTATATTCAGCACAGGATTTTGGTGTTGTCTTCTTAGGTAGACATATGACCAATTGGACCAACCATCAGGTAGGTGTCCGCTGGTATAAATGGTACTGAAAAACGAAGTTATAGCCTCTAAAACATTGCTATTATTTATAAGCTTGTATATTTCATCCGTAAAATAGTTTCGAAACACAATTCACGACATGTCTCCTCAACTAAGCAAAAATCATTAGCGAATTGGTTTCTTGTACTCATACAGAGTAGATCCGAATAAAATGAAAAAGACAGTCAAGATTTGATTTCACGTACAAAGCGTCTATGTATCTGTTTATACGTATTTCGCCTTAATAAGGCTCATCAGAACAGATATTCATAGGCGTTCTCAACGTGAAAAATAAATCTTTCCTGTCTTTAAGAAGCAACACTAAAATGGCTTCGAAACGGACGCAATAGCGACATCTGATAATAAATCCGTAAAATAGTTTCGAAACACAATTCAGATTTCTACCTTAATCTGAGCCTTCTAAAAATTGCAAAGCAAAGAACTTTGTCCTCTACTTCAATTATTACTTTATCATGTTAAACGTGTCGTATCTATTTTGAAGTTCTATTTCATGACACTGTTTGGCTAGATGTTATCTCTTTGCTTCTCGAATTTTACGTCGAATTTTTTTTTGTATACTTTTATAAACTTTTTCGTTTGCTTTTTTGTTTTTTGCTAGTCGCCCTTGCTCCATTAAATACAATATGGTTTTTGCATATAAGTCTTCTTTTTTAGCTTTGAGTTGCCTGTTAAATTCTTTTCACAGATTTCTTCAACTGTTGTTATAATTTTATTTAAGCCCTCATCAACATTCTCACCAATATTTTCCCAAACTAAATTTTCGTTCAGTTGTCTTTGAACCGTTTGCTTAACTTTTTCGTCTTGTGGTTGGATTATATCAATATTTTTGCAAGACTTCTTTTTGGTCACCTTTTTTAATTTTAAAACAATTGATTGCAATGAAAATTAGATTTTGTAATCAATTTTTGACGTTTCGATTTCCACTCGGAAATCGTTTTCATATTTACGCCATGCTTCTTTCAGTAGATATCATTCAATGTACGTATCCTATCGATGGTTATGGTTGTTCTCGAAAGTTCTCGCATAGTTTTCTGTCTTCTTTATGTTGTTTAATTGTTGTATCTCCGACTCCGGATGCTTTATTGGGCTTGACCTCTTTTATAAGTTCTTTTTCTCTTATTTCTCGAATTGTTTCTTTTTTGTGTCCCCTCTTTGGCTTTGATATTGTATTCACTTGGTATTTTTTAACCTTTAATTAATTTTAGGACCAATTTACAGATATCTGTTCATTTTGATCGCACTCAAATGTCCCGTTTCCCCCTAAATGCTTTTGTCAAAGTTTAAATAGCAAGAAACTCGGGAGGAAAACAAGGAAACTTTGACAGTTTTAAGTTAGCAACGGCTCTTCTAAGGCAATTAACATAATCAGATAATGAAAGCGGTGTTCCTGTCCCAATCTTTGCCTAGATCAAAATTTTCCCAATGTCGCTGAAAAATATAAGGAAAAGAATCAAACAAAGATTCGTATTTTCTAAATTACGAAGCAATTGAGCCATTATATTTCATACAGTCTTTAATTATTCATCAGTAAATGACTATATTTGTTGAATAATATATTGTACAACTAACAAAATGTCATAAAAATAGGCAACAAAGGCATGACAATGACCAGCTAGCATTTTAATGTCATGGTTTTTTCGATATTTGCACATTAATGTGTTAAATATTTACGGCTTTTTGCTCTTCTGTCACGTTTGTCGTATTTTCAATATTGTAATGAATAGTTTCAAAAACATAATTTCAAAAGAAGTAAAAAGTCCAGAACTGGTCTGGATTTGTATCTAAGAACTAATTTAAGTGGGGCAATGTGTTAAAGGTTGTTTTATACTTGGAATCAGAAACATGGCTGAACAATTAATGCTAAAATGGTATAATTGATGCTTTAAGTACTTCGATAATTGATCTTACATAATTGCGGGTTTTAGAAATATTTCAAATTGTTGCAGTAAATATCAATTAACTTATTAGCAGACTCTCTATTTGGTAGGCAAAGAATTTATTTAGTATCCAAAATGATACCGTCCTTTTTTATCATTTCCATAAAGTCATTATTGGCCATTATACTAAGGTAAATAAAAATTTAAAAGTAAAGTCTTCTAAAAACGTTACTTAGTGTTTTTAGATTTTTTGTACAGTTTATATTTGGAAGCCATCAAACTACCATTTTTTTGTTACCTAAAACCATTTATTTCTTCCAAACACTACTAGCATATCTTCATGTAAGGCCAAAAATTCCTGCTTGCAACTGATTTGGCGAAAAAAGACGTAAAAGTGCAAATTCGAATTGCAGAGGGAAGAATGCGTTAGCAAGTGTTTTGGAACTCTTACCAAAAAATCCCGCAACCTTTACAATAGTTATCGATTCTAGTAATCGAGTTTTATGGTGTCCTGCCGTTCCGATAATTATAGGGACGGCGCTGGCGATTTTGTCGTCGGAATTCTACAGCCGAAAAAAAAACTTTCATTCTTTCACTCTCATGTCATTCTTTTTTGTTTCTAAAATACTCTTTTTATCTTTAATATATCGTCGACCTAATTAGCAAATCACATAAGTCACAAAAGCAAAACTTTTCAGGAGACACATTAAATTAATTAAATTAAAAAATACTGTAAGTTTCTGTTCTAAATATCGATGATAAATCTACTACAGGTTAGAAATTAGTATATTTTTATCTAAAACATGATATCAGTTAATGATAATTATATAAATGGACTTATTGATTTTTCTGCGCTTATTCTTATTTTTGTTGGACTTGTGTGACTTAATAAAAATACATCGTTCAAACAACTATTACATTTGATTGATAACTTTTCTACTTAAAAACGATTTTTTGAACAAATTAAAATTTAGTGTACTTAATATTTATTTTCGTAATATTCATGTGGCAACTGATCGTAAAAATGGTGGTAGTCTTTGTATAAAACATTTTTTTAAAGACATTAAGTTTTGAAAAGGGACAGAGGAAAAATTATTGATGAAAAAATTTGTTTAAATATTGATACATTTTTTAATTCTGGAAGTTCAAACACGAAAATTTCAGATTTATTACAATATTATCACGGTATAGTGTAAGAAATGTAATTAGAAGATATAAAAGTACAGGTTTAGTAGCCTCAAAGCCTAGCAATTGGGAGAAACGGCAATGAGGGGCAAAATTTTGACGGATTTGCAGATCCACAGGCTCATACGTTGGAATTTAGTACATACAAAGTAAGTTATTTGGTTAAAAATAATTATAAAAATCATACGGAGAATTCGCAATTTTGTTACAGCCTAAAGAAAAACCACTTTTGACGTCAGAACAAAAGAAAAATAGGGTAAAATGGGCAAAAGAACGATAAGAGATGCGATGAGTCTAGATTTGAAGTGTGTGCAGGAGACAGTCGGGTTATTCGCAGGAAACATGAGGCGTTTTATCCTGTTGTATTTTAAAATTAAAGTAAAATGTACTACATTGGCGATGATTTGTGACAGTATGCTATCTAAAGGTGTAGTAAAACTTCATATTATTGAAGACATTTTAGATAAAAGCAACTATTTGGACATTTTCGAAGAATCCCTTACCGATTATGGAAGAACATTTGAATGCAGGGCAAGATTCTGTCTTCCAACAGGACGGTGCAGGCCATATCTCGAAAAAGAGTTTGAAATGGATGGAAAACTACGGTATACCGCTTTTTAAATAAGTTTCTTATAGTGCCGACCTATCTAATAGAGAAACTTTAAAGCGCGAGATGAAAAAGAGCTTCTTAAACATCCCGCCAGAACAATCTCTGAATTGAAATAAAGACTTGAAGAAATACGAGATTCCTTTACAAGAGAAGTTTGCCGAGTCTTAGCTAAAACTATGTCTTACAGCATTTTGGATGTCATAAAGAATAGAGGTGATGTTACCAAATGATAAACGTTCAAATCGATTCTGTGTCGATGTCGCATATTTTTTGCATTTGTCCTGTTTGACATTATTTGTTTTTATATTCATTAGTTTTACTGATTTAACAGATATCGCTTGTGTTAGTTGGTTAGTGTTATATAAATACGAATAAATAGAGTTTACGTAGTCCTCTTATTTTTGCTCTTTCAAAACAAATTTTTGGTAAATCTGTGATTGGAAGTGACAATGAGCAACATTAATAGGTTGGTGCAAGATAGAAAGGAAGCGCGAAACAGGTACAATAATAATGTGACAGAAAGTAGAATAGTTCGCATAGTTCGGGAAAAGTTGCCAGTCTGTCGAAGAACAGGTCTTCATAGAAATAGATGGAATAATATCTCAACAGAATAAGAGACAACGTTGAGGGAAAATAGGAGAACTTACTAATTAAAAGAAGAAGAATGAGAAGAGAATGTCATCTGTATAAACTGCTTTTTGAGTTATCCAATCATTCTTGCGGTGGTAGGTTGTATCCAGATCTCATCCTAGATCACGATTAACTATCAATTTTCAGAAGGACCATAGTTGACCTTGATATGTTATTGTTTCATTAAGACAACTGAAAAACTATGTGACTATATGACAAGTTATGGGCACTTTATTCCACAACAACAAATTCAGTCTAAAGAAACGATCAAAAATCTCAGTCAACACCACACACGTATAAAAGGACATCCAATCGCTGGCGTATGATAATTTGTTATAACATATTACAAATTTGTGCACAATAGGTATTGTGGATATCTGCTAATCCGAATGACAGTTGTTCACAATACGTATTGTAAACCAGAATTTTTAGCATGTTTAACAGAGTATTTTCTGACGCTGAATTCAAATCAGTTCAGATGGTGAACATTAGAAATGTGACCGAAGGTTTTATCATAAAAAATAATTATTTCTAAGTACATATTGATAAAGTATCTACTCGACGGCAAAGTTTATCTGTATACATTTGGCAACTCTGTTAATTATGGCGAGAAGTATTAGCCTTCTGATGATAAGCTTAGTCGAGATTGAAGAGACAGAAAGCGTGTCAGTTTCATTTCTACTGTCCCGTTGTATGAACAGATAAATATTTTTTTATTATTTGTTCTAAAATAGGAGATCATCTGTAAATAGCCCTAATGTTTTGTTATATTTATGGGTGTTTTGTGGTTGTAAAACAGAGACAACATATTACCAAATTTATAGAAAATGTGTACTTTTTATATTTTGGTGTAAAACTTGGCGATCAAGACAAGGCATGGGCCCCTCATACTGTTTGTTGAACTTGTATCAAGGCATTGCGACTATGTCTAACGGGTGAAAAGAAAGCTATGTCCTTTGGAATACCGATGGTCTGGAGAGAACCAACAAATCATTTGAATCATTGTTACTTTTGTCTGACTAACATATGTGGCTAAGAACAAGAAATCTATTGTTTATGCTAACTTACCTTCTTATACCAGTAGCTCATAGCGATAACTATACCTGTTTTCGCCCCTCCTACTGTTCTAAAAGATGTTAGTGATGATTGTGACTGTGAAAGTAGTGACAATGAGAACAATGTATGTGATGGGGCATAGGAACCTGATACAGTTCGCTTACCTAAACTTTTTACTCAAGAAGAATTAAATGCTTTAGTTAGAGATTTAAATCTCCCAATGGATGCTGTAGAAGTTCTTGGATCCAGATTGAAGTCAAAAAATCGACTTGCGACGAGTGTACTTTTTCATGTTGTCATCATCGTAAACGTGAACTTGCTCCTTATTTTTAAGAAAGAGATGCAATGATTTTCTGTAAAATCATTGCTTCTCTTTCACTGTTCAATCAGTGATGGAATATTTTGAACTGACTATAAACCTACTCAATGAAGACTCTTTATAGATTTATCAAAAGCTAGTTTGAAAGCTGTCCTTTTACATGATGGAAACAAATATGCTGTAATTCCAATAGCTCACTCCGTTCGTTTAAAAGAAACATACGACAATATGAAAATTCTCTTAAAAAATATTGAATACTAGAAAAACATTTGGTTAATTTGTGGAAATTTCAAAATCATCGACATTCTCCTAGGTTTGCCAGGTGGATTTACTAAATTTCCCTTGTTTTCTGTGTGAATGGGATAGCAGAGATAGGTCCAGTCACAATACAGTGAAATCTTGGAAAACAAGAACCCAGTTGACACCAGGCTCCGAGAATGTCAATCAGTTCATTAAACATGATTTGCTTCCACCTGTTCTAACTATACTACAACTACCACTCTAACTACTAACTACCTATTAAACTGGGTTTAATGAAAAAATTGGTGAAAGCGTTGAATCATACTAAACCATGTTTCCAGTATTTGGGTACGAAATTTCCAAAGATAACTTTAGAGAAAATACAAGCTGGAATTTTTGTGGGACCTTAAATTCGCCAGCTAATGATCCACACTGACTTTGAAAAATGCATGGAGAAAAATCTAGGTTGTCTTATGAGTGTAAAACTTCATTTTCTTCACTCACACCTGGATATTTCTCCCGATAATTTGGGAGATTATACCAAAGAAGAGGGGGAGAGTTTCCATCAAGATATTAAATTTAATCCAGAGTAATCTACACCTATAAACTCAAGATAGATAAAGTTTCTTTTGACTTAATCGCAAGTAACATTATATTAATTTGTTTAATGGTTATAGAGAATTAAAATAGAGTCAGTTTTTAACTTGTAACCAATGATTTTTTTATTTTCTTCATCTTAATACTTTCATTTATTAAGCATAGCCACTAAGCAGATCTGTCTTTTCGTATAAAAGTTAGATGGCGATTTGTGAAAAACCTGTACGTGATAAGTAACATCCGATGGCAGATTGAGAATGAACAAGGGAAACGAGTTTTAAAACACCTTTCACTTCTCAGTAATCGATCAATTTTTTTGAAATTGCACCACTGTGTTATCATGACAAGAATCAAAAAGAGGAATATTTGTAAAATAATTTTAATACATTATGTCAAAAAACAGTAGAAAAAGTTGTATAAAGTTACACTTCCATTAAGAATATGTTCTCTAGGCAAAGTGCGTTTTACGTGTAGTTTTTCTTATTATTCCGGATACGGTCCTGTAAATGTGTTGAACATCCAGGCAGGCACAATAAAACTTTATTTGTCGTCGGACATTGCTGGCCTCGAGACCAACAAAAAATATGTTCAGCTTTAATTGATGTTAAACTTTTATATACCATTAAAACAATAAAATTCCTCTTGCTGATAGAAGCAACATGACAAATCTTGTAAACGGGATGAACAGTTCGATTCGTCCTAAAAAGGACCGTCGGAGTACGCTTCACAATCGAAGACAACTTCCCGCAGGTGGGTCTGAGCTACCTGTGCCTTTTTGTCAATGAAGACACCTACAAATAAAAATTTTGTGTATTGTGAATTTCGAGCGAAGTACAGTTAGAACCCTTTGAGCTCGGGTCTCGAAATGTTTGAGTACCAGGTTCCCGTTTGAATTAATAAAGTACCTTCTTTAATTAAAATATTTTGATCTACCAATGTACTTAAATTTTTTTATTATAATGATGGTCAATAATTATCATGCCATTTGAATTCTCATTCTTTATACAAATATTCCTTAGTCTGATAATATCGTGTGCTTTCTTTGTTTTTTTTACGTCTTTTTTTTGGTCTTACAATTTTGAAGATCTTTGTATTTAATTTTTCTTTGACTTAGTTTGACTAAGTAAGGTAAATGGGGCGTTTATGTTGTTTATGTCTTTTTACGGCTTACAGCATATTTCTACAACATTATCCATTATTTTCTGGAGTTCACACTATCTTTTAGTAGTATGGTGTTGTCTGCATATACAATATTATTGATAACAATATTATTGATTGAACAATAGCAAAATTCAAAAAATTATCTACAGAATAAATTTTAATGTACCTCAAGTAGAACAGAACTGTTCAGAAGAAGTAAATTTCAATTAAAAATGTCTCGATAAGATCCCATAAGGATCTTTATATAAGATCGGTGAAGCGAATCCCTAAAATTATCGGTTCATACGAAAATTACCTACCATTACAGGAAAGCATATATTTTAAGTAGCGGCAAGAATGGAAAATTACAAATTCGGATTTTTGTTAAACAATATTATATTATTAACAGTGGAAAAAATCACAACACGAAAGCCACTCTCCCACAGTTACTATGAGTACTCCCTTCAAAACGAGTTCTTCACTGGTATAAAGAGCATTTATCAATTATTATGAACAAAATTGCTTTGGGAATCTTTTACGATATTTAATCGGGGAGTGAATAAAAAACTAAATAATGTGTTTATTTTTTGTCATGGAAATGTGATATAATTGATGTTTTGTTGAAATACCTGTCTCCAAATCTAACATAAAGTTAGGACAATATCTTGGATAAGAAAACATTTTTTTTATATAAAATCTTCTGATTATTTTCACCTCATCGTTCTCAAAAAGACCCATAAGTCAAAATTGATCTTACGACCGACTCTACACTGTTACTTAAGCCAAAAAGAGTATTTTCTAAATGGTAAGTCAAGAGGGACTCTAATGTTTAATCTATTTAGTTGTGTAGAGTTGTCCAATGAATTTACTGCTAACTCGTTGGGGTGTTTTTCCAGTTATTTAAAATATTTATCACTACTTTTAACAATCATTTGCTGCACTGTTTCGATTTTCAAGTCCCTGTAAATGTCTGTATGTGGAATGAACCACAGCGCATCAGTGATGGCACGAAGAATCTTAGATTGAAATCGCTCTAGTATTGCTATGTTGCTATCTACTGCAGTTCCCCACAGTTCAATCCCGTATGTCCCGATGGGCCGGATGCTTTATACACTAATGTTTTGTTAGAAAATAATAAGGTAGATTTACGGCCGAGTAACGAGTAATAAGTAGTGTTTTTTGAATTGTATTCCTAATTGCGTTCATCCAGATGTGTGTCCTCCATGTTAGCCTCTTGTCAAGATGTAATCCAAGGTATTTTACAGTATCATTTCTGGGAATGTTGTTGTTATGCATTAGGATATTTGGTGTTTCTTTGTGACATTTAGTATACCACGTTAACTGATTTCGCTTCGTTGATTTTTATATTCCATTTCTTAACCCATATTTCAATTAAATGCATGGTTTGTTGTAATATTTCAGCTTCTTGTCTGAGATCTTGGTTTTTGACCAAAATTGAGACACTGCCTTACCGGTCCCCTGTATTTATGTTGTGGATGTTAGACACACTTTCTTCGTACCTTGGATAAAATAGTCTTTCTTCGAGGTATGATTTAGTATCGTGTATAGCGGCTGAGATATTGCTTTCTTCAGTTTAAACAGTAATCTTGGATGCCAGACTTTGTCAAATGCTTGACTAAAATCCAGAAAAATGGCATCGCAAAAGCTCTTTTCCTGAAAGACTGATTGTATCTTTTCTACCACCCTATGCACTTGTTCAGTTGTGCCGTGTTTTTGCCATTTATAAATTAACTGCAAAAAATTAAGGGTTTTTTTAAAATTATCTCTTTCAATTAAAAATAACCTAAACTATTTGGTCGATCTATTTGAAATTGAGAACACTTAAATAACTCATTAACTGCCAAAATTTTGAGTCACTATATTACATATCATTATGCAAAAACAAAGTTATTAACATTTATAAATTATTGCAAAATTAAGGGTTTTTTTTGCAACTATCTTGGTTAATTGCTTATGTATTTTAATTTAGAAACTCTCAAACTTTTTAAGATCTATAATTTGAACCATTTTCTCTACTTTATAAAACAAACATTATATGGGGAAACAATGATTTTTCACTTTTTAAGACTTTTTAAAACAAAAACAAAGCAAAATCAGCTGTATGTCTTCACGGATTTTTCATCAGCTACCTCTCATATACCTTTTTGAACCTTCAAATATCTGTATAAGATTTTTACGTGAAACCAATGATTTTTTCGCAGATATAATGGTGTACAAAATGTGTTCATTTGGGATTTGGAATAGATAAAATAAATATGTTTTGATATACTAGTTTATGACCCTTATGATATTTTATTCTGAATCAGACTCAGAAGCTCAGAAGAATAATCGCTATTTGGTTAAGTAATAACAGGTTCAATTAAATCGTCAAAAAAATCGTTTAATTTTCCACATATTTCTTTTTCATTTGAAGATAATGCACCCGTTTTTGGTCGTTTAGATAGTGTCTGTCCAGTCTCCATTATCATTTGTTCTCTTTACTTAGCTGCTTGTTTTGCGCAGTACTTCAGCCCTATTAGCGCATATTCGTCCAATAAACATTTTGGCATGTGCTAGACCGGGTATACTTTTCCGCTGAGAGTTATGTTGTGTTTAGATATACGTCTATTTCCGGTCGAAGACGGTGCTTTTTCATACTCTTACGGCTGGCTCTGGACCAAAGTATTTTGTAGCTCATACTCTTTGTTATGTTCGCCAGTCTATTAAGGTCTTCTGGCACACTAGCAAGAAACTACTTTAGGGCTCTTGAGAGCCTCTATAGCCGCTTGAATATGTGTGCGTATTAATCTACTCGAGTTTAAAAGTAATCATGTTAATTTCACTTGTACACTGGAATATTGCATAAATCTTTTGCCTGGAATCCAGATGTATATTCTTCTAGTTGAATGGAACTATTTATATTTTCACTGCTATTGTAAATTCGTACACTCGGCCCTTCTACAGTTTTAGACCCGTCTGTGTAACACGTGTAACCTTGCAGCCTTGCAGCATTTCTTCTCTCCCATCCCTCTCGTGGGCAGATCATCTGTAAAGTTACTTAAGGCCTGTATCTGGATACCATGTATTAATAAGTCATTATCCATACGGTATATCTAATTTCATTTATGATGTTACTATCTCCTGCGTCTAACTGTTAAGTTACTCATATTTTCTCGTAGTCTGTAATATCTGATTTTTCCTCCTCCTTATAACGATGTGTAGAGGAGATAGTTCCAGTAGCTGCTGTTGCTGTGTCCCCAGAGCCCCTTTATTTCCAAGGCAAGCAAGTTGTAGAAGCTTGTTTAATTTGAGAATGACATTTATTTTCTATACCTTAGGTCATCATACCACCGATGTACCACATATGTTATTGATAGTTTTATCATGATAAATCCAATATAATACGTCTGGTTTTAAATCCCCCATGTGTCAATGAATGCGTCTGGCTACTATTAAAGTAGTCACCGGTTTCTTGGTTATTTATCCTATTTGCTGGTTAGAAGTAACTCTTGAGTCCAGTATTACCCCAAGTTACTTTACTACTCTCACCATATGTAGATCTATAGTGTTTAGGTTTGTAGGGCATAAAAAATCTCTCTAAATTTCTAGTTCTGGTAAATTTAATTATTTTGGACTTCTGGGGGCATTATGTTAAGCCCTACATTTGGTTTATTTACCGCAAATTGTTTCGCAGAATTCCTTCAGCCGAATCGTCCTTGTGATTGCTTCGTAGGAAGTGTCATATGCTTCCTTTACCGCTTGGTTTTCTCCACCCTCTACACGAGATGATGCACTACAGTTTGCATATAGAATATTCTACTATCTATATGTTTATTGCCTCTGGTTGAAAATTCCTAAAAAATTCGAAGAAAGGCCACATCTATGAGATTTTAAGAACTTTGATAATATTTTTTTATGGGAAAGACCAGTCCGTGTCCCGTTAAGGATGCCCCGGCGTGTGTTGGATTCAGGGTGGAAAGGTCCATCCGCACGGAGTCCTCCTAAAGGAGTCGTGCTCACAGATGCACCATTAGCTCTCTGCCTTCCGACTAAAATAAACCCCCTCAACCGGACTACTCATGCGGTAGTTCCTCTTCAGACCGGCGCATCACATGAATAGCCCGTCTTTTCTTTCTCTCTCTCTCTATCTTTCTCTCTTTCTTACCTTTATCTTTACCTGACAATTTGAGTTACTGTCATTATATTTGCTCTTATCTTACGTACCTTCCTGTGTAATTAATATTTGTTGTCATTGAACATTCTGCACTTGAATACACAGTGCTCGGCCGTATCAGACACTCCACATTCTGCGCAGTTTCCATCCGCTACCTTCCCTATTCTTTCTAGGTAGGCCCTGAAGGAGCCGTGCCCTGTTAGGAACTTGGTGAAAAAGTAGTTAGTGTCTCTGTTGCCGCATTTCATCCAGTCTGCAATATTTTGAATAAATACTCTCGTCTAGGACACCCTATGCTCGTTTGTCCATTCTTCCTGCCACTCCATTATGCTGCCATTCCTAGCTACTATTTTCTTCTGTTTATTCTTCCCGTAGGTTTCCGCCTTTTCCTTCACCATCAGGTGGATGAGTAACACCCGCGATTACTTTTATGGCCACCGTTGATGTTGTTCTGTATGCATGTGCTACCCTTAGCAGTGCTTTCTTTGGGCTTTTTCTAGCACTCACCTATATTTCTTAATGTTAAGCACTTGTTGCCATACCGGTGCCGCATAGAGTACAGTAGAATATGCCACTTCCATTAAAATTCTCCTTTTGGCAGTCCCTGGTCTTTCCACATTGCGCATAATCGTTGTCAGTGCCGAAGTGCTCAACAAAGGTTCGCCTCGTATCTAGGACTACCACCAAGTACTTCACTTTTTGGTAGGTTCAATCCTTTCTCCCTCCAGTGCAAAAACTATATGGTCTCTGGCCCGCTTACCCTTGAGGATCATACCCCACTTTGATAATACTAAAATCGGTATTAAATCAGAAATGTTTTTCTACGCGAACCGATCTATACAGCAAGAGCAAAAATGTTTACTAATACTAATAAATGTACCTAAAATATACTTAATTTGCGTACGGCTATGTGATTGATTTATTACTGTGTGTAATTCTTTTACAGACTTTTGTTAGACGAAACACATAATGGACAGAAAAAATCAAGGAGAGCAAATAATAAGGTGAATAATACTCTAAAATTAATGATAATAGAATTTAAGTGAACCAAAGGAAAGTTTTCGTAGTCTCAATATAACAAAAATTCTTTGGAGAAACTGACTGACATTAAAGTTCATTATTTACCTGATCCTATAAACTGGCAGATTTTGAACTTCCCAAAATGGGACAGGACTATCATTTCATTAGATAATATTTAAATGACCAGCATTGTCGTATAATTGAAATAGAAAATAAACATTGAACTTTTCCAGTTGTTTATTCATCGCATCAATATCAAAATTAAAATATTTACATAAAATATGCAATTTGCATATTTGCCCAAGGTATTAAATAAATTCTATGACAATTTAGAAAACAGTACTCTTGTGGTTTCTCTAAAAACTTGTATCAGACTCGTTGAAGAATCATTCTAGATCCGCTTTTTATTTCTTGACTGTATGTAATTATGTATCATTCTCTTGTACATAATTATGATCCAATTAAGCATCTTTCGAATTTTATTTTTGATTATAAATGATTGTTCTCAACGGCTCAGCGTTTACATACTCAAATTGACTTCATGCGAACGTCAAGAACTGTACGAAAAAATAATGATTTCAGTTATAACCACCCATATTTTAATAACATAATAAGGCGATGGTAAAATTGGAGTGAAAATTTAGATAATTTCTGGTTATCATGTCTATCTTCAAATTATACCTCTAAAATTTCATACCTGATCACCAATCTATAAAAGTACAGGGTCCAACTTAGTCGATATTCATTTTTTAAACATTTTTTTCACGTTAGAAGAATCGTTTTGCAAACTTCGTGTTCTAAATTGTATACACTCTTATGATTCTGAAGCAATTTTCTTATGGAATTGTGCTTTTTAATTATTATGTTTTATCTAAAATGAGACCCAACAGTGAACAAGAAAGAACAAAGGATTGTGATATATGTGTGAATGCTAGTTGAGCAAAACATCGAGACCACTAAATTTTAGCATAAAGTAACATTAATCTTACAATAAAAAATTCCAGCAAGTAGATAGTAGCATTATCTGGCTACTGATTTTAAAAATGAAAAAACAAAATTTGTTAATATTTCTAATATGTTTTTTCTGAAACTACTAAAGTAATTTCTTTAACAAAGATATTCACGGACAAAAAATTTGTTTCTCTTGATGCAGTTTTTATTTTTGCATTTTTAAAATTGAAATTTATATCATTGACCTAGATTTCATAGAACATATGATTAAAAAAGAGTATCTGAGAGCATTGTAACACAAAATAATATTTACTTGAAATAAATAGTCAAAATGATGTAATGACCGATGCGTTTTCTTGCGACTTACTGTAGGGAGAATCATTGCGAAATTGAAAGGAGGCGGAGAAATAAGATGACAGCTTACATTACCGAATTGTCAGACATGGTTCCCACATGCAGTGCCCTTGCCAGGAAGCCTGACAAGCTGACGATTCTGCGGATGGCAGTTGCTCACATGAAGCAACTCAGAGGTAAGAATAACTAAAAAAGAACAAAAGTTTATACAATTACCATTCTATTCGATCTATTTTTATAAGCGATTTAGAAATTTTCGTACACCAGGGTCTTGGAACTCACCTTTTAAATTGTTAAAATGTTTCAAATATCGCTGGACCTTTTTTTTTCAGTTCTTTGTTAGGGTTTGTTTAGGTCCATGTGTAACTTCAGATGAGGAAATAGATGACAGCACAAAGGGTCCTGCTAGATCCCGTTCACTGAAATCTGAAATCGAAACTTTTTGAAAGCTCTGGGGTTTTTACAGTTTAAGTATCAAAGCTAAGTAATATCTTAAGTCGGTTCGTCCCAAGATATTACGTGATAATATCTTAGCTCGAAGCGGCTTCTTGATAGTTTACACTGATCTTTGTCATGGAATACGTTGTAGATTGTTATAGATTGATAACGTTATAGTCGACATTAACTGTTTGCACCCCTTAAATTCTCCTTAGTACTTTCAGACGTTTATTTTATTTGTGAAAAACCGAAATATTAACACTGAGCTGAAATCAAGAGTTTATAACGTCAGTCTAAGATCAACAATTTTATATATGCATCAGAATTGACAACAAGATCCGACACAGCCACAACACAAAGGCAATTGGAAAGGGTGTAAATGAGAATAGTGAGAAAAAGTACAGAAAATACGCTGAAAGGCTGAAAAAGAAGTGAAGAATTTATACCGCGAGAATTTAGGACTAAGTAATTGGGAAATAAAATTCCTGTGGTCTAAACTCTGCTTTTAGTTATTTTTCGCTTTTATCAAATTAGTAGGCTCGAAAACAAATATAACAAATACAAAACTTCCCTAAATAAGTGTGCATTTAAGTTCACCCTCATAATTTTGACGGCGAGGTGTGATCGTCGCAGTGTGAATGCATATCTTTGCGGCAGTAAAATTAAAATGCAACAGTTTGGCGGAAACGCTCGCTCCGGCTTTAAATAATAAGGGCATTAATCCTGGTTAGCAAAGAGTAGGCATATTTTGTAGCCCATAACTAACACTGCGATACCATCGGTTTGTCTGAACTGAACGGGCACACAGTTGCCAACATTCTATAAAAATACTCCTTACAACGTATTTTTAAAGACTTATTTAGTCAACACCGATGCGACCGACATTTAAATGTGCTTACAGATTATTATCAACTTCGGGTCATTTTAATATGAATACATTACGCTTTAAGTATATTATAATATATATATATATATATATATATATATATATATATATATATATTATTGTGATCTGCCTTTTCTTACTTTTTATTTAACTCTTTGTTTATTTAATTACTTTAATTAATTATCTAAGTGTCGCAAATCATATAAAAAAAACAATCTCAGGGTGCCATTTTATAAAAATAATAAATCAGCTTAGGTTATACTTATATTTTCTCGTGGCTTCAAGTATCTCTTAATTGTTCCTTCTCGGGATAAAATAAGGAAAGAAAATAAATAGAAATAACATAAATATACAAATACAAATATCTTTTATTATCAAGAGAAATAATATGAAAATTTTTAAATATTGCAATTTTTGTTCATATGTTTTTGTACAAACAATTCTGAATATTATAAAAAGAAACCTTTTAAATTTATTACGCAATATTTATAATTATCCTTTGAAGTAAAAAAAACTTTTATAAACTTGATGGTATCTTAAATAGCGATCATTTTTGTTCTTCTGATAGTATAGAGTCTTTTATTTGAAATATACAAAAAAAATTATGTCAAAAAAATTTTTGACTAACCTTTTAACTCACACACGACGATGTCTTCTTTCGACCAGAACAGCTCCCCCTTGTTGATTATGTAAGGCTACCAATCAAAGCCTTCTTCGTTCTAAGTGTCCACCTGTCAGCATACCAGCAACCTCTTTCTCCAAGAACACGAGCAGGCCTCTTTTACCAGTACTCATTCAACAAACTCCAAAATTCTCTCCTCTCTTTCATATACTAACAATCTTTCACTTGGACTTTATAGAATCCAGGAGGTATTCGACTTCTCAGCTTGGATCTATCTCTCGTTCCACCTTTCAGCCAATCACTTCTAATTATTTAACTACTGGCACTTGCTTCTAAATTGACTACACAAAACTTCCACTGCTTCTCTCCGATGACCATCACATAATAATCTTTTTTACTCCAAACTTTCAAAACATTCACTCTCTTTTTCCATTCCAAACTCGCTAACCAATTAGAAAATTTCTATATCCCGCCTCTTAATTGATATCAGAAAAACCCAAGCATCGTTTGTAAACAAATTTCTTTGAAAATGCTAACGGTTTTTTGTGACTTACTTTCTAAATATAATAACTAGGTACCTGGCGGCTTTTGGCCTTTCCAGCAAAAATAAAAACAAAGGCTTTTAAAATATTATATACTACAAATACCGGGAAACAATTGTCTATTCACTTTAAAGTATTTACTAATGTTTTTCAGTCCTTCAGGGTAAAACTCATTATGGATAAACCCACTGCTTAAAACTACTTATAACATATTTTACAATTATAATTATAATTATATATGTACATATCTAGAGACCTTTGTAAGACAATAAGGAAAAATATTAAGGAGGACATAAGAAAATACAATGGAAGACTGGTAGAAACTGCAATCGAAAACAGGAAATAAGAAAACAAACTCTGCATTAATCATTGGGAAGAAGAAAACATCAGAATTACAGACAGAAATGAAATAATACAACTCGTGACTTAATTCTACAGCGACCTATACAAAGCCCCTGAAACACTTGAAGAAGCAATCAGTAACCAAGAAGATGTAGCGGTGAAGCAGCTGGAATAGATGTCATAACAGTAGAACTTCTTAAATCTTCTTCTTAACGTGCCCCATCCCTAAGGACATTGGCGATCATTATGACCCATTTGACTCTATCTGCAGCCGTTCTGAAAAGTTCTATTGACGTTTGTTGTATTGACTTCTTAAATACGCTGGCAAAAAAAACTGAAAATCTGAGCAGGTATATCTACGAACTGAATAAGATCAAGATGCATACCAGACCACTGGGATACAACAAACATAATTCTCATTAATAAGAAAGGTAGCAAAGAAGATATCAAAAACTACAGACCTATAAGTCTACCACCAATCATATACAAGATATCGTTTATATACCTTGATATGCCTTTTTCTGCATCTTCACAAAATCTAATAAATATTGCCAAATATCAGATTGAACTGTTTTCATTATTTCTAAATGTGCTAAACACGTTTTCTAGGGAACTTTGTTTACGAATTCAAATAAAATGACTGAAGAGGTGTTTTGCTCTTAAGGTATAGACTGGCTTATTTTAGGCTCTCTCGTTGATCATTCCTCTAATTCTTTATATCTGTTCCAGTACTCGTCTACCTCTCCTTTTTCTATTCCCTGGAATCTACTTTATTGGCTCTTTTGATTGTCTTTGTTTTATGGAGAAATATGGTTTACAAAGCGTCAGACTGAAAACCAATCAGAATAAATTTGAGAGAAGTCGAAACCGTATGCAGACATCTAAAGAATGGCAAATCACCTGGCCCAGGAAATGTAGCTCTGGAACTCAGTAAACATGGACCCAAAATACTAATTCAATGACTACGACAACTTTTCCAGGAATGCATAAATAAACATGAAATACCTGAGGAATGGAAAGAATCGCATATGAGCACCATCCATAAAAAGGGAGATAAATCGAAACCTGAAAACTATAGATGAATTGCAGTTACTAGTAGTATTAGCAGAATATATGGGAAAATAATAAAAAATCGAATAGAAGAAGAATACCAAGATATGGAAGCCGAAGAACAGGCTGGTTTTCGTGCAGGTCGATCTACAATAGACCATGTCTTCTCTATTACTCAGATAATTGAAAAGAAAGTTGCTCGTGGCCAAGAAGTCCACCTGACGTTCGTAGACCTTAGGAAAGCATATGATAGTATCCCGCTTGATAAATTATGGGAGACACTGGGGAAAACAAATATAAATATAGAATTGATTGAAGCAGTAAAAACGTTGTACTACCAACAAACAACAAAAATTAAAACAGGAAATCTGATAACACCGGGATTCAAAGTGACTAAAGGACTAAGATAAGGATGCTGTATATCCCCAACATTATTCAAAATATACCTCGAAGCAGCACTCAACAAGTGGAAGAAAAAATGTACGAATATGGGCATACCACTAATAGACTTAACTTTGCACACTCTGTGCTTTGCGGATGACCAGGTCATCATCGCACAGGACTCTGAAGACCTTAGTTACATGATGCGAAAACTATTAGAAGAGTTTACAGAGTGGGGTTTGGAAGTGAATATGGAAAAAACTGAGTACATGAGTATCGGAGGAGATCAACATAACCTTCTCGTAGAGGAAAATCAAGAAATCAAACTATGTGATGACTACAAATACCTAGGAGTAAAGATCACTCAGGACGGAAAATTAGATGCAGCCATTAAGGAACGAAATACACAGGGAAGGAAAGGCATTGCCTTACTGAACAGCGTACTGTGGGATAAAAACATCTCTAAAGAAAATAAAAGAAGAATATACAACACCATAATAAAAAGTATCACAACATATGGATGCGAAGTGTGGCCCCTAAAAGACAGAACAGAGAAAATGCTTAGAGCAACAGAAATGGACTTCTGGCGCCGCTCAGCGGGAATCTCCAGACGCGACAGAATAACAAACGAGAGAGTCCGAGAAATCATGGGGGTTAAATATTGTTGATGACATCAAAACGACACAACTCAGATGGTACGGACACGTAAGGAGAATGTCGGAGAATAGAATACCAAGACAAATTCTTGAATGGCAACCAAGAGATAGGCGGAGACCAGGGAGGCCTAGAAGAAGTTGGAGAGAAGCAGTTGATAAAGAAATCAGAGAAAGAGAACTGGAGGACGATCTATGGAACGATAGAATGAGATGGAGATTGGAAATCCGAAGACGTCGAAGAACGTTGTAAACCGACATTATATATATATATATATATATATATATATATATATATATATATATATATATATATATATATATATAGATTTTACATAGGGATTAAGAATAGAGTAGAACACGTTTAATGTACATACCTTAATTATAGAAATGACTTACCCAATAAGAAAAGTTGTTTAGTGTTTGGTTCCTGAAATGAGTCGAACAACAAAGCCAAAAAGACATTCTGGAAAATTAAAATATTTGTCCTACCTTTTTTATCGAGTTGGTGAATCTAAGCAATCTTTGTAAAAATCGAAGAAGTACCTGGCTTTCAAAAAACTGTTTTTATTAACCATGCAAAGTTGATCATTATATAAAGTAATTCAAGGTTCCCACAATGGACGGCAGTCATAAATAATGGTACTGACTGAACGTTATCGTACCTGTAACTATAGTAATTTCCAGCTAGCATCGCAACTTTCATTCTATTTGAATAAGATTTTTCTTCGAACCTTTCGGTAAATTCTGTCGGAATTACAAAGCTTTTGTTGATTAGACACAGAAAAGTATACCAAAGGCGGCGAAAATATATCTTAATAAAAGGGTATTTCATGTCATGACATACATATAAATTAATATAGTATTAAAAAGAGACTGAAATTTTCGTATTCAGAAGAGACCGGTCCAGACAGACCAGTAATTTTTGTGATTCGGTATTTTTCTTCTTCATTCCAGGGTTTAAATTTGTTACCTGGTTCGGCATCAAACTTTTATCATCCAACATCTTTTCGTGGAGCATTCTAAACTTTTTCTTTCCTTTTGTACTTTAGTATTGTTTAGTTAGTCGATTTTTATCAATTATTTTTATATGTTCTGTATTTTTTTATGAGTTTTATAATTGTATGGTACGGGTATTATTGTTCAATGTTTGGTAAGTTGTTCCAGATACTTACAGACATAAGACACTTGTAAAATATAGTGTTCTCAGTTTGAAGAAAATCTAGCGTTTCTGCGGTATTCCTTCAATTCTAGATTACAATGAATTCTATCTCATGGATATTTGTCAAAATTCAATATATCCTTATATCGTTTATATATAGCCCTTCTCCAACTTCTCGTCTATCATTACTTTGCCCTCCTCTAACATTTCTTTGCTCTCCTCTAACATTCCTCTGCTCTACTCTACTAAAACGATATCATCAGCAAAGAGCATTGACCAAGGAGCCGCCTCCTTTACTTTCTCTGTCAGTACATCCATAACAGGATTAAACAGGTAGGGAACAGTAAAGAGCCTTGATGCAAACCAACCGTCACTGGAAAACTTTCGGCCAATCCGACACAAGTCCTTACGCTGATGTACGCTTTCCCACACACATATTTCACGAGTGTTACATACTTCTCAGGAACCTATCTCTCTCAAATCTCCAAAGCTCTTTTCTAGGAACTGTGTCGTATGCCTTCTCAAGATCTATAAATACCACATGTAATTCTCTTTTCTTCCCGCTGTGTTTCTCTATTAATTATTGTCTCAAAGCACTCAAGGCATCCGTTGTCCTCCTTCCTCGCACAAACGCAAACTGTTCTCCTATCGATGTCTCTCTCCTTAACCTTCGCTCTTCAGTTCTTTCTCAAATTTTCATTTTGTGCGACATTAACTTGATCCCTCTATAGTTCTTACAGTTCTGCATGCCCCCTTTACCTTTACACAATGATACCATCACTCTCTCTGTTCATGCATTGGTTATCCTTTCTTCCTCATATATCCTACTCATTATTTGCCACAAAATATCAATCCCTTCCTCTCCTAGAGCCTTAAAAATTTCGACAGGTATTCCATCAGGTCTTACTGCCTTACCATTCTTCATCCTATTTAATAACATATAAATGATACATAACAGGATAAATAACATAAATATAACATATAAAAAATACCAACTGTCATAAAAACGTTCATTCAACCGTATGTACACTACAACTTTTGCCTTTAACTTATTTTGATGGGAAGTCTAGTTTCGCTTTAAATCCATTTTAAAAACCATTTCCCACCCCTAAAATTCACCACACTGCATCCCTAGTAACTAGGATCGAGTTAAATATATTCTTCTCGTTATTAGTATATTATTTTCTTCTGTTTCCATGTTGTTATCAATTTTTTCCGTTTTAAAAATTATCTGTCGTATTTCAATACGAAGTTTAATCACGATTTTATCCCTAATGCCTTTTTGTGTACTGAAAATATCATATGAGTTAAGCAAAAAAAAGAAATTTAGAGTTGAACTGGGTTCTCAAGGAGAACTGGGTTCTGCGTGATTTCATCTGTCAGTACTGTCAAAAGCATAAGGGATAAAGTCGTGGCTGAACTTCTATTGAAATCCGGCGGCCCATAAGGTACTTACTATATTATCTTGAAATACTTTCTCGAATTTCACTGCTTAACTAGGAACTGTTTAAAACACATCGTCTTTTTCAACTGAATTTAAACAAATGAGCTGGTAATTCTAGTGAGCTAAGGTTACGTACAATACAAGTTCATGATCGAAATTTCATTGAATTGTACTTATCAATGTACTTATAATTGAAAAATTAGCTGTATGGATTGTTTATATTTTATAGATTTAATTCAACAGACTGAGACGTGTAGTTATTGAAATTGTTATGGAAATTTTTTTAACAGTTTATTCAAACAGATATAACTTATGCCGTTATTCATATATGATTAATTCCATATCCCTTCTGTATATCTGCTAGGGCTAGAGGCATTGTTGTTCGTTAAATATTTCTAAGTGGGTGTATATTTTTCTGTTCTATTATTTGTTTTATGATTTTGGAAGCAAAATTTTGTCTTCCATGCAAATCATTTTTAATTTGACTAATAAAATTTTCCGATGTCCACTAATGTGTTAGCTTTAAAATATTTTTTGATTCATTCTAAGCTTCTCTGTATGTTTTTTTATTTTCCTTTGTCTCATTTTGCAAATACTTGTGATATGCCAGTTACTGCATTTTTCACTTGTTAATTCCATTATCGTAATCCTTTCCTGCTTCTGTTTTTTTGCTTAGGATCTTCATTAGATAAATTTACTTATCTATTTAATTATCTAAAAAGAATATTGAAGGAAAAGTGAAAAAATAATTAATGTATTTTAAAAATTATTAATTTTTTTCCCTTTTTGTCGACGCCTTTGGACCAATCTTGAACTAGCCAGGTACATCGTATCTGAATTACCGGGTAGTCCTACCGTAAATCCATAATTATCATTCCATCGGCAACTCAGATTTGTTTGGTTGTAGTTCATTGTGATTTGCTCTTAAGAATACGCCAAATCAGTCATACAAAATAATTTTAAATGTTTATGGTCGAGTCTTCACTTAAAACAAAGAACAGAAGATATTAAAGCATAAATGAAAAATATACGTCCACACCCACACTGTTCATTACGCAGTGAAAACTTCTTTACCGTCTTGGAAGAAGACCGTCATATCTCAAAAAAAAAGTGAAGAACGGACTATGTTACTGAAAAAATTTCAAATATTCTATATTTTTGTTAGTTTATGCGTATCGACGTCAGGTATTGTTAATCGAAAAGTTGGTTCGACATTCTTTCTGAAAACACAACAAAATAATAGAATACTTTATGCGAAGAATAATACTACTTTGAGTTGTGTCAGTCTTATAAAGAGGTTGAGGTCAGTATTTTAAAAAATTATTAGAACTTTTGAATTTTTGAATCTAACTATCTACAAATTATTTCGACTTTGATGTTTAATAAAAAAAAAATAAACCCAGTTGGAATTATTTCAAATTATAAAAATGTCGCAAGGATTTCGTGGTAGACTCATGCTAAAGTTACTTCTGTCAAAAACAATGAAGAGAGTGTATGTATGTACAGCGTTAACAGGCCTTTTAGGCCCATTGCTGGATGGATAATTTCCATCGTTTTCTATTCTTAGCTAACAGCTTCCAATCTCTAATTCCCATCTCTCTGACATCTTCCATCACTACATCTCTCCATTTCTTTCTTGGTCTTCCTCTCTTTTTTTGCCCTCAGGTACTCTCCAAGCAATATTCTTGACTAGTCTATTACCTTGCATTCTTTCTAGATGGCCGAGCCATTCTAGTCTACGTTTTTTCACCACTTTTGTTATTGTAGGGTTAGCATACAACTGATACACTTCTGCATTAGTTCGTCTTCTCCATTCTCCCTCTATTACTTTTCCACCAAATATTCTGCGAAGTATCTTTCTTTCCCATGCTTCCAATGTGTTCTGTACGGTTTTGTTCATAGTCCATGTCTCGGCAGCGTATAGCATTGTGGGTCTAATTATAGTTTTGTATACTCTTATTTTTGTATTACGAGATATATCTTTGGCCTTAATTATTTTGCTCATGGCTCCAGCACACCTGTTGCTCTTGGTCAGTCTCAGGTTGATTTCAGTTTCTTCCTTACATGTCTGATCAATAAGAGTACCTAAGTACATATATTCATCCACCTTCTCGAATTCTACAACTGATCCATTCTCCACCTCCAATTTAAAGGATCCCCTGGTGCTTATTCCTTTTTTGCTCGAGATCTCCATGTACTTCGATTTATTAATATTAACTTTTAGTCCCATTTTAGAGCTTTCCCGAATCAGTCTTTTTGTTATATTTGATAGTTCTTTTCCATTTCTTGCAATGAGAACCACATCATCAGCGTATGCTAAGCATTGGTGCTCCTTGTATAAAATAGTTCCGGACCTATTTATCCCACTAATCCTTACAATTTTTTCTAGAACTATATTGAATAGCAATGTAGACAACGGGTCTCCTTGGCGAACACCTTTTTTTACTTCGAATTCTTCTGAGACTGTACCGTTGCATCTCACAGCACAAATGGTTTGTCTAATTGTCATTTTTACCAATCTTATTATTTTTTCTGGCACTTGGAATTCTTTTAGTGTTTCTATTAACTTGTTTCTGTCTATTGTATCGTAGGCAGCTTTGTAATCAATGAAAAGTACTTGTGCTGAAATGTTGTATTCATAGCAATTGATCAGGATTTGTTTTAGCATAAAAATTTGATCGGTTGTTGATCTTCCTTTCCGAAATCCTCCCTGGTATTCTCCTAGATTCTTCTCTATATATATTTCTAATCGTTTTTTAATTAGTATGGCGAGTACTTTATACATTACTTCTAATAAGGATATTCCTCTATAGTTTGCGCATTCAGTTCTATCTCCCTTTTTGTGTATAGGAATTATAATTGACTTATTCCATTCTTGAGGCATTTCTTCGGCATCCCATACTTCTAGTATTAGCTCACCAAGTTTGTTTATTAAGACCTCTCTGCCATATTTTATGTTCTCTGCCACAATGCCGCTCTCCCCGGGACTTTTTTGGTTTTTCATATCTGTTATTATTTATTCAATTTCTTCCCTTGTGGGCTTTGGTACTATTTCTTCTATTACTATTTGAGGTCTAGGAACATAACAATTTTCTTCAGTAGTCACTTCGTCATTTAGTATCTCTTCGAAATATTCTTTCCACCTTTCACATATTTGGTCTTCATCCACTATCAGGTTTCCTTGCTTATCTTTTACATTCATCGTTCTTCCCTGGTACCCAGTTTTAATGTATTTTACTTCTTTATAAAAAATTTTTATTTCATTTTTCTTGTAATTTTCTTCAATGCGCTTAATTTTATTCTCCATATACTTTCATTTCCGCTCCCTTAGGATTCTCTTTACTTTTTTTCGTTGTACGGCATACCTTTCTAGGTCGTCTTGTTTTTGCGAACGTAAACTTTTTAATCTAAAATCTGATCTTTTTTTTAACTCTGTTCTGCATTCGTCATTGAACCAGTGGTTTTTTCTAAATCTTTTTGTTCTTGGTATGTTCTTCGACGTATCTTCCTTTATAGTGTTTGTCATTTTCAAGAACTTTTGTTGTATGTTACTCACAGTAGTACTATCTTGTTTGGCGTAGGTTTCTTGTATATCCTTTTGATAGTCCTGCTCTACCTCAAATTTTCGCAGTTTTTCAAAGTTAAATTTACGTTGCACTTTCTTTTTCCGTTTATGCTTTTTAATTCTTGCTTCTCTCATATTAATTCTAACCAAAAAATGATCTGAGTCTACGTCAGCCCCTCTGCACGTTTTCACATTTGTTATTAAATTCGCAAACTTCTCTTGTATTAAGATGTGGTCTATTTGATTAGTTCCATTTGACCCCGGAATTTTCCACGTTCCTTTATATATATTTTTTCTCCTAAAATGGGTACTCATTATCTTCATCCTGTTTTCAATTGCGAATGTGATTAATCTCTGTCCATTATCATTTGTATTCAAATGTTTGCTTTCACCCTCTGTTATGTTTTTATATATATCTTCTCTTCCGACCTTTGCATTGGCGTCACCTATAACAATTTTAGTATCTTGTCTGGGCATTTCTTCACACACTGACTCTAATTCTTCATAGAATTCATCTTTCACTTCTTCTTCTTTTTCTTCTGTTGGAGCATGTATATTTATCAACGATATCATGTTCTTTTTTCCTTTAATTCTAATTGCACACATTCTTTCAGATTTTACTACGAATCGTTTTACCTGCTCCACGTCTTCATGTACCAGAAAACCCACTCCAAAATTCCTATTATTGCCTCCACTTGTATAAAACGTGTATGGGCCAATCTTTTCAGCGTTGTTTCCAGTTAAATGTGTTTCCTGTATTGCTAAGATGATGAAGAGAGTGTATTATGAAAAATTAATGAATGAGTTTTGAGATGAAGACAATTATTTTTTTAACTATAATTTACTGCAGAATAACAGTATTTGATATGACAAAATAATGACAAATATATATTTGTAAAAAACACGTATAACAATTTTAATACAGAAATGAATTATCTCCAATCACCGAAAACATTTTTTTTAAGAACGTTCTAACAGAAAAATTTTATGGCCTTAAATAGGATTAAGGTAGTATGGGATTGACGATAGGTTTTTACATCCTAGTATACACCAAAGCCAAAATATTAGCCTGTTCGCAGTTATGGATAAAGTTTTATGGTATTTTTAAAATTTATCGGTTTTTTAAATGGTCATTCTTCTCAAAATTGTCACATTTTTACATATGAAGGTCTTCTTACAAGTTAGCGATATGTTCCTTAAGCTGAGGTACGAAAAAAGCAGTCTATTTACCCGTAATCTGTTTAGTATTTAGTCTTACACCTCTCAATGACAACAAATAACTATTGCCATTAGCAAATTAGGAAAATAATTTCAAGTAATAAATGAAGGAAATTTGACTGAACAAGTGCATGAAGAAATTAATGAAATTAATAACACTGTCACTAATTCGACATAATTCGTTCACTGTTAAAAATTCGAGTTACACGACATAATGGTTTTCTCAACACAACGCAGTAGAGGAAAAAAGCTGTAGCCAGTTTTTATTTAGAAATTGATCGGGAACGAGGAAAGCGTTATTCATCTTGACGCTTGTTCACCTCCTCTTGACGCTTTTTTGATCTCGAAAATGTTTGTATATAATGTCCTACGTACCTACAACGAGTTCCTGTACCATCTCTCTTGCCATTCCTAGATCCTCAGCTGTCATGACTATATCATCGACGAAACTTGTTTAGATATTCTTCATCTATTTTGATTCCTTTTTTCATCCAATCCAAATTCTTACAAAGTTTATGTGACCATGGGTCTCCTTTTCTAACACCCCGCTCTATTTTTATGCGAATACTGTTAGTATGTAATTTGACAGTGGTTGTTAAGAGTAGAAGAGGAGTAGGTAGAAAGGTAGAAAGAGGAGTAAAACAAGGATATAGCCTGAGCCCTCTTTTTAATCTTTTCATATTTCTGTAGTGTCTTATGTATTGTGTTTTGGTATATATCCCTTATTTTGTTTATAGTTTCCTTATGTTTATCATGCTAAACTGTGTATTCTCTAATTAGATATCTGGTTAAGTACTATGTTTATATGGGAATAAGCCACAATTGATTGTAATGACAATTACATTTTACCTAAAAAAATTTGACGTTTCGATTTGGGGTCCGGTAATCGTTCTCAAAAAGATTATTAAATAATTTAGTAGTGTATAATCGCCAAGATTGTTGAAAAGGTTATGTCATATCAACAAAATTTGAGGTTGGTTTACTTTTGTTGTTATAGGCAACAGCCACATTTGTCTGATAAACATGTGAGGGTGAATGTTGTCCCCATGAAAAAAAAATCAAACCCTGATGATTCTAAATCTTCATTATTGTTAATTTGTGCTGTAAATGTTTGTATGTGTGTAGAGCATATGTATGTGTATGATAGAGAATGATGTGTACGTGGTTTCTTATTCCACTATTGTTGGTGACTTCTTCTTTAAGTATGGGCAACCATAACCCCTACATTCTGCTTACGGATTTGCTACACATTTTTCTTCATTGAGTTTGATTTTTAGGTCTGATTGATTCATGGGTTTGATTTTTCTCTTTTTCATGTCTGTTTCTTTCATGAATATTGTTGCATCTCTTCATTGTACTCTATGTTCATTTTTCAGGCATGTTTGCATATCTGTGATATGTCGAAGTCCCTGTTTTTGATGTATCGTTTTATGCTCATTAATCCTCAATGGTCTTGCCGTTTCTCCCACATAGAAGTTGTTACATTCACAGGGTATTTTATAAATGCAGTTCTTTGATCTCTCTGGTGTGTTGTTAGGTTTGGTTTTGGATAGGATAGATCTAAGTGTATTGGTTGTTTTGAATATTGTTGTGATGTTGTACTTGCATTCTTGGTGATATTGCTTCATGTTTTAAAATTTTCTTTTGTATAGTCTCGTTTACTATTATTCCTACTCCCTTTTTTCTTATACGCCTGAGTAGTATAATGTATAGTTTTATATAATAATTTTATCACTTTTCCCTTGATTTTATTTGGTTACACTTAATCCCATAATACTTATTCTATATTTTTTCATTTCTTCAATTATTTCTATTTCTTTACTATTTAGTGATGTTACGTTCCAGCATGCTACGATAGTATTATTTATATAATCGCCTGCTTCATACATCTCCTTTTCCATTTGCCCGATATTGCTTTTTTAAATCTGTGTCCTTTATGTAAGTTGTTTTAGTTATTTTTGAGTTTCCTTGATCATATCATCTTCTGATTCTGGAGATCATTCGTTAGGTGTTCTTCCTTTCCGATTTTGTATAATTTGTTGTTGTGCATCTGCCGTTGGTTGATTTGCTTCTTTTACATATCCTAATATTTCTAGGGTATACCATTCCTCCTAAATTTTTAATCTGTTGTTACTTTGTAGACGGTTTTTCCTTTCTCTCTCGCTTTTTTTCTGGTATTATAATAGATGTCTTCTGTGGTCAAAAGATTAATTTGATTTGAGCATGAAGTTTTGGAAGCAGTTGATATAAAAGGAGTCAGAAGGGCATTAACTTTATCTTCACGCATATTTAACATTTATTAATTAGAAGAAAGAAAAATAAAGAAATCGTACAGCGTTCCAAGTAGAATTACCTGTTGTGAAAATATTTTGGAGAATTAGAAAATTGATCTGTTTTTTCAGGTCAGCAATGCATTTGTAAGGTGACCGTGGAGAAACATTGTGTATGATAATTATTAAGAAAGAATAGTTCTCAGAACTTTTCCCAGCGAATTTTACAATTCAGTTGTAATTAGAAATCCAGATTGATCGCGTCGTTAGGTATTTCCAAATATTCAAATAAAAGAAAAACTATTTGAACAGCGCTCATCGAATACTAAACTATAAAACAATAGACGTATGGACCGTTTCAACATAGGTACATTCTTGAATATTAAGTATTGTTAGTAATAAATCAGTGGTAGTGTATAGATCTACGTGGGTCTTTCGTTTATTGATTCTTTTGACACTTAAATGGAAAATTCTGTTTTGTTTTGGGACGAATTTTTTTAATTAAAATCATTCATAATGTAATTCTAATTAGTGAGTTTATTTTTAGTTATTTTACTTTATTACCATTTAAGTCATCATACTTGGCTTATTCTTATTAACACTTCGTTAATATCGTCCCCAATAATACGTTGGATACACATCGCCTTCTGGATCGAGTTTTTTTGAAAGCCTTGTATTATAAACCGAAAAGGCCTCTGCGCTAAACGTTGTTTTATTGAACTGTAGAAATTGATTCCGATTTTCGATACAAGCCACAACCACTGTTTATTCTAGTTTGTTGATGATCAGGTCTGCTCGAGCCTGAACTAGTTGAGTATTAGGATGGTGTCTGTGTACTACCACCATCTCAAATACTTTTGTGGCATTACTATATGACATACATTACATACATTATTTATCCTCATTAACAGATTTTTGGCCAGATGAAGATGAAAACATTTGTGTCCTAAATTAATTCTATCTGGTAACTCACATTTTGTAATAAATTTATTCAGTACTTAAATACATTTCACAATTTCTTTTTGTGGATTTGAGATTTAGGGTGTACTAAAAGTTATTTAAGTAAATGCATTCTCAAAGCTAGACATTTCTTTAGCATAAAAACCAATGGCATAACTGGAATTCTCGATTCTAAAGTAGTTATTTGTTAATATCGCTCTAAAGCTAATTTCTTGTGGCATTTTAATATTATTTACCATTTTTAATGAGAATTAACCAAAATTTCAGTTGAAAATACGTTAAGTTTGATGTTTCGTATTTCATAACCCGTTCTGCTTTTGAATTGAGGTTAATACGAGATTTTCATAACTTTTTTTGATAATTATTGCTACACTATGTCGTTTTCACGCTGATCTGAGGGTGTGCGGGGTAAGATTACGCGTAGCACGGACGAGGTATAGATAAGTTACCACTCATTATGTGAGAGACAAGGCTTTTCTCCCGCTAACGCTGCTCGAGTCTGCCAGTGTCTAGCAGGAAGAAAACAAAATAAAAATTCGCTCGTCTACGAAAAAACTTCCCGTTACACTAAAATGAACCTTCGCTCAAGACGTTCCTCTGCTTTCGAGGTGGAGATTCCATCATCTCGGTCAGCGTCCCAGAAAAAAAAACAGCCCATAAAACTGCTCAAATGAGGATTTCTTCGAAATGTTTAAATGATTCCTAAGTGTACGAGTAACCAAATTTCCTTCTGTTTTTGCATCAATCTTCAACCAAACTTCTGACGATTCAGACTCTGATAGCCAATCAGCAAGCTGTCTAAAGAGTTTCACAAGTTACCAACAGTGACCGAGGAAATCTCCGATAATAATAAAGAAGAAAAATGGCAATCCTTAAGGAAAGCCACAACCGCTTCCAGACCACGACTAGGTCAAAAACTTCCTCTAAAAAGTCAGCTCCTTCCACCAGCAAAGGTAATATCTCCCAAAAAGAAACAGTAGTAAACTATTCCTTTAAAACTGCCGAACCCATCGTACAAAACCGCCCGCTGATTCAAAAACTTCATTAAGCTGGGCTGCCGACCTCGTTTCTGAAAATCATATCATAATTCCTATCTCTCGAATCGAATTGTCCGTTCTAAAGTGATAAACTCTGCAGTTCTACACCCTTCACTCCTCGAACGGGAGTCCCACAGGACTCAAGTCTAGCGCCATTTTGATACACAGTCTACAATAGCGACCTTCCCTTACCGATCAATAGATGTGACACTATTCTCCTATATGCTAACGATACTGCTCTGTTCTCCGGATGTACCACTTACCGCACAGCAAGAAAACTATCTGTATTCGAAGAAGCGCAAAAACAACTAAGCAAATGGTGCAATAAATGATGACTCACGCTCAATCATGCCAAACCCCAACCAATACTATTTAAGCCACCATATTTCATCCCGACCCCACCTCGGAGATGAAACCAAATAGTGCTCCATAGAGAAAGGCTTAAATTCACACCGTCAGTGTCCTAATTTGGCGATGAATTCACAAAAAATCTGAACTGGAACAACGATAAAGAGTCAATCTCTTAGGAGCACTGGTAGGTAAACTAGGGAACGCCCACTCGCGTACTCTCTTGTACACATCTTCGGCATCATTATAATTCCGTTTTAAGTCCACTGCAGGATTGTGCAGTATGGATCCAATTTTTCGTTATCTTTCGCAGATCATCTTGCCATCGTGTAGGTGGTCTTCCTCTGTTTCCTTTATCTGTTCTTGTCATTCAGTTAACTTGCGTGTTCACCTTTCATCCTTGCCACGTAGCCAGCCCATCTCCATTTCAATCTTCAAGCGCTCTCCACTTAATCTGTAACTCTGGTTCTGTTTCGTACGTCTTCGTTTGTGATCTTGTCTTTTATTGTTACTCCTACCGTTAAACACTCCATTCTTCTTTATGCTAAAAACAATGCTTTGAAGCATTGTTTTTTGTTAGGAATAGTGTTTCCGCACCGTAGGTCATTACTAGCAGAACATTGTCACTGATCGAAGGCTTTCCACTTCAGATTAATCGATATGTTGCAGTCTTTAAATAGATAAGTTGCAGTTTTTAAGAGATCAATATGCTGCCCATCCATGCGCTATACCTCACCTATTTGGTTGTCCTTACCTATTCTTATTTCGTGTTCAACGAGGTTCGTCATGTATTTTTTTTTGGGAATATTTATTTTTAAACCGATTGCTCTGCAGGCTCTCTCCAGATCTTCTAACAATATGTTGATTTCGCCTAGGTCATCTCACTGTACACATAAAAAATATTCCTCCCTGTACACATACTATTGTCGAATATAGAGCCCGCCCCTAAGCGATGCTCAACAAACGTCACAAGAACGCTTTTAAGGCTACCGAAAGAAAAATCTTGAGAAAACTTATAAACAAACTCAGTAACTTTCCGTCAGCATGCATTCATCAACTGGCGAATGTCCCAACGGTTCAAAGTCGGATTCAATCTCTCAGCAAGAGATTCGTTTTAAAGACGTTCAGAATCTACAAATAAAAATTAAAGAAAACAAGTAGAGTGGCGGCCTCTATCGCTACACCATCTATCGGGTGTGAATGCAGAGCTTATATATAGCAGATATACAGAAGTGCCCAGGACTGGCATGGTTAATAAAAGATGTAGAGCAAGTTATTTAAATGTAGTACTACCGGTGTAGAACGGACGATTTCCAGAAAAGAAAAAAATTCATTGTTATTAGAGAGATAAACGTATCATATTTCCTATGTGTTTTTGTCTTGTTCCTGGTCATCTTTTTTTACTAACTATTAGTATAGCAAAATATAACATTCATCTCCTTGGAAATATTACGGTTTTTTCCAGGTTCATAAAACTACTTACGTTTCACGTTTCTATTTTCATGGACATTTGTATTACTCTTACGGCAAAACTTGACCTAGACAATATGTTTATGTTTTCCATGGAGTTTCCTTGATGACAAACTTGATATCCAGGGATTTATCTTAAATCAGAGACCTTACAAATCTCTGAAATACCACTATCCTGGATATACCACAAGAAACTGATAAAATCATAAAAATACTACTTAAATATGCGAATTAAGAAAATACGAATATATGGAAAGTATACAGATTAGAAAATCTTATAGTAAGCAAAGGATTTAGACACGGTTATCTACGGTCCACTGCATCGTTTAGAAGTGACCTAGGTCACTTCTAAACCGGTTTACCGGTTGAAATTTTCAGGAATAGAATTCATCTAGCTACTTTACCCTTGTTTATTTTATGTAAAATCTGAGCAACATTATCGGTTTTTATTTTAGACACTATTACTGTACTGTTTCTACTGGTTCGAATGGTTTTCTATTGCAAAAGTACACCAGCAACAAAAGTATTCTGAACAAGATAGTATTATTAAACAAAAATGCAGACAAGCTAAAGAGAACTGATTTTCATCATCTCCAAATAAGATGAAAAGTTGATCTTGGATAAGGTAGATCTATGCAGCACGTGGATAAGATTTACTCGATTTTTCTTTGAAGATCAGAGAGAAGACACACAACCTGTCAGCAAGCTCTGAGGGCAATGACTATAAGGAATATATGATTCAGGCAAAATTCCAATTAACTGGTTAAAATCAACCTCTGTAACAATTCCGAAAAATGTGCCAAAGCTCCGACTTATAAGTCCTATGAGATGTCTCAAATTTTTTATTCGAGTCATATAGGCTTGAATATAGTTGATATGTGAAGAAAATAGCTGAAAAACACTATTTGCCTTCATGAAAGTGTTAGGTACGAGAGAGGTTAGGATCAACAGTGTTATGACCAAATCCAAGGTGTTTTGTGTGCTTCATAGATTATAAGAAAGCCTTCGTCAACGTTAACCACGATTTTCTACTAAATCGAATATTCTAGATAGGAAGAGACGCCAAGGATATTAGAATCATACAAGAACTGCATTGAAACCAAACGACGCAAATAATAATCAATAGAGGTCTATCCACAGTATTAAAATTAACAGAATTCAAATAGACAATCTTCTTCTTCTAACTTCAAGCAAGACACGTTGATATCTGTCACTTGGTCATACGACCTTTGTAGCTTACCCTGTTTTTTCCGTTGAACTCCAATAAGCCCTGTGGCCTCAACGGAGACCAATAGTTTCCTCATTGGCAGTTTTAGTATCTCTTCAAGATAGCATAAAATGTGTATAGCAGTCTCTTATTCCGTTTCGAATTTTCTGCACCATGGTTACTTCTTAAATCATCTTTGGTGATGCCACACAATGGTTCTTGGCCTACAAAGGTTTCCCCTCGAGCCTTGTTTTGCTATTAAATCTGCTCGTTCATTCCCAGGCACCCCTTCATGACCCGGCTCCCATATTAAATTGCCAGGTTGTTGAGGAGATCTTTACAGTTCCTCACCAATCTTTATTTCGTGAGTAAGTTCTTTACGGCCAGAATAGCCTCTTTTCTATATGTATAAATGTTGATTCTCTTCGCTTTCGGGTGCTTTCATTAATGCAGGCCTCCAAAGCAACAGCTTTCAGTCTGGAACACAGTTGCGTATTGATCTAGGCTCTAATATTTGTTATAGTTACATCTTTGCTCAAAGATTTCTGATCCATACCTTAGGTAATTTTAGATTTGTCAGTGAACCATATTAAGTTTTCATTAACGTTTGGGAATTTTTGTTCTCTATATGGTATAATTGTTTTAATCTTTTCAGTGAAGATTAGTTGTGGTGTCATAATATCTAATTCATCTGAAAGATGGATTCCTCAAGTAAAGTCGCAGTATGATTCAGTATTTGTATGACTATTCAATACGTATTTGGGCCTCCGAGAATTGTTTACCTTAGTCTCAGGATGGTCATAGATTACCGCCGAAATATATAATTCCAGTGAGGGAGATTTGTGATAGCCTCTAAAGATGGCGTTCCTGTACTATTCAAGGCTCCTGTCATATTGAGAAGCTCTTTTCGTTGCAGGGTGGTGTAAGAGGTCACACAAGATTACAAAGCCGTCGTTTTCCAGCAAAGTACTGAACCATATGTAACAGTCGGTCGTATCACTGATGTGTATAACCAACAGATTACCGTAAGTTTCAGTTAGTGAAGTTCATTTTCAGTCCTTTTTTTAGGGATTTTATGTCTATGTGTATTATTCTAACATTTCGGGTTACGACACCAAATTGTACAAGGCGGTTTCACCTGATTTCCCTGCTTGATACGCCCATTGCCGCTGGTGCAGTGGGTTTTCATTAAGATTATTCCAATAGACAATATATGATATGCATAAGAAACGGCAATTCTAGCACCAACTTTAGAGGATCTTCAGCGCGTATTAGATAGGATTGACGGTACAGATAATGTTTTGTGGCAGCATTAACTTGATGGCGCTGAGATGTAGTCTATTAAGGTTAGATTGCATTGAAGTATTTGAAATGTGGATTCTACGCAGATTCTAACAAGTGCAATATTAACATCGTTAGGAAAGAAAAATTTCCTACCTTTGCCATATCCTTAGGGAAAGCAAATACTAGATTATCAAACTAATTTTACAAGAAAAGACACAGGGGTGCCAAGGCTCAGGAAAAAAACAACATTGCGGACTAAGAAACATAAGGGAATAGTATACCATATTTATAAAGCCGAAAATGGCACTCTTACAAAAGGTTTGAAAAGTACAGACAACCTCCAATTTGAAGCTAAGCACAAGGCACGAGAAGAAAAAGTGTTTTTCGTCCAGTGCATTTTTACCTCCTTTTCATAAATTATTATTTGATTATTCCATCCATTCTGATACTCCATAAAAATTTATTTTTAGTAACACGTAGTGATTATGTACCCGCTTGAAGTAATCGTATCCACTCCCAAAATAATTTGTTATTCAATTGCAGTTAAAGGCAGATCCGTTCTTCGTAGATATTTAATATAATTGACTATGCAAATGTAAAAGTAGTCTGTATAATACTTTTATATTTTTAAAAGAGCTCCCAGGAATCAGTCGTTGCGTCTAAATGTATGCGGATCTGGACACTTTCTACTTGTGAAATTAACAAAAAATCCGAGAAACTTTAAAGAAGAAATAAAACTGTCTTGGAAAACCGTGTTTTAAATTTAATTAACGAAACGAGTTTTACACAGCCTTAGTACCAATATATAAATAAATTATATAAAACGAGGAAAACTCATCATATAGATAAGTGATCTTGTGTTCATTGCGTGTGTCTGTTAGATGTATGGGTCAGTTAAGCTGTGCTACACTTCCTTTAGTTAACAAATCCAGACAGACATAATCTAAAAGATAAGTTAATAAACAGTACGACATTATAAAACAATATTTTTATTATATTCCGAGACGATATGAATCGCAGCGATAATTTAAGAATAAGAATGACGTTCGTAGAAGCACCTATCGGATATGCAAAACGCAATCGGAATAAAAATGAAGCTAGCCAGTACGTCGGCTCGTGTTTAATATTTTTAATTTTAATTTCTACGAATAAACTGAAGCCACGTATACCCACAAGCATTTTTCAGAAAGGAAATTTAGGTTGAACAAATATTTTTATATGCATGGTCCCAAAAATGTGGCGAATTAGATTGTTTTTTAATTATTTAGTCTTCCTTTTTGTGTCAACTGTTTAATCGTCAAACATCAAATAAATCAGATATATTTACTTCCTTTTGTTTTCTTTCTTTTTTTCTTTTACCGGCGGTTTCTTTTAACAGGTAAAAGACAAAAGAAACATATTGTATTTTGAAAATTTTGTTTCAGAAAATTAAATTATCGGTTTATTTCATTTCTTTCTTTTTCTTTGTTCAATTCTTTACTATCTACTTGTTTCCTAGTTGAAATATTAGATGATACTCTTCTGGATTATTGTTGTTTATGTTAAATATTGTGTTTAAATGGGATTAAGCCGCATTTAATTGTAATCATAATTACATTTATAACTAAAAAATTTAACGTTTTAATTTCCACTGTGGAAATCGGTCTCAAAAAACATTTAAGAATTTTGTTAAAAAGAGTGTATAACCGCCATTAAAGTTGTTGATGGGTTGATTATTTCATTTCACAAAATTGAAAGTTGACCCCTTGCTTTGGGGTCAGCCATGCTTTGGCTGAATAGATGTGAGGGTGGATTTTTGTCCTATGAAACTCCCATTCTGATTCTAGGTCTTCTGCATTATTATGTGCTATAAGTATTTGTGTGTGTGAGAGTGTTCGTATATTGTGGATGTGTGTTTTGTGTTGCGATGATTGTGATCGTGTATTGTGTATGATTGAAGGCGATATGTCTCAGAGTTTCTTAATCCGCTATTGCTGGTATGTTCTTGTTGTTAACTTCTTCTTTCACTATTGGCTGCTTATTTGATTTTTCTCTTTCTCATGTCTGTTTCTTTCATGTTTGCATATCTGTCATTTGTCGAAGTCGCTATTTTCCATGTATGTTTCATGCTCATTTATCCTAACACCTACTGGTCTTACTGTTTCTCTCACATAGACGTTGTTGCATTCACATTGGTTTGTTCGAAATCCTCCATGAACATTATACACAAACAAGACAAAAACCCACAGTATGATGGAGATATGTAGATAATGTATTTTCCATTTGGCCTCATGAACTAGAAGCATTGAATAAATTCCTATACCTTATTCCTATTCCTACATAAACAATAAAAAAGAATCGATAAAATTCACCATGGAAAAAGAAAACAATAATTCACTTCCTTTTCTGGATGTGCTAATTACAAAAGAGGATACAGGATATGCAATCAACGTTGAAAACCAACCCACACCAACAGATAGTTAAATTGTCACTCAAATCCCAACGTAAACATCAAAAAAGGAATCATCAAATAATTATATGATAGAGCCCAAAACACCCGCTCTAATGAAAAGGCATTTCAAGAAGAAAAAAACTTGCTAATAAAGGTTTTAATAAAAAATGATCACCCGTTGTCATTTATAACCAAGGAATTCTACAAGATAAAAAAAGAACGACAAAACACCACATGCAATCCAGAACCACTTACAAGAAGAGACTAAATGATACAAGTTTTTTCTGTGAAGTGATGCCTATACCTATACCCCCGTGGAAAGCAGTTAGGGAGGTCCCTTAAGCTAGCGGGGACACATGAGCGGAATCCAATTTAACCTACGTAATATTTTTTCACCAATTTTTCACTAATTTATTACCACCCTAATAATTTTTCACCACCAAACCAACCTTAAGGGGAGCGATTCTGCTGGCTTAAGGTTCAAGCTAGCAGAATTCAAAAAAAAAACTTTTTGTTGATGGCATATTTTTTTACCAATTTTTCACTAATTTATTACCACCCTAATAATTTTTCACCACCAAACCAACCTTAAGGGGAGCGATTCTGCTGGCTTAAGGTTCAAGCTAGCAGAATTCAAAAAAAAAACTTGTTGTTGATGGCATATTTTTTCATCAATTTTTCACTAATTTATTACCACCCTAATAATTTTTCACCACCAAACCACCCTTAAGGGGAGCGATTCTGCTGGCTTACGGTTCAAGCTAGCAGAATTAAAAAAAATATTTATGATATACCACAGTGTTCTGCTAGGTTTTTACGAATTTATTACAACTTTAGTAATTTTTCACCCCTTACTACCCCTTTAACAAAAATTAAATAAATTTGTTTTTTTAAAAATACTTCAATACATTTACACGGTGTGTGTGTGCGAGTGTGTGTGCGTGAAAAACACTTCTGGTGTAATAATTGGTATATTTAATTAAAAATTTCTACTTACCTATTACTTATTAATTACTTTCTAAAAGTACTACAAATTTCACTGAAGATGGACTGATAAGTCCGAACACGTTTTGAACTTAATCCCTTAGGATTTTTAAATTTTTAATTAAATATACCAATCACAACAGTGTTTTACTTCAATGTTCGAGTTTTTTAACTATATGATATACAGCCAACTCACGGGAATGATCCCTTTTTAAGTTGTAAAATTTTTTAAAAAAATAGGCAATGTACAAAACAACAATATTGCAATGTTTAGCATATAAAAAAGTTGGTGAAGTTGGTGTTTGTGTAAATTCTAGCATTTAAAGATGTAAACTACTTTCCTTATTTGAATTTCTAGTATTTATGGGAATTATCGTCCACACTGACACATACGGATTTTAAGATTGGAGGGTTATTGGAAAACAGATCCACTATTCAACTTAAAATCTTTTTTGCAGAACATCGGAAGAGATCTTTTTCTTATAATTTTAAGGTGCCTAATCTTCATCCATAATCCAATGGGACCGAATGTTATTCCTGAAGATCGGTTTTATAGAATAAGAACAGTTATAGACTTTTTAATAATGACTGCTCTGCGAAAAGATGCAGAGTATGTCCTATCCTAAAAATAAGAAAAAACCCAATTTATGAGTGTGTGGATTGTGTCGAGAAACCAGATCTCTCCGTGGGCGATTCTTTCAAACATTTCCATAAACAAAATAAATAAGTTAATATTTTTTTGTAATAACCTTTAATTTTTACCTATATTCAACTGACAATGAATGAAAAATCGACAAAGAATTAAAATACAAATATCTTTAAATTTTTAAAATGCTGCTAATATAAATTTATTTTACTACGCAAATAATCTATATCAGCTGTTCTGACCAACCGGTAATTTCGGTCTCATTTCAATATACCTACTTAAAATATTTATATCCTAAAATGTTTTCCAATATAAATTCTTTATGTTATACACCTAATTTTAAAATTATGTTTTGACCAATCGTTAATACTCTTCTTATGTAAATAATATTAAAATATTAAATACCTAAATTATTTTTCAAATTTTCATCTACCTAATGAATACAAATCTTTTAACAATAGGTGCGCACGGTCCCGACTACCCTCCTTTACAATCAGATAAACAATGTAATAGACGTAATAACATTATTTCAATTTGAATATTTCTTACCTGGTAATTTATTCTGTAAAATATAAAAATTCCATTGTATTTACTAAAACTCAACTGGATTTCAGTTATTTTATATTCATAAAAGGGACTAACGATTCGATTTCGCTTAGCCATGTAATACGACTCGAATCAGAGTCAATTTTTTAAAACAGGTAAAATTTATAGTTTTTGGAATAAAGTGTTTTCATATTTTTAATATTTAAACATTGAAAAAATAAATATTAGTTAGTATAGAATAACATTTGAAAATGTTTTTCAATTAGGGTAGTTGAGAAAAACATGACTAGGCTGGTAAAAATATATTAAAATTCTAGCAGAGCACTCTTGTGTTTTCAAAAAGATTTTTTATTCACCTAGCGTCAATGTGTATCTTGTTGAATGTTTCCCATTAACTGAGGCTTAGGGAGTCAAAAATTATAAGGGTGGATCAAATTTAGTAAAAACCAGGCAAGCAATTTATATTTTCAGTTACAAGTAGAATACAGTAAAATTATAAAAATAGATTTTTTATCACCTTAAATTTTAACGTTGTAGAATTATTGACTCCTCATAGAGGGTAGTTTAATGGGTGAAAAATTACTAGGATGGTAATGTATTAGTACAAATCTAGCATGATACTGTAGTATCTCATATTTCCGAAAAGATTTGCTTTACATTCAACCAGCGTAAATGTGTAGATGGTGAAGTTGGTTAACATTTAGTAAAAACTAATCAGAGAGTTTCTTATTTTATTTATAAATAGTATTTAGTAAAATTATAAAACAAAACTTTTTCACCTTTAATTTAAACGTAGCAGAACTATTGACTTCCACTAAGGGTTAGTCGAGGGATAAAAAATTACTAAGTTGGTAATAAATTCGTAAAAACTTAGCAAAACACTGTGGTATATCATAAATATTTTTTTTTAATTACGCTGGCTCGAATATTAAGCTAGCAGGAACGTTTACAAATAAGATTGGTTTAGAGATGGAAACTTATCAGGGAAAAAATACTTTTTTATGTCAGTTATAACTAGAGGATAGTGAAATTGTAAAAAAAGATTTTTTTCACGTTAAATTTTAACCTAACAGAATTATTGACTTATCACAAGGGGTAGTTTAGGTGTGAAAAATTACTAGGGTGGTAATAAATTAGTAAAACCTTAGCAGAATACTGAGGTATTTCAAAAATACGTTTTTTTCTTATTTTGCTGGTTCAAATATTCAGCTAGTAGGAAAGTTTTCGAATAAGTTTATGGGAGCAAAATTATCAGGATGGTCAAAGTTTAGTATA
This sequence comes from Diabrotica undecimpunctata, assembly GCF_040954645.1. Lineage (NCBI taxonomy): Eukaryota > Metazoa > Arthropoda > Insecta > Coleoptera > Chrysomelidae > Diabrotica > Diabrotica undecimpunctata. Next base: position 44,475,929 of record NC_092812.1, read on the forward strand.
AACTTAACAAAACACTTTTTTATTTCAGTTATAAGTAGTGGACAGTAGATTTGAAAAAAAATTTCTTCTTAAATTTTAATCTAACACAATTATTGACTTTTCACAAGGGGTAGTTAAGGGGTGAAAAATTACAAGGATGGCAATAAATTCGTAAAAACCTAGCAAAACACTGTGGTATATTATAAATATGATTTTTAATTCTGGTAGCTTGAAGCGCAAGCCAGCAGAATCGCTCCCCTTAAAGGTGGTTAAATGGTGAAACAATATTAGGGTGGTAATAAATTAGTGAAAAATGGGTGAAAAAATAGGCCATCAACAAAAAGTTTTTTTTTTGAATTCTGCCATCTTGAACCTTAAGCCAGAAGAACCGCTCCCATTAAGGGTGGTTTGGTGGTGAAAAATTATTAGGGTGGTAATAAATTAGTGAAAAATGGGTGAAAAAATATGTCATCAACAAAAAGTTTTTTTTTGAATTCTGCTAGCTTGAACCTTAAGCCAGCAGAATCGCTCCCATTAAGGGGGGTTTGGTGGTGAAAAATTATTAGGGTGGTAATAAATTAGTGAAAAATGGGTGAAAAAATATGTCATCAACAAAAAGTTTTTTTTTTTTTTGAATTCTGCTAGCTTGAACCTTAAGCCAGCAGAATCGCTCCCATTAAGGGGGGTTTGGTGGTGAAAAATTATTAGGGTGGTAATAAATTAGTGAAAAGTGGGTGAAAAAATATGTCATCAACAAAAAGTTTTTTTTTTGAATTCTGCTAGCTTGAACCTTAAGCCAGCAGAATCGCTCCCATTAAGGGGGGTTTGGTGGTGAAAAATTATTAGGGTGGTAATAAATTAGTGAAAAATTGGTGAAAAAATATGCCATTAACAAGAAGTTTTTTTTTTGAATTCTGCTAGCTTGAACCTTAAGCCAGCAGAATCGCTCCCCTTAAGGTTGGTTTGGTGGTGAAAAATTATTAGGGTGGTAATAAATTAGTGAAAAATTGGTGAAAAAATATGCCATCAACAAAGAGATTTTTTATTTTATTATTCTGCTAGCTTGAACCTTAAGCCAGCAGAATCGCTCCCATTAAGGGTGGTTTGGTGGTGAAAAATTATTAAGGTGGTAATAAATTAGTGAAAAATGGGTGAAAAATATGCCATCAACAAAAAGTTTCTTTTTTGAATTCTGCTAGCTTGAATCTTAAGCCAGCAGAATCGCTCCCCTTAAGGTTGGTTTGGTGGTGAAAAATTATTAGGGTGGTAATAAATTAGTGAAAAATGGGTGAAAAAATATTACGTAGGTTAAATTGGATTCCGCTCATGTGTCCCCGCTAGCTTAAGGGTCCTCAGTTAGGGGCATAAATGAAATATCTTGTTTTTTTTTGCTTTGTGTTTTGAATATATTTTTGTCAAAAAAAAATAGTTTTGATCTTAATGACATTTAGATTTATAGGATTAATTTTTCTGTAAATGTATATGTAAGAAAAGTGCATATAATTCACCCAAATCCACCCTAGTGCATAGGGACTAATTCACCTATTTCTTAAAAACGCACCCCGTGTCCTACCATTTACTCCATGGCTTTTTCATATTTGTGGGTCCATTGACCATATAAAACAAAACCCCGTTAACGTTGTAGTTCCTTTTAGTCAGCTCTCTTTTTTTGTACATAATCAATAGCCTATTGTTGCTGTTTAGTTTCGGTCTTTAATTATTACTATACTAATTTCAAAACTGCCTTTTTTTATACATTTATCATAATTTATATTTTTTTCAATTTATATTTTTACGCTCGGAAATCCTAACAATTACAAATTCATTTACTTTCTTGTATTTCCACGTCTAGTACACTGAGTTCATAAAATGAATCATTAACCGATACCGATAACACTGTTTTAGTAATTTGCAACTTTGTTAAAGTATACGGGAACCATAAACTCTAGCGTGAAATATTATACATACTACTCAGTGGCGTCACGAGTACAGTCCAAGCAAAAAACATTTTGTAAAAATGAACTGGTTAATTAAAAAATAACGGCAGGTGAGGAATACAAATACGTAAAAAGATGGATAAAATCGATAAAAAAAGAAGTACTGGTCCAATACTGGACAAGAAGTCCAATTAATAAAAAAAACCTGTATTGAAAAAATAAATTTGGTTACAGAGTATTCAGTGCTTAACTGGATAGTAAAAACAAATCACAATATCATGAATGTGTTGCTTGTGTGAGTCCATTTAAAATAGGTAAAAGAAATAAAATAAGACTTACTCGCAATCAATTTAATTTTACTACCAAAACGACTAAAATCGCCTGTTTGTTCAACTATTTTGATGGATATTGTTACTTGATCATATATATTGGAAATTAAATCCGTATATCTATAGTCTATTCTCCAATTTTGTAAAAACTTCTTTACTGTCCAATGTTCCACATTATCGAATGCTTTTTCAAAGTCTACAAATGCCATATACATTGGTATTTGATATTCGTTGACCTTTTCAATTAATGTTTTTATCGTAAGCAGATGGTCGCTTGTACTGAATCGTTTTCTAAAACCGGCTTGCTCTCTTGACTGGTAATTATCTAACTTAGTTGTTAATCTGTTTGTTAGTAGTTTACTTAACAGTTTGTACATTACATTCAGTAGCGTTATGGGCCTATAGTTTTTCAGATCTTTTCTATCGCCATTCTTAAATAGTAATAGTGTTATTGCCTCGTTCCATGTGGTGGGTATTTGTTTTGTGTTCAATATTTTATTCATTAGTACATAAAGGACTTCCACTGTAGTTTCCCCCTTATTTCCACAGTTATTCCATCTTTCCCAGGGGATTTGTTATTCTTGATTTCTTTGAGTACCTTTTTTATTTCATTTTTACTGATTTCTGGTTGTAGGTCAGAGTTAACGTTCTTTATTTTCAGTTGTAACTGATTACGGATTTCTTGGGTTGGTTTTTATTTTGTTTTATAGAGATTTGTATAATATTCGTGCGTTATCTGTAAAATTTCTTTTATATTGTTGGTCTCCACTCCTTCTTTGTTCTTTACCATAGATGTCGTTAATAAAAGTTAGAAAGCTACTTTCCTAAACCACTTCAGGCTTTTCCTTAGAGGATTAAAGTATACCCCTAGTTGGTCGGATAAATCAGCAACTGCTTTGCCTTTATTATAGTCTAATACCACTTATGGTTTCGGTTTAGTTTGCCGATTACATAATACTTCTTGCATGCCATTTCCATGTTTAGTAAATATACATGATTCTTTTGTCTCTCCAGTTGGTGATGGTTATTCCATCCTCGTTTTTAAGAGAAATAATTTCTCCTCTTTTAGATTGACATTTATCACTTCTTTAGGCAAACCTTTTCGATTTTTTCTAATTGTTTCTACTAAATGCGTATTGGAATCTAGCATTTTTTCTGCCAATTGCAACCTTGTATACCAATGAATCAGTTATAAGGATCCTTCCTTGATGTAGCTAATCTTTAAGAAGATAAAGTAAAATACGTTCTGAAATTTTCTATTCCTGCATATATTTTTAAATTATATGTATATTCAAGATCTGAAGACACCTTAAACAACTTCACGCCATATTTATGTCCTTTCGATTTTATGTATTTCCGAAAGTCTAATCTTCTCCTAAATGGTAAGAGTGTTTCATCGATGAAAATGTATTTGTTTGGAACATATAATGACTTAAAATTAGCCACTAAAATTTCTATTAGGGGCTTAAGTTGATCAGATTGATCCGCCAACGAATTATCAGCAAAATGTTTCATCCTCAACAAAATCTCAAATCTTGACATAACCTTCTTTGCAAAATTATTAATGAAAATTTCATCATTAGTCAAGTAATCTGCAATTTTTGGCATTTTTACCAAAACCATCCATGCAACTAATCCCAAAAATTTTCTGATTTCAGTGCTTGTTGTCGGAACCCATCATGCAAACTAGAGCTTGGTTTTGCATCTGTACTCATAAGACTCGGTGTTGCATACTACAGATTTGTTTGATTAAAAATCATGCTGATAACTTTGTTTTCGATGACGGCATCAAAAAAATCTCCCGGTTTACCATTCGCCAGTAACGTAGCTATCTCTGAATTTACTCCTGACTCGATCGTAAATTCTGGTATTTTTTGTAGTTGTGGATTTTTGTCATTTATTTCTGGATCGGAGTTCCGGTCTGGATCTGAATTTTCCTTTGAGTCTACGTTCGCTTCTGACACTTGGGCTAGGTTCTTCACCTAGGTCTGTTTCAGGATCAATGTTCGATTGTATAGTGCTTGGGTTTGGCTTCAATTTTACTTTTTTCTCGTTATAAACTTTTGTTTTCTATACTTTCTGAATCTGAAGTTGATCTCGAATCTGATTCTGAACTGCAAACATAATCGCTCTCAGAAGCTTCAAATGGTTTCCAATCAACTTCGTCGGAGAATTCCCCAAAATTCTGGGCTATTTTAAGAAGTTCACTTTAAGACAAAGCTGTCTTACGTTTAGACATCTAAAAATATACATATTTAAAGTAATATCTATCTATTGAACCATAATAAAATACTTTCGGCTATTATTCTAATTTAAATAATTAGAATTATTAAAATACAACAGCATAAAACAACTTCACAAACTGGGTGTTGACATATTATAATATAGGTTATGTTATGTGGCACGGGACCAACGGCGCACGACAGTATTTGGTGCCAGTACCTCACTGGACCCCGCTGCCCCAATGGGACCAACGTTCTTTTTATATGGCGCCTCACTAGAGCTCAATGTAAAATATATATTCGGCGTGGGGACAAATGTTAAAAAATATGTCTGGCAGCGAACGTGTTAAGAGAAACGGGCCAAAAGTACTCTAAATGAATAAAAGAAAGATATCGACAAGAAAGTGAGAAAGAAAACGTGGGGAAAACCTATTAAATGATATGGAAATTGGAAATTACAAAATGTAGGATTACATTAGCATACTGTAATTTGACTCCATAACTCCTGCACAAAAAGTGACAAAGTGAACCTAGAAACTACAGGCCAATTAGTCTACTCACAACCATGTACACAAGCTATGGACTAGAATTATAATCAATCGATTGGAAAAAAATGGAACTGTGTCAGATAGGACAACAACATTACTTTAAAAACGCATATAGAACAATAAACCTCTAATTCTGACGTTCGTAGACGTTCATAAAGCATTTGACGCTTTTGAACTGCCCGCTCTTCTAAAGGCACTCGAAGAATGTCGAATTGACTATAGGTACACCGATAGTATTATAGTATGTACCATACTCCAAGAGAATTTTAACAGGAGAATTTTACTGTCATCATGGCATGTATTTGTCTTTTTAAAGACGAATTAAATGCTATGATCTTTTCTGATGGATATTCTCAAGTTAAAGTTGATTTCATGTAATCGAATGAACTAACTATCTTATAAGTAAAGTCGTCCCAGGAACGCAACTCAACAATATTGGCAATATCATTTTAAAGTCGTCTATTATAAAATGTATAATGTATGTCTGAATTGTCAACATAAATGAGTCAGATAAAATTAAATTATTAGAAGAATTTTTCACTAAGTAACAAAAAAACAAAATTTGTTTAATTTACTAATGTTTGTATTTTGAGAAGGATTTCCGAAGTGGAAACCGAAACGTCAATAAACGTACTTTAACCTTTAATTGTGGCGTATTCCCATTTAAATAGTAATTACTTTAAAATGCCACAAGAAAATAGCTTCAGAACAATACCATACTCCATACTCAATGAACTGAACTACTAGGAGGTAGTATAGACTATACTAGAAGTCGTTGTAGATGATGGGTGGGGTGGTTTAGGGAAGTAAGGACTACGCGAAAGACTGACTTAACGTACTGTTTGGAATGGATTAACTGTATGTCAAAATAAATAAACCTGTAATAAAAAAATTAGCAAAATATCATATCATAGACAGGAAAGTCTTTTGTGTGGTTATTTTTTTTTATTTTTCCTTTTGCATGTAGTACTAAAATTTATTTGCTGAATCTTTCTACAATATTTAAATATATAATAATATATCAAACTATCAACAACAAATTATCACAAAATATTTCTAGAAGTAGTGAAATTTTGATACGCCTATAGACGTGACTTCACATATTAACATCTTAAATATAAACAATGGTTTTCTTACGTGAAACCCAATCATTATAAACCAAGCTTTGGAAGCATCATTTTTAACTGGCACAGCACTGCCTATTAAGCAGAAAAGAAAACATCTATAAAATAACATCGGAATTGATACTTAAATATATTCCGTAAACGAATTGTGATGTGATTTTGCTGATTAATGAAATGTTCGATGAGACTGACGTTTACTCAGCTATTTACTGTACAGCATCTATTAATACAGTTATTTATAATCTACAAACGAAAGAAGATTAATGAAATAAATACTTGAGTGAACTGACAGCTACAGAAAACACTGATTATTTCTTGTGGAAATTAACAAAAAAATCAAAAGACCTCAACAGCATATCCCACCTATTCAAAAACCTAGCGGTGGATGGGCAAGAACTGAGCCCGAAAAAGCCGAAATATTTACAATCTCTGAGAAAAGCCCTGGTTATGATTTAACAACCGGTAAAACTATAGAACTACCTGTTATAGCCATAAAAGCACTCCAGCAAATAATCAAAGCAGTATTATTAAGATTAAATTACTTCCCTTATCGCTGGAAATTGGTCAAATAAGAATAATACTGAAACCTGGGAAACAATAAGAAGAACTAAACTCGTGTAATCCAATAAATCTGTTGCTAATTCTGTCAAAACCACTTGGGAAAGTTATAGTTAAGCAACTGATGGAACAAATCAATAAAAGAAATATTATACCTGACCATTAATGTGGTTTCCGAAACAAACATGTGGGTGTGTGGCACCGTGGAACAGATTCATCGTATGTTATTTTTCCTATCTCTGCAGGAGTACTACAAAGAAACATACTGGGGCCAATCCCGTACTTGCTATTTACTGCCGATCTACCTGCAAACAAATCAACGCTAGTTGCAACCTATGCTGCTGACGCTATTATTATGGCATCATGTAGTAGGTCTGAAGCTGCCTCTAGAGGCTTTCAAATCACTGTGGACAAAATACAAAACTGGTTATACATTTGGCGTATGAAAGCATGTTCATGTAACGTTTACTATGAAATCAATCAGTTATACTTAATGGACTCCAGCTTGAACACTCCGAGACCATGCTAAGTACCTAGGGATGCACCTGGACCGCAGATTAACATGAAAAAAGCACATTTTCGCAAAAAGGAAACAATTAGGTCTGAAACTAAAACAGTATTATTAGCTCATAAGAAGAAAATCACAACTCACCCTCGAAAACAAACACCTCCTATAAAAAACTATCATAATACCAATTTGAACCTATCCATTAGAGTTTATACATTCATTTTATTATATTCAATTATGGGGCACCGCCAGCAACTTCAACATAGACATCTTCCAAAGGTACTAAAACAAGATGTATACTAAAAAACGCGCGATGGTATGTACCCAACAGCATAATTCATGGGGATCTTAATGTTCCGAGTGTTAAAGAAGTGATCAATAAGTTTAGTATATCCTATCGGGAACTAGTGAAATCCCAAAATTGGTAAATCGATCCCCCCCCCCCACGAGGGAGGTTTTAGGTGGAAGCCCGGGAGTAGGAGTGGTAGTAAACTTTTTGCATCTTTTTTGGGATCCCACAATTGACTTCTCAGCAAAATTCAGCTTGTTTTTGTGTCATTTTCGTCTCTGACGACTGGAGTATGATACGATTAAGGTAAAATTATCTAGTGAGCGTCTGCTAAAAGTGATTTACAATATTCACAATATCGAAGTGTGTTTTTTGCACACTAGTGTATTTTAATTATTAAGAGGAAAACCAATTTGTTGTTTGTTTTAGGCACTGGTAATACGAGTACTGATGGTACCTACAAGCCTTCATTCCTAACGGACCAGGAATTAAAGCACCTTATTCTAGAAGCAGCCGATGGGTTTCTTTTTGTAGTAAGCTGTGATACCGGAAGAGTAATATACGTATCGGATTCCGTGGCACCGGTACTAAACTACTCACAAAGTGACTGGTACGGATCTTGTTTGTACGACAACATTCATCCAGAAGATGTAGAAAAGGTTCGAGAACAGCTGTCAACGCAAGAGCCTCAGAACACCGGAAGAATACTAGATTTGAAAAGTGGTACAGTTAAGAAAGAAGGAAATCACTGTAAGTATTTTTGCTTTATATTTTTTTATATTTACGGTATTTTATAGCTTGTAGTTTCTTGCAAGTTCCTACTACCACAAATTGTGTTAAAGGATATTTAATATCCACAACCATTCATATACTGGTTGCACAGTTTATTTCTGTTGATTCCTTCAGTTACTTTTCCAACGCATTCTGTACGTCATGATTGTTAATACGATATTATTATTGTAACGATACATCGTTTTCCGGACTTATAAGGCTATGGTCTAGAATTATTTCTTGCTTAAAGTTTCGTAACGTGTAACTTTGGCAAATTTAAGAAAAAAATACGTCCTATAAACACTGCAAACAATTTATTATTACAAAACATCGGCCGTAGCAACCTATATTTCTTAATAGTGAACTATTTTTATCAGGGTTCAAAAGCCGCAGTCAGAGTAGATGGAGAACTGACTCCCTTGTTTAACATCAACAGAGTAAGACAGGGAGATGCCCTATCAACCATGCTATTCAACCTAGTTCTTGAGGCAGTCATCAGAAAAACCAATATACCCGGCCATATAAACACCAAATCAGTACAAATTACTGCATATGCAGACGATGTAGAGATCATTAGTAGGAATAAGCCACAACTAATGGAAGTGTTCAAACAAATTGATCCTGAAGCAAGAAAAAGAGGTCTCAAAATAAACGAAGCAAAAACGAAGTATATGACAGTCAAAAGAATAACTGACAATGAAAATAATATCACAATAGACAACTATACTATCGAACGAGTGGATGCCTTTACATATCTCGGCACAGAAATCAATCAGAATAACTCCGTAAGTAGCGAAATTAATGCACGTATTTCCAGCGGGAATCGTACATACTATGCTAATAAAAGATTGATGACATCGAGATTATTAGACAAAAGAACCAAAATGACTATCTACAGAACACTGATTAGACCCGTAGTAACCTATGGATGTGAAACTTGGGTAATGACGAAAAAAGATGAAGCCCAACTCAGGACATTCGAGAGAAAAATACTGAGGAAAGTATATGGCCCGTTACAAGAGGAAGATGGCACATGGAGAATCAGGAGAAACGACGAGGTTAATGAGTTAAATGCAGGTTATGACATTGTAAGATTTGTGAAAAGTCAAAGACTGTCATGGCTGGGACATGTGCAGAGACAAATCGATGCAAAAACAACAAAGAAAATGTTACAATGGAAGCCCATAGGAAGGCGAAAAAAAGGAAGGCCCAGAACGAGATGGTTGGATGACGTGGAAGACGACCTGAAAACAATGAACATAAGACAATGGAGAAGAAGGGCACAAGAGAGATCTGAATGGAAGGACATAGCCAGACAGGCAAAGACCCATCCAGGGTTATGATGCCAAAAGAAGAAAAAGAACTATTTTTATAAGTCTAATTTATTAACTTTATTTATTATAAAAATATTCTAACACTTAGTTTATTAAAGTCTTTATTTAATTTATATAAAGTATTACAATAATTTATTTACACTATTTACATGATTCTAATTTATATACTATATTTCCGCGTTACAATTCGAACTCGATACAACTATTCAGACTAAGTTCTTTTTAAATAAAAATGTCCTCTATATATATATATATATATATATATATATATATATATATATATATATATATATATATATATATATATATATATATATATATATAATAACGGCTATATTAAATAGCCGTTATTCCAGAATTCCCTCGAACCGGACGTGACCTTTCTTGAACTCTCTTGAACAGCATGGAAAGAAGACAGGTTTTATCGTAGGGGAAACTACTAGAAAAATACTTATTAGAAAAACATGTTTACGGTTTAAATATGAGTCATATTTATTGTAACAATAGTTTCATTCCCTTATTATGATTTTCATTATTCTAATAAATTTATCCAACTACACATTACTGGAATCGTAATTACATAATATACATTTTTTTCAGCTTCGATGAGGTTGTGCATGGGCTCCAGGAGAGGATTCATTTGTAGAATGAAAGTCGGGAACCTGCCTCCAGAGAGCATGAATGTAGGTCATTTAAATCGCCTTAAGCAACGAAATAGTTTAGGTCCAGGCCGTGATGGTCAAAACTATGCTGTTGTACATTGTACAGGATATATTAAAAATTGGCCGCCGACAGGTATACCCAAAAAATATTACTTAAAAACTAACTAATTTTTCAATAAATGAATCATTTAAATTTTGAGTTACAGTTCTTACATTAAGTTCAGTTAGGTGCTTTTTTATATAATTATATTTAGACAAATCTGAATTATATATAACTTAATCCAGAATTACCTAAAAAAAAAGCCAGCAAAAAATCTATAAGGAGGATGGAAACCAAGTAGGTGGACACCTTTAAATTCACAAATGAATCTGTGCAGGTGGTGTCAGTTTGTTTGCGCTTGATATATCGCAGTTTGGCAGTTCCCAATCAGTAAATAATGTGGAATGACAAACTCTGTATGAGAAATGGAGTCTCTTGCAATCCGCAATACCATCATCATTCTGACTTTACAACCCTGCGTGGGTCCTAGCCTCCTCAAGAATTTCTCTCCAGTCGTCCCTATCCATCGCCTTCCTCCACCAAGCACATTTTCCCATATTTCTGATGTCTTCATCGATGTTATCAAGGAACCTTGTTCTGAGTCTTCCTGTCATTACATGTCCTTTCCACCTTAGACGTCCTATCTTAATATGTTTTACGATATCAGGTTGCTGGTATATTCTATAAAGTTCGAAGTTCGGTCTTCTCCACACTCCATGGTCATTCACTACTCCATAGATTCGCCTTAGTACTTTTCTTTCAAAACATCCTAACTTGTTTTCAATATTTTTTGTTGGGGTCCAGGTCTCTGAACCATATGTCAGGACTGATTGTTTTGTAGAGTTTTATTTTTGTATTTCTCGATATAATTGTGGATTTAAGTAGGAGATTGAGCCCAAAATAGCATCTGTTGGCCGAGTTGTGAGGTATACAAATTCGTTCACTGCTTCGATGTTGTCGTTTTCTATAACGAGTGGTCGTAGGATAGGTGGTTGCGTGCTTATTTTCATATAATTCGTGTTGGTGGTGTTTATTATTAAACCCATTTTTGTAGCTGATTCTTTTAATGCTACATATGCCTCTCGTACAGCCCTTTCAGTTCTCCCAACAATGATGATATCTTTAGTATAGGCCGGGATTTGCACTGATTTATTATATATTGAACCAGTGGTTATGATTTGTGAGATACGTATTGCTTTTTACAGAGCCAGATTGAACAGTATACAGGAGAGAGGGTCTCACTGGCGCAGCCCATTATTTGTTTTAAAAGGTTCAGACAGTTCCCCCCGAAATTCGTACTTGACATTCAACTTTTTCAAGAGTTAGTTTTGTTAAATTTACCAACGATTTGGTATTCCTAGCTCTCTCATTGCTTTAAACATTTCTCTTCTATTCACAGAGTCGTAGGCTGCTTTGTAGTCTATAAATATGTGATGTGATGTTTTTTCCAAAATTTGTTTCAGGGTTGCAGTGTGATGAATTGTAGATTTACCACCTCTGAAACCAGCCTGGTATTTTCCTACTATCCGTTCTGCATATGGTGCCATACGGTGACATAGTACTGTAGAAAATCCTCATTACACAACAATATATTACGGGTGGCGTGGGAGTAATGTGTTTTAATACTTTAATGGTTTCTAAAAAAGCATTTAACATTAGAAATCTATTTATCACCATCACCAGAAAGCTGATAATACTGGCAAAAAATGGTAAATAATATCGACAAAGCTTTGGGTTTAAAAATAAACATTACAAAGACGAACTCAAGATTATATGTAGGTTGAAAACATGCTCATTTTTACATTTTCACCGGATCAAAGAAGAAGAAAAGGACATATTTCGGAGATGCATTAAAATGATTACTTATTATGTTTTCATTAAAATGATTTAGAAATGGTTACTAATTTATCGTGTTTAAACTGACTCATGATAATAGAGCAGAATATTAGGTTTATCTGCAGCTAACTTTGAGGTAAGGCATCACCGAAATAGTTAATGTAGTTGCGTCATCTGTCAGCTGCCAACCACTGTCAAATCCAATGCATACCTTGTAGATAAGTAAATGATATGTGACACACCTGTGAAAGTCCTAAGTTCTCAATATTAATTTTGTACTTTAAATCAACTTACAAGTTTGAAAATAGTTTTATTTTCGTTGTAAGTATGACCCTGGTTATTGTCTATTTCTTAACTAATTATGAGAAAGTTTTTGTTAGTAAACGTCAATGTAATTTATGAACTGTAGAATATTAGGTGGGGCTATCAAACAATTAGTCATATTGACAAAGCAATAACATTGATTGTTCCACATATTGCACAAAGAAACGTAGTAAAAACGAAATAATACCTTTATTATTACAAAGTGATTATTTTTTGTAAATTTTTCTCGTATATAGTTTTAGAATTCGTATGTTTCTTCTTGGGCAATAACAGACATGTTTTTAAATGAAAAACCTTAAGATTTTCATACGAAACTGTTCTGGTTTTAATTATAAGGAAAACTAACTTGGAAAAATTATCAGATATGTTCCCAGGTGTCCAACTAGACCGTCAGTCCGAGGACGAAATTCACGCATCCCACTGTTGCCTGGTAGCCATTGGAAGGCTGCAAGTAACATCAACACCCAACACAAGCGACATGTCTGGATCAAATAGCAACGCGGAGTTCGTGTCAAGGCATTCCATGGATGGGAAGTTTACTTTCCTGGACCAGCGAGTTATGGGTTTGTTAGGATATTCTACTACTGAACTTTTGGGTAAAAGCTGTTTCGACTTTTTCCATCCAGAAGATCAAACTCATATGAAGGATAGCTTTGAACAAGGTAATATATTTTTCATTTTAAAAGTATTACAGTCGTTATCTTTCTATATGTTTAATGTTTTGTTTAATATGTATGTAATTAATATCATTTTTTGTTTATTTTAGTGCTAAAGTTAAAGGGACAAGTGTTGTCAGTAATGTACAGATTTCGAGCCAAGAATAGGGAATGGGTGTGGCTTCGAACTAGCGCCTTCGCTTTTCTGAATCCGTACACCGACGACGTGGAATACATCGTATGTACAAACACGACAGCAAAATCTGTGCACACACCCAACGAAGCCCCAACTGAGGCTCCAGAGCAAGTTAGCTACCAACAACCTGGACTAGATTATAGTTTGCAAAGGCGCGATCCTATTTACTCCCACATGCTTCCCACTACCCATATCCAAAATGAGTACCTGCCCATGTCAACCACAACGAGTCCAGATGATTCCCGATACCCAAGACTACTTGCTGACCCCCAACAGGCTACTAGACCCAGTAGTGTGCAAAATGTTTACTCAACTTACGAACCTACTCCATCTCCCATAGCATATGGATCTCCTTCCCAAGCTAGTGCGAGCAGTAGTAACGCTAGTGTGTTAGCTAGGTAAGAAAACGAAGAACACCGTACTTATTAATATGATGATATTAATGTAAGTGTAGAACCACCTAAAATTTTTAATATGTTCAAAACACTAGTTTACTTCACCAAACTTACCTCATTTTTTCTCTTGTAGCATTCAAAAATTCTAAAATTGGCAATTTATGTACTCTACAACTTATGTCCATAAATTCCCTAGCTATATTAAGCAACTTGGTTTACATTTGACTAACATGCTTTATTGATGGCAATTTTTTGATAAAATTGACACGATTATAAATCGAATACATATGCTGCTTAAGAAAAAGCAAAAAACAATACTGAGTTATACCAATAGTAAGCCCTGCTGAGAACTTTTTATATCCAATTTAAAATATACAGGTCCATAGCCAGTCACAATATGAATACAGATTTTCATGCCACAATTTATGGCAATATTCAATAAATACATTATATAACAATTATAAATACTGTTGTGATTGTATACAATTAGGGAGGTAGTGATGTGTCAATTATTAGGGCACATAAACTTAAAAGATGTTGGGGAGAGTTGGACAAAACGGGAAAGATAACGTTATTTAACTCATAACTATTTGACTATGCTATTGATAGCATTCTTCTTAACTATAACTTTTTCATAGATCACTTCCTATGTATAAGTATAGTTACGCCTAAATAGTTTGACGATAACATTGAAAAAGTCAATTTTTTTAAAAATGGCAAAGTATCCCGTTTTGTCCACTTGGTCGGGTAAAACGGGATGGTTTTTGAATGTGAATAAAGACGATATTGAAGTTAAATATATTGACTTAAAAAATAAAAAATTATTCATATAACATTAATATTAAATAAATTTATAGTTTAAAACCAACAAAAAGCGCATGAGTGTAGCTCACCATCATTCTCTACCCCGGCGAAAGCTTCGTGATCCCAAAGTGGACATTGCTCACACATTACCCAACCATCATCTGATTTTAATTTGGAATACAGTCCCGAGCAATAAATGCAAACTTTGTCTTCGTCTTCATAATCTGAACTGCCATCCCTTTTGTTTCTTTCTTTTTTTCTTTTCTTGGATTTGGAACATATTTCTTATTTTTTCCTTTGCCTTTCCAATTTTGTTTTTCTTTCAAATTTAGTTTTGGTTTCTTGAAGGGGTGTTTACCTATAGACCTCTCCAGTTCTTCTTTATAAGGTGTTGAGGTTAACACAGCTGTTTTTCCTCTCCTTTTATCATTAGGGTTAATTTTTCTTCCTGCGTGAGGAAGGGCAACTAGTTCTTTGGGAGTGACTTGAAATTTATTGACAGAGTACGAACAAGAGGGTATCGCATTAGCATAGAACTTGTTGCAAAAAAGAGGAGGAGGAGTAATATAACAATTTTAGGAGATTTTTGTGGTATAAAAATATCTGAAGGCAATGTTTATGGAGAATTCTCATTTTCTGCATCACCATCAACTTGGTTTTGTGATAATGGTGGTGTAAGAGGTGGAGAGTGCCGATTATTTTCTAAAACGGGACCAATCATCGGATCGTTCATCGGTATTTCTGTGGTTTCAGCTGGTTCAAATATCCAGTCTTCAAAAATTTCCGGATTGAGAGTTTGAATGCCAGTCTTTCTAAACCCATTCACAGCGGTTTGGACGCTAGCAGCTTTCATATATGCGCTTCCGAAAAGTTTTCCTATTTGGGAGACTGTGGTTGGTCGACCTGGATGTTGCTGCATCTATTTTTGAACTTCTGACGTATAATAAGTGCTGAGGGGTGACATGAAACTGACGTCCAGAGGCTGCAATCGATGCGTGGTATGCGGAGGGAAGCACAACATTAAAACACCAATATCTCTAGCTTTTTCCATGACGTCAATATTTTTTGTGTGGGTCCTATGTCCGTCCAAAAGTAAAAGAACAGGATGTTTTTTGGAGGGTTTTGAAAACTCAATAAAAATGACTAAACCAATTAGAAAAAATTTATTTTTGCATCCATCCTGACGAATTATAGAAAGCTTTACTGCCAGGTGGAGCATCATTTAGCAGCTCAGGTTTTGATCTGGACCTGGGAAAAATAAAAGTAGGCGGCATAAATACACCAGAAGCACACATGCAAATTTCAACAGTAACAAGAATACCACGTTCAGCTGAAGATATACACTCAACTTGCCTTTTCCCACGTAATGACAAACATTTCGATCTTTTCTTTGGCACAGTCATTACACCCGTTTCGTTAACGTTGTAAATCCGTTCGGGTGGTATTTTATATTTTTCAAGCACGCCAGTAAGCAAGGAAAAATAATTTTTTACGGCAGGCCTATTAAAACTCATGGCCTAGCTAGAGATGTTGGCTCAGGGGTACGAAGTTTAACGGTTGGATGTCTTTTTAGAAAGCTGTATAACCAAGCTTTACCAGCCATTTTTTTGTCTCAATTTAAATGGATTATCATCTAATCCATTGCGTTGAGCTAACTGAAAAGCCAAACTTCGGGTCAATCAAAGTAAAACCAAATAGTCGTGTTCCATTAACAAAATGTATTCCTCCAACTCCTCCTCTTTTTTATTTTTTTTTACTTTGGCTTCAATAGTTGTTCGAGGTACCCCAAATTCTTTAGAAGCACTTCCACTGCTTGGCGCATACTTTCCTCATTCCAAGACTGCCGATCACTTTTTCTTTTATAATTTCCCATCTTTTAATAACCCTAAAAATAATAAATTTAATATGCTTGTTAAAAAGTATCTACGTTTTGGTTGGACAAAACGCGATAGTATCCAGTTTTACCCAATCACTCGATATCCTATTTTACCCAACTAAACACTGAATAATGTTTTGAAATTTTTTAACAAAAAAACAGTTATCATAATCACAAAATCGCAAAACACACTCATATTACATAGAGAAACATAAAAAATACTATTATTAATAAAAATTGAAAAAAGGTCTAATATGGAATTAAATATAATTATTTTATTAATTTAATCCATAAATGATAATATTTAAATGATAATCACCACTTAAATAAAGGGGAAACCAAAAATCGTTATTGTCACATTCAAATAAGGTTATGTGCTTAAATTATAAAAAAAAAGGCTTTCTGCTGAAACAGCTGTAGTGTTAATAAATTATAATAAATTTTGTTGAAAAAAAGTGTTAAAAACAAAAGTTTTCAGTGTTTTATTGTTATATAAAAAATCACGGAAATGCATTTTTTTCGAATTTAGA
The DNA here is from genome assembly GCF_040954645.1 of Diabrotica undecimpunctata. Classification (NCBI taxonomy): domain Eukaryota; kingdom Metazoa; phylum Arthropoda; class Insecta; order Coleoptera; family Chrysomelidae; genus Diabrotica; species Diabrotica undecimpunctata. The sequence continues at coordinate 44,492,847 of NC_092812.1, forward strand.
GTATGTGTCAGTCTGAAAATGGCCAACATGACCCTGCTATTAGAAAAAACGGAAAAAAAATAGATGAAAAATCGTTCTTCATTCTCATGTAGTTGAGGTTACGTTCTAAAAACATCTGAAAAATATCAAAAAAAGAGAGTTTGTCGTATTTTGAGTATGTTTTGGTCTGAAAATGGCAAACCTGATCGCGTTATTAGAAATAACAAAAAAATATATATCAATAAACGTTATTTATTGACATAGTGTTGAGTTTATGTGCTAAAAACATGGAGAAACCCAAAAAATTATGATATTTTCTAATTTTGAGGATGTTCTGGAGCAAAAATGGCAAATCTAACCCCTCCATTTAAAAGCGCGGAAAAATACAAAATAACCTATTTTTTTTTAATTCTAATATTTTTCCTGATTTCAATTTTTATTCAAAAATCTTAAAAAAATTTAGTGTTTTTGGGCATTTGGACAAAGATCGATCAAGAAAATTTTTGACCCCTGCGACCACCTAGGGAGCTAAAGAGGTTTATAAATATGTACTTTCCATTACCTAATCTCAAATAAGAATCCAGCTGAGTGCAGATTTTACCATCTTATCCCGCTATAGCCATTGTTCAATTTATTCTTTTAAATGCTCCTATACATATATTTCACAATTTCATTCTTGGATGTTAGAATCTATCAAATCTGTATTAGCAGTTATTGAAGTAAATGCTTTCTCAGAGGTAGTCACTTTACGTTCACGAGGTGTTCTTTACGTTGCAAAAGCTTAAACGTGTTATAACTTAAAGTGTAAGTATTTGTCTTAAATTTGGGTGTTAAAGAAAACACAAAACTGTAAACAAGTTACATTTTTGTGTTTGAATTCTTGTAAGGCAGTGACTGACCCACCATCCAAAGGAAGGCTTACTGCATAGCCTGCTCTAATTACCATTTTTTTTCTATCTCTCTGTATGATATATGTATGATATGCGGATGTTAATCTTTGTGCTTTGTTAATGTTTAATTTATACCGATTTTAGGTTAACTAAAGGAAGCACAACAAGCCCAACTCCAGCAGCAGCGGCTTGGACTTTAAGGCAGCCGCAGCAAGCTCCAGATGGCTACCAATACAGCCAGCCCAGTCCACGGTCACCAGGTCCAACTTACACTCAATTGAGTGGCGGAAGATCAGGAGCCAGTGCTGCCGCAACTGCTTACCAATGGACTAACTGGCAGAACTCAGCACAGGCATCAGAAGGGGGTCCCGGAGCATCCGGTTCAGGGCCGCCACCCCAGCCGCAACCTCATGAACTTTCAGATATGCTACAGATGTTAGACCAAGGAGGTGCTGCGTCGTTTGAGGACCTCACAATGTTTAATACAACATTCGAGTAGAATAATATATTTTTGTACAAATGAGATTCGAGTAATGAGTAAGCTGTGGAAGTGCTAGTTTGTAGAGGGGAGAAGTAGACAATTTGGAACATTAATTTAGGCAAACAATTAACAGTACAGCCTTTTGGCTCTCAGCAACTCTTAAAATTCTATTAAGAAGACTAGATTAAGGATTCCTTTCTATATATTTTGTCATTTCAAACTGTAAATTAAAAACGCAGCAGACTCCATTCGTAGGTACTGTGGTCTTTTAATTCCAGTATACCTCTTATGTTTCTTCTCATTCCAATCTGGAAGCCTAAAACATCAAATAAATCATTTATGCTATAATTTGTAGTTTATGCCACGAAATATGAGGTTCCGCAAAGATCATTATTAAAAACATATGTTTTCTACATGTTTGCTGTTTTTTGATCCATATTCGAATTGGTACTTCCCGGATTAATCATTATCCGATCAGTGTAAAGCGAAACCATATATGATATAAGTGACACTTAGTGGGGTAAGTGAAGCGTGTGTGTCTTATTTAACCAGGGTTGTTGAAGAACTGAACTAAACAGCTCAACATAAACTTCGGTGAATCAACGAGACTCGTTTGTTATTTCTAACTGTTGTGACGTCCAAAATTGTATAGCTTAAGATTTGGCAAACTGCTATATTACTCTTAATTCAGATGCCTACACACTGGTCGTAATTTTCTACCAAGTATCGTATTTACGTATTAAATTTTATGTTTGTGAAAAACCACGTAGTATTTTATTCTTGCTACAAATGCTTTAGCCAAATTAGTGTAATTATGATTAATTATATAATTTTATTTATTAAGTGATGTACCTAGATTGTTAAAGGTGGTAATACTGGTATTGATTTAATTGAACTTAACTAATTAATTAAAAGTTTTTAATTTTTTAGTCTATAATTGATTTATATTGTATTGAAGATTGATTTATATTGCATTGAAGATTGATTTATATTGCATTGAAGATTGATTTATATTGTATTGAAGATTGATTTATATTGCATTGAAGATTGATTTATATTGTATTGATGATTGATTTATATTGTATTGATGATTGATTTATATTGTATTGAAGATTCATTTGCTGCCGTCGCAGAAAAGCTTGCATTTTTATATTTTTCTCCGCGTTTTGTAGTTGTCCTACCATTTCTATCATTCCTACATTCATACCCTTCTCCTACATTTAATGATGTTTTATTAGCTATTGGAAGTTAGTATTTACGTTTTCGCTCGTTTCTATCAGTCTTCGTGTGAGTTTAGTGTTTAATTCAGCTGTGTATATTACAGGCTATTTTTACGACTGCTATGGTCGTTTTTCCACATTCAGTAGTGTATACAGCCCCCTTTCACTTTGCCATGTATTGGTATTTTAAATCTTACATGCTGCATAGTTATTATTTACTCTAGGATGTCTGGTTTACTTTTTTATCTATATTATCTATACACACTGCTGCTGTTGCTTAAATCTTATTTAGTGGGTAAATCTTCCAATTTGTCAGTTTATACTGTAGACCAGGGCAGATCTGTTTTGAAATGAGAGGTGGCATTCGGATTTTTGCAGAAGATTTTGCAATCTATTTTTTTTAATTCAATTTTTTTAAATCTTGCACAATAAAAACTAGACCATATAGAAGTTTGTCAATTTTTTACTTATAAAAATTACTGTATAGTGTAACGTACTATGCAATTGAAATCTCGACCTATTTGAGAAGGAGGTTAATTAATATTTCTGAAGTTATCACACAACTTTTTCTGCAAACATTCGTATGCCACCTCTCACCATATTGGTATGGTCTACCATAAACTCACCTTTTTAACGACATATTATCAAACGCCACTCAATATGCAACACAATACACTTTAGTATTCAATAAATATATTATAAAATGTAAGCTTTTTAACCAATAAACACACCTGTGTGTAGCCATCTCATTCTTAATATTGTGAAGTAGTCTGTATACTCAGTTTTATAATTTTTTATGAAAAAATACGTAACTATTTTACAAATAGCACCATGCATCTTAAAAACTAAATTCAGTACTGAATAAATCCTCCATTTTTCTTTTTATTGCATTTATTAGACGTACAAATGTTCATTTTCTGGAAGTGGTCCTTCCAACTTTTCCGGGGTTAAAATGTTATAGTTATTTTAGATTTCAGTGCCTTTTTAAAAAGTAACAGTTTCATTTTACTGTTCAATGTATGTTGTCAAGCCAGTTGTACTAAAAGGTTCGAGTTTACTTCTTTGATTGACAAAATTTAATAGAACAATTATTTAACTGGTTGGATAGATTTAAATGTACTGAATTTATAATATTTTATAGTATTGTAGTTAATAAGACTCAACACGCCTTTTTTAAATTGAAATAGGCAACTTTTTAAACAAATAGTGAATTCAACATATCACCTGTTCTTGTCTTTCAGTTAGTTTTTAGTCCTATCCTGCTTTTATGGCAAAAGCATTATTTTATCTGCCGCAAATTGCAAAATAGACGTTAATATTTATGTAGAGCTTTGGCAGATAAAAATTTAAAATCATAGCGAAGTTATTTTTATATCTTTTAAAACATGTAGCATTTCTCATGACATTAGAAGTACTAAATGACATGATAACTTTATCAGCCGCATACCTAATAATTGGGTCTGAATTTTGTATAATATTCCACTTATAGTCTTAGATTCCACTGCAGGATCACTACGTTCATAACGTAGTTAATCAAACTAACATTTTTACATCCATTTAAAATTAGGAGAATACATTGATAATAGGCTGCCAGTCAAAAAGTGGCCGCAAATATTTTTAATTTAATTAATAGTAAAATTAATTTTTGAGCAAAAATTTTATTTCTTTCATTTATTTTTATATAAAATACGCTGCTCATGGCGTATAATAATCAGCTGGTAAACAAAAGTGAAGTCTATAACCTGTCTATCAAAAGTTCACACCTCTACCACTAACAGGTACTAAAAATGCTTTGAAAAAGGTAGACGAAACACCAATAATATTAAAAACGTGATTCTTGATTGAGCTACAAAATAACCAGTTTTTGTTCTAACAACTAATGAGAGTACCCTTCGAAAACTAAACAACACCTCCTGATCACGAAAGTATTACACTTGTGGTCATTCAGATACAAGAAAGGAAACATAAAACACAGTCTGCTACTGAGACTAAAATTAGTCGGATCTTCTCAACTAAGTCTGACTCACCAATAGGTACAATATCGCTACCAGTACGAAAAACGACAGACACACAGAACTAATGGACAAGAGATAAAGAAAAATCAGCATTATTTGCTGAACGTTTAGCAACAGTATTCCAACCACACAACAATGAAGAAGATCAAGAAATTATTAATTATTTAAATTCAGAACAACCATCAGTAACGCCAATAATACTAACAACGTCAAAAGAACTTAAAGAAGAAATCTTAAGTCTACATATCAAGTCACCAGAAATTGACCTAATAACACCAAAAATGCTGAAAGAATTGCTCAAAAAGAAATACTTCCCAAAACCAAGAAAGGGTCCCAGTGAAGTATCATCTTATAGACCTATCAGTCTGTTATCAACAATCTCCAAATTACTAGAAAAACTTTTAATAAAAATAATAGATCCAGACTTTACAGGCGCAGACTGGATACCAAATTATCAGTTTGGATTTCGACAAGAACACTCAACTATCCAGCGATCCCACCGAATAACTCATAAAATCAACTCTGCGATAGAAGAAAAGGAATATCGCCCAATAGTGTCCCTAGATGTAAGTCAAGATTGTGATAAGGTTTGGCATAAAGGACTTTTTTTTTATAAAATTAAACAAATATTACCACCATTATTTCGAATACTTACATCATACTTGGAAAACCGATAATTCAGAACAAAAATGAAGAAATATCCAAAATGCATCCCATTAAGGCGGGAATTCGGCAAAGCAGCGTCCTGGGACCTCTATTATATTATACACTTCTGATCTACCAACTTCAAATAACGTAACAATTGGCACATTTTCAGATGACACAGCAGTACTCAAGTCATAAACACATCAACATAGCTACACAACAACTCCAAGACTACTATTATGAGCTTGAAAACTGGCTGGAACAATGGAAAATATAAATAAATTAAACCAAGTCAACCCACATAACTTTCACTTTACGACGAGAAACACCACCACCTATATGTCAACAATGAGGAAATACCCAGGACTAAGACAACCAAAAACCTTAAACTAGACCTGGATCAAACCTTGTGTTGGAAGGAACACATCAGTAAAAAAAGAAAACAAATACAACTAAGACAAAAATAAATCAATTAGTTAATTGGAAAAAACTCTGTCAATAAATAATACAATTTTAATTTATATAACAGTTATCAAACCAAGATGGACATATGACAGAGAGCTGTGGGGCTGTAGTAGTAAATCCAATATTGCTATAATGGAAAGATGTCGATCAAAAATCGTAAGAGCAATTGTGGATGTATCCTGGTACGTAACCATCCAAAGAATCTATGTGGATCTCAACATCTCAACAGTAAAAGAAGTAATCCAGCAAAAGAAATCACAATACATTCAAAAAGTGAACATACACACACAGACACACTCCAATCCTTAATTTCCGCAATGCCTCAACATCAAGTTATGAGAAAACTAAAGCTACGTTGGCCAACAGACCAGTAACATGGACACGTGACCCGTTCACTGGAGGGGAGCACATCACGCCAGAATCAAGGGACAGGACCTATAAACTCATCACATTCACTTAAAGAATACACTTTTTATTTTGATTGTTAATTTATTAGTTATAATAATAATAAAAAAAATGACTAGCAACATATCAATGTATTTTCCTAATATTAAATATATGTAAAAATGTGAGTTTAATGATTCCACTGCAGGATCACTACGTTATGAACGTAGTGATCCTGCAGTGGAATTTTGTACTATTATATGTAATTTAGTATCATTGCATCAATGAGAAACATAAAAATAGTGTAAATAAACTCAGTCTTACTTCCGTTTTACACTTTTATCACATTTGTTCTATTTTCACGTTTTTTAATCCTCATAAGAACGTATTATAAAAGTGTTTTTATATATTTTACCTAATATTTATTACCTTGATACTCTTACATCCTTCCTTTCGATCTAGTAGAAAGCACTCTAGTTCTGTAGTAATTACGCAAAATACTTTTGTTGTTTCCTGTTCATTTGCTTTTTCAATACTATTCACTTTTCTTTTGTTGTCTTTCTCTGTTATGCGTAGTTGTTTAAACTGTTATTACATATTATACCTTTATACCATAAATTATGCATTTAAATTGTGGCATTTATAATTTTAATTGAAATTTTGCATTTTGCGGTCGTAATTATTAGTAAATAATATTAAGATATGTGGTGTTATTTCACTCATTTTATCCATACAGATATTAAACCGCCTTGTGCTTTGCAATGTGGTACAAACTGATATACACTGTGTGAAGTACAATTCCTAATATTAGCGATGTTTCAGTTTAATTTTTTATAACTTAACAGTCAATATTTTTGTAGATTTTTAATTTATACCTTTTCTGTAAAAAAATAAAGCACATTTATTATATCGTTTTGAAGGATTTTAGAAAATTTAAATAATTATATTTTATTGCTATTAAAAAGTCAATAAATTCTTTTAAGAATTATATTACTTTTTTAATTTTCTAGATTACATAGAAGGATCACATACATATATGCCAGAAATTATATCATTAGCAAAATAAAGAAATCGATAAATAAACGACAACTGAAGTGCGTAGATCTATGTAAAGTAATGAAAGAAACCAAGAACGTAATATCAAATATCGGAATGATTAATAGGAACAAAGAAACGCAAGATAGGGTGGCCAAAAGAAAAGGCGAATTAAAAGATAACATTCAACATGGGCATTATATGACCCTTTCTCTCAATCTTTCCAGTATTGAGTAAGCAGCAGATTCGGCGTTGAACGTGCACTAACCATCCTAGATATTCTGTTATGCTACCCTAAGTTTTAAACCTTTTTCTTTAAGGATTTCACTTCTTTGTTCCAGTTTTTGGACTTCAAATATTTTATACTTCAGTATTTCTAAATAGTGAACTACATAGATATCTGGGAGTGGGTTTTATGGTGTAAAGAATAAATAGAAATAATAACAGACTTTCCAGAAATTAATGACAGATCGTATAAAAAATACCAAAACATGATTTAAAAAGAAATCTCGGAGTCCTGAATGCAAAATGGAAAGATAGGATTTATATAAAAAACCGGGCGGTATAAAAGTTTGTCACTGAAGATGGGAGAAAACGAGAATTTGTAGCAGACCATAACCAAAAATAGTCAGTAAACAATTTCTTTTAGTTCTTTTTGAACTTAGACTGGCAAAATGCACTCTTTCCCAGAATTAATTTTTTTTTTCATTTTTTTTAGGTTTTATTTGATTAAAAAATAAGACTAAGCGCAATTTGAAACCGCCATCCCTTTCCCCCACCCTCTACATTCAAAAATTGCACCAAACATCCCAAAAATCCTATGTTTTTTAGGGTTTTGTGAGTTTTCATAGAGAATATATTTGATTTTTTTCGTCAGGTGCGCCACCTTCAAAAACCCAACAACTGTTTTTTTTGTGATTTTTCCAATTTTACAGACTACAAAATAGATCAAATTAAGGTTTTTTTATAGGTTATATATAATTTGAAGTAACTGAGGCTTTTAGGACATTCAAAAATGGGCGAAACTACTTTAAACCCCCAAAAAAAACCCTGTTTTTCAAGCTTTAAGGGATTTTGCGGAGTTAATCACATTAATTGAGATCGGTAAAACCTGATTCGATACGTTTTTCTGATAAATTAACAGCAAAACGAGATCCGCAGCTGAAAAGGGAAGGGGAAGACTTATATACGAAATTTTAGATATTTACCGATCAACGCGAGATCACACACTGTTGTCAGCTCGAAAGAGTATTAGTCGAGCGACCAGATCTCGTGTTGTATTGCATATTTCCTACTCAAAGACTAAAATAATTTGCGGTTACGGTGTTTTGTATTTTAAAAATGTCGCGAGGGCAGCGGTTAGTTGAATTAGTGAAACAAAATTCAAAGATAACAGAATGTAAGTAATGATTATAATTTTTATGTATATTATCAAATAATTCAACAAACTTTATAAATCGATTTTTCCTCTTTTCCGGCAAACTGGGATTAAGGGATCAGAAAAAAACACATGTTTGGAATAACCTGGACCAAGTGCATGTACTAAAACATTAAACAAAATTTTTTTTTTTGTAAAATTTGGCAAAAATTTTCCAAGGGGGTACCCTTGGATTTTTATCAAATTTGGTTAATCGGCTATGTTGGCATCAATTTTGGTCCAAGAGTCAAGCGAATGAACATTTCTTACATAAAATTGGCCGCTCGTTCTTCTGCCATACTCAGAATTTTCCTACATGTAACGGTTCGTGAGAAAAATTTCCACTTGTATGTCTGTATTTGCTGAAAATTTCGTGAAAATTAAAAGTAAATATTTTGTTTGAAATTTGAATTATTTCGATTAAGGGTCACTTGCTGTTAAAAAAAATTAAACATGTGGCTCGAAATTATGCACCGTTTTGCCGGAAAATTGAAAAAACTAGACCATTTAATTTTTATCAAATTTCGTTAATCGGCGATGTTGGCGTCAATTTTAGTCCGAGAGTCAAGCGAATGGACATTTCTTACATAAAATTGGCCGCCCGTTCTTCTGCCATACTCAGAATTTTCCTACATCTAACGGTTCATGAGAAAAATTTCCACTTGTATGTCTGTATTTGCTGGAAATTTCGTGAAAATTAAAAGTAAATATTTTGTTTGAAATTTGAATTATTTCGATTAAGGGTCACTTGCTGTTAAAGAAAATTAAACATGTGGCGCGAAATTATGCACCGTTTTGCCGGAAAATCGAAAAAACTGTAGACCATTGGATTTTTATCAAATTTCTTACATAAAATTGGCCGCCCGTTCTTCTGCCATACTCAGAATTTTCCTACATCTAACGGTTCGTGAGAAAAATTTCCACTTGGATGTCTGTATTTGTTCAAAATTTCGTAAAAATTAAAGTGAATATTTTGTTTAAAATTTGAATTATTTGGATTAAGGGTGACTTGCTGATTAAAAAAATTCCTACATGTGTCTAGAAAATATGCACCGTTTAGCCGGAAAATCGAAAAAAGTGTAGACCATTGGATTTTTATCAAATTTCGTTAATCGGCGATGTTGGCGTCAATTTTGGTCCGAGAGTCAAGCGAATGGACATTTCTTACATAAAATTGGCCTCCCGTTCTTCTGCCATACTCAGAATTTTCCTACATCTAACGGTTCGTGAGAAAAATTTCCACTTGTATGTCTGTATTTGTTCAAAATTTCGTAAAAATTAAAAGTGAATATTTTGTTTAAAATTTGAATTATTTGGATTAAGGGTGACTTGCTGATTAAAAAAATTCATACATGTGTCTAGAAAATATGCACCGTTTTGCCGGAAAATCGAAAAAACTGTAGATTTTTTAAATCGATTTTTCCTCTTTTCCGGTAAACTGGGATTAAGGGATCAGAAAAAAACACATGTTTGGAATAAGCTGGACCAAGTGCATGTACTAAAACATTAAACTAAATTTTTTTTGCAAAATTTGGCAAAAATTTTCCAAGGGGGTACCCTTGGATTTTTATCAAATTTGGTTAATCGGCTATGTTGGCATCAATTTTGGTCCAAGAGTCAAGCGAATGAACATTTCTTACATAAAATTGACCGCTCGTTCTTCTGCCATACTCAGAATTTTCCTACATGTAACGGTTCGTGAGAAAAATTTCCACTTGTATGTCTGTATTTGCTGGAAATTTCGTGAAAATTAAAAGTAATTATTTTGTTTGAAATTTGAATTATTTCGATTAAATTGTAGACCATTGGATTTTTATCAAATTTCGTTAATCGGCGATGTTGGCGTCAATTTTAGTCCGAGAGTCAAGCGAATAGACATTTCTTACATAAAATTGGCCGCCCGTTCTTCTGCCATACTCAGAATTTTCCTACATCTCACGGTTCGTGAGAAAAATTTCCACTTGGATGTCTGTATTTGTTCAAAATTTCGTAAAAATTAAAAGTGAATATTTTGTTTAAAATTTGAATTATTTGGATTAAGGGTGACTTGCTGATTAAAAAAATTCATACATGTGTCTAAAAAATATGCACCGTTTTGCCGAAAAATCAAAAAAAACTGTATGTTTTTTAAATCGATTTTTTCTCTTTTTCGGCAAACTGGGATTAAGGGATCAGAAAAAAACACATGTTTGGAATAAGCTGGACCAAGTGCATGTACTAAAACATTAAACTAATTTTTTTTTTTCTAAAATTTTGGCAAAAATTTCCAAGGGGGTACCCTTGGATTTTTATCAAATTTCTTTAATCGGCTATGTTGGCATCAATTTTGGTCCAAGAGTCAAGCGAATGAACATTTCTTACATAAAATTGGCCGCTCGTTTTTCTGCCATACTCAGAATTTTCCTACATGTAACGGTTCGTGAGAAAAATTTCCACTTGGATGTCTGTATTTGCTGAAAATTTCGTGAAAATTAAAGTGAATATTTTGTTTGAAATTTGAATTATTTTGATTAAGGGTGACTTGCTGATTAAAAATATATTAACATGTGGCTAGAAATGATGAACCGTTTTGCCGGAAAATCGAAAAAACTGTAGACCATTGGATTTTTATCAAATTTCGTTAATGGGCTATATTGGCGTCAATTTTGGTCCGAGAGTCAAGCGAAAACACATTTCCTACATAAAATTGGCCGCTCGTTCTTCTGCCATACTCAAAATTTTCCTACATCTAACGGTTCGTGAGAAAAATTTCCACTTGGATGTATGTATTCGCTGAAAATTTCGAAAAAATTAAAAGTGTATATTTTGTTTGAAATTTGAATTATTTCGATTAAGCGTGACTTGCTGATTAAAAAAATCCATACATGTGGCTAAAAATTATGCACCGTTTTGCCGAAAAATCGAAAAAACTGTAGATTTTTTAATCCGATTTTTCCTCTTTTCCGGCAAACTGGGGGTAAGGGATCAGAAAAAACCACATGTTTGGAATAAGCTGGACCAAGTGCATGTACCAAAACATTAAACAAAATTTTTTTTTTTGGAAAATTTGGAAACATTTTTCCAAGGGGGTACCCTTGGATTTTTATCAAATTTCGTTAATCGGCCATATTGGCGTCAATTTTGGTCCGAGAGTTAAGCGAAAACACATTTCCTACATAAAATTGGCCGCTCGTTCTTCTGCCATACTCAGAATTTTCCTACATCTAACGGTTCGTGAGAAAAATTTCCACTTGGATGTCTGTATTTGCTGAAAATTTCGTGAAAATTAAAAGTGAATATTTTGTTTGAAATTTGAATTATTTTGATTAAGGGTGACTTGCTGATTAAAAATATATTAACATGTGGCTAGAAATTATGAACCGTTTTGCCGGAAAATCGAAAAAACTGTAGACCATTGGATTTTTATCAAATTTCGTTAATCGGCTATATTGGCGTCAATTTTGGTTCGAGAGTCAAGCGAAAACACATTTCCTACATAAAATTGGCCGCTCGTTCTTCTGCCATACTCAAAATTTTCCTACATCTAACGGTTCGTGAGAAAAATTTCCACTTGGATGTATGTATTCGCTGAAAATTTCGAAAAAATTAAAAGTGTATATTTTGTTTGAAATTTGAATTATTTCGATTAAGGGTGACTTACTGATTAAAAAAATCCATACATGTGGATAAAAAAATTATGCACCGTTTTGCCGAAAAATCGAAAAAACTGTAGATTTTTTAATCCGATTTTTCCTCTTTTCCGGCAAACTGGGGTAAGGGATCAGAAAAAAACCACATGTTTGGAATAAGCTGGACCAAGTGCATGTACCAAAACATTAAACAAAATTTTTTTTTTGGAAAATTTGGAAAATTTTTTCCAAGGGGGTACCCTTGGATTTTTATCAAATTTCGTTAATCGGCCATATTGGCGTCAATTTTGGTCCGAGAGTTAAGCGAAAACACATTTCCTACATAAAATTGGCCGCTCGTTCTTCTGCCATACTCAGAATTTTCCTTCATCTAACGGTTCGTGAAAAAAATTTCCACTTGGATGTCTGTATTTGCTGAAAATTTCGTGAAAATTAAAAGTGAATATTTTGTTTGAAATTTGAATTATTTTGATTAAGGGTGACTTGCTGATTAAAAATATATTAACATGTGGTTAGAAATTATGAACCGTTTTGCCGGAAAATCGAAAAAACTGTAGACCATTGGATTTTTATCAAATTTCGTTAATCGGCTATATTGGCGTCAATTTTGGTCCGAGAGTTAAGCGAAAACACATTTCCTACATAAAATTGGCCGCTCGTTCTTCTGCCATACTCAGAATTTTCCTACATCTAACGGTTCGTGAAAAAAATTTCCACTTGGATGTCTGTATTTGCTGAAAATTTCGTGAAAATTAAAAGTGAATATTTTGTTTGAAATTTGAATTATTTTGATTAAGGGTGACTTGCTGATTAAAAATATATTAACATGTGGCTAGAAATTATGAACCGTTTTGCCGGAAAATCGAAAAAACTGTAGACCATTGGATTTTTATCAAATTTCGTTAATCGGCTATATTGGCGTCAATTTTGGTCCGAGAGTCAAGCGAAAACACATTTCCTACATAAAATTGGCCGCTCGTTCTTCTGCCATACTCAAAATTTTCCTACATCTAACGGTTCGTGAGAAAAATTTCCACTTGGATGTCTGTATTTGCTGAAAATTTCGTGAAAATTAAAAGTGAATATTTTGTTTGAAATTTGAATTATTTTGATTAAGGGTGACTTGCTGTTTAAAAATATATCAACATGTGGCTAGAAATTATGAACCGTTTTGCCGGAAAATCGAAAAAACTGTAGACCATTGGATTTTTATCAAATTTCGTTAATCGGCTATATTGGCGTCAATTTTGGTCCGAGAGTCAAGCGAAAACACATTTCCTACATAAAATTGGCCGCTCGTTCTTCTGCCATACTCAAAATTTTCCTACATCTAACGGTTCGTGAGAAAAATTTCCACTTGGATGTATGTATTCGCTGAAAATTTCGAAAAAATTAAAAGTGTATATTTTGTTTGAAATTTGAATTATTTCTATTAAGGGTGACTTGCTGATTAAAAAAATCCATACATGTGGCTAAAAATTATGCACCGTTTTGCCGAAAAATCGAAAAAACTGTAGATTTTTTAATCCGATTTTTCCTCTTTTCCGGCAAACTGGGGGTAAGGGATCAGAAAAAACCACATGTTTGGAATAAGCTGGACCAAGTGCATGTACCAAAACATTAAACAAAATTTTTTTTTTGGAAAATTTGGAAAAATTTTTACAAGGGGGTACCCTTGGATTTTTATGAAATTTCGTTAATCGGCTATATTGGCGTCAATTTTGGTCCGAGAGTTAAGCGAAAACACATTTCCTACATAAAATTGGCCGCTCTTTCTTCTGCCATACTCAGAATTTTCCTACATCTAACGGTTCGTGAGAAAAATTTCCACTTGGATGTCTGTATTTGCTGAAAATTTCGTGAAAATTAAAAGTGAATATTTTGTTTGAAATTTGAATTATTTTGATTAAGGGTGACTTGCTGATTAAAAATATATTAACATGTGGCTAGAAATTATGAACCGTTTTGCCGGAAAATCGAAAAAACTGTAGACCATTGGATTTTTATCAAATTTCGTTAATCGGCTATATTGGCGTCAATTTTGGTCCGAGAGTCAAGCGAAAACACATTTCCTACATAAAATTGGCCGCTCGTCCTTCTGCCATACTCAAAATTTTCCTACATCTAACGGTTCGTGAGAAAAATTTCCACTTGGATGTATGTATTCGCTGAAAATTTCGAAAAAATTAAAAGTGTATATTTTGTTTGAAATTTGAATTATTTCGATTAAGGGTGACTTGCTGATTAAAAAAATCCATACATGTGGCTAAAAATTATGCACCGTTTTGCCGAAAAATCGAAAAAACTGTAGATTTTTTAATCCGATTTTTCCTCTTTTCCGGCAAACTGGGGGTAAGGGATCAGAAAAAACCACATGTTTGGAATAAGCTGGACCAAGTGCATGTACCAAAACAATAAACAAAATTTTTTTTTTTGGAAAATTTGGAAAAATTTTTCCAAGGGGGTACCCTTGGATTTTTATCAAATTTCGTTAATCGGCTATATTGGCGTCAATTTTGGTCCGAGAGTTAAGCGAAAACACATTTCCTACATAAAATTGGCCGCTCGTTCTTCTGCCATACTCAGAATTTTTATACATCTAACGGTTCGTGAGAAAAATTTCCACTTGGAGTCTGTATTTGCTGAAAATTTCGTGAAAATTAAAAGTGAATATTTTGTTTGAAATTTGAATTATTTTGATTAAGGGTGACTTGCTGTTTAAAAATATATCAACATGTGGCTAGAAATTATGAACCGTTTTGCCGGAAAATCGAAAAAACTGTAGACCATTGGATTTTTATCAAATTTCGTTAATCGGCTATATTGGCGTCAATTTTGGTCCGAGAGTCAAGCGAAAACACATTTCCTACATAAAATTGGCCGCTCGTTCTTCTGCTATACTCAAAATTTTCCTACATCTAACGGTTCGTGAGAAAAATTTCCACTTGGATGTATGTATTCGCTGAAAATTTCGAAAAAATTAAAAGTGTATATTTTGTTTGAAATTTGAATTATTTCGATTAAGGGTGACTTGCTGATTAAAAATATATTAACATGTGACTAGAAATTATGAACCGTTTTGCCGGAAAATCGAAAAAACTGTAGACCATTGGATTTTTATCAAATTTCGTTAATCGGCTATATTGGCGTCAATTTTGGTCCGAGAGTCAAGCGAAAACACATTTCCTACATAAAATTGGCCGCTCGTTCTTCTGCCATACTCAAAATTTTCCTACATCTAACGGTTCGTGAGAAAAATTTCCACTTGGATGTATGTATTCGCTGAAAATTTCGAAAAATGTAAAAGTGTATATTTTGTTTAAAATTTGAATTATTTCGATTAAGGGTGACTTGCTGATTAAAAAAATCCATACATGTAGCTAAAAATTATGCACCGTTTTGCCGAAAAATCGAAAAAACTGTAGATTTTTTAATCCGATTTTCCTCTTTTCCGGCAAACTGGGGGTAAGGGATCAGAAAAAAACACATGTTTGGAATAAGCTGGACCAAGTGCATGTACCAAAACATTAAACAAAATTTTTTTTTTTGGAAAATTTGGAAAAATTTTTCCAAGGGGGTACCCTTGGATTTTTATCAATTTCGTTAATCGGCTATATTGGCGTCAATTTTGGTCCGAGAGTTAAGCGAAAACACATTTCCTACATAAAATTGGCCGCTCGTTCTTCTGCCATACTCAGAATTTTCCTACATCTAACGGTTCGTGAAAAAAATTTCCACTTGGATGTCTGTATTTGCTGAAAATTTCGTGAAAATTAAAAGTGAAATATTTTGTTTGAAATTTGAATTATTTTGATTAAGGGTGACTTGCTGATTAAAAATATATTAACATGTGGCTAGAAATTATGAACCGTTTTGCCGGAAAATCGAAAAAACTGTAGACCATTGGATTTTTATCAAATTTCGTTAATCGGCTATATTGGCGTCAATTTTGGTCCGAGAGTCAAGCGAAAACACATTTCCTACATAAAATTGGCCGCTCGTTCTTCTGCCATACTCAAAATTTTCCTACATCTACGGTTCGTGAGAAAAATTTCCACTTGGATGTCTGTATTTGCTGAAAATTTCGTGAAAATTAAAAGTGAATATTTTGTTTGAAATTTGAATTATTTTGATTAAGGGTGACTTGCTGTTTAAAAATATATCAACATGTGGCTAGAAATTATGAACCGTTTTGCCGGAAAATCGAAAAAACTGTAGACCATTGGATTTTTATCAATTTCGTTAATCGGCTATATTGGCGTCAATTTTGGTCCGAGAGTCAAGCGAAAACACATTTCCTACATAAAATTGGCCGCTCGTTCTTCTGCCATACTCAAAATTTTCCTACATCTAACGGTTCGTGAGAAAAATTTCCACTTGGATGTATGTATTCGCTGAAAATTTCGAAAAAATTAAAAGTGTATATTTTGTTTGAAATTTGAATTATTTCTATTAAGGGTGACTTGCTGATTAAAAAAATCCATACATGTGGCTAAAAATTATGCACCGTTTTGCCGAAAAATCGAAAAAACTGTAGATTTTTTAATCCGATTTTTCCTCTTTTCCGGCAAACTGGGGGTAAGGGATCAGAAAAAACCACATGTTTGGAATAAGCTGGACCAAGTGCATGTACCAAAACATTAAACAAAATTTTTTTTTTGGAAAATTTGGAAAAATTTTTACAAGGGGGTACCCTTGGATTTTTATGAAATTTCGTTAATCGGCTATATTGGCGTCAATTTTGGTCCGAGAGTTAAGCGAAAACACATTTCCTACATAAAATTGGCCGCTCTTTCTTCTGCCATACTCAGAATTTTCCTACATCTAACGGTTCGTGAGAAAAATTTCCACTTGGATGTCTGTATTTGCTGAAAATTTCGTGAAAATTAAAAGTGAATATTTTGTTTGAAATTTGAATTATTTTGATTAAGGGTGACTTGCTGATTAAAAATATATTAACATGTGGCTAGAAATTATGAACCGTTTTGCCGGAAAATCGAAAAAACTGTAGACCATTGGATTTTTATCAAATTTCGTTAATCGGCTATATTGGCGTCAATTTTGGTCCGAGAGTCAAGCGAAAACACATTTCCTACATAAAATTGGCCGCTCGTCCTTCTGCCATACTCAAAATTTTCCTACATCTAACGGTTCGTGAGAAAAATTTCCACTTGGATGTATGTATTCGCTGAAAATTTCGAAAAAATTAAAAGTGTATATTTTGTTTGAAATTTGAATTATTTCGATTAAGGGTGACTTGCTGATTAAAAAAATCCATACATGTGGCTAAAAATTATGCACCGTTTTGCCGAAAAATCGAAAAAACTGTAGATTTTTTAATCCGATTTTTCCTCTTTTCCGGCAAACTGGGGGTAAGGGATCAGAAAAAACCACATGTTTGGAATAAGCTGGACCAAGTGCATGTACCAAAACAATAAACAAAATTTTTTTTTTTGGAAAATTTGGAAAAATTTTTCCAAGGGGGTACCCTTGGATTTTTATCAAATTTCGTTAATCGGCTATATTGGCGTCAATTTTGGTCCGAGAGTTAAGCGAAAACACATTTCCTACATAAAATTGGCCGCTCGTTCTTCTGCCATACTCAGAATTTTTATACATCTAACGGTTCGTGAGAAAAATTTCCACTTGGATGTCTGTATTTGCTGAAAATTTCGTGAAAATTAAAAGTGAATATTTTGTTTGAAATTTGAATTATTTTGATTAAGGGTGACTTGCTGTTTAAAAATATATCAACATGTGGCTAGAAATTATGAACCGTTTTGCCGGAAAATCGAAAAAACTGTAGACCATTGGATTTTTATCAAATTTCGTTAATCGGCTATATTGGCGTCAATTTTGGTCCGAGAGTCAAGCGAAAACACATTTCCTACATAAAATTGGCCGCTCGTTCTTCTGCTATACTCAAAATTTTCCTACATCTAACGGTTCGTGAGAAAAATTTCCACTTGGATGTATGTATTCGCTGAAAATTTCGAAAAAATTAAAAGTGTATATTTTGTTTGAAATTTGAATTATTTCGATTAAGGGTGACTTGCTGATTAAAAATATATTAACATGTGACTAGAAATTATGAACCGTTTTGCCGGAAAAT